>NC_089687.1:18567045-18874318 GCF_031753505.1 Anomalospiza imberbis | reverse complement strand
ATCATTATGTTCCTGTGAGGAATATGAAGGTAATAAAATCAACATTTGTTCTGAGGTTTTTTTTAGGGACATGTGCTTTTGATAGTATAGCTTAACTTAATACACAGGCTGTTTTTAATTAGAAAACTAAACAGAGTTTTTAATTTTGATTTTTTTTTTTAATGAGAATTATCAATTAACCTGAATGCTTTTCAGTGAAGACTGGTTTTGTTTCAAAACAGTTACACTTCCCACAAATAACACAACCAGGTTGTCAAAGCACCTTGATCACTACTGGTTTAGAAGGTCATTTATTGAATGAAGGACTAAATAGAGTAGATTTGTTGTTGTTGTTGTTTAATATCCTTTTTTTCTTTCCAAGTAGATAATGTTCCTTATGTTTCTAATATAGGCATTATTAAAAAATCACAACAGAGACCCTGGGGAAATGTTATTCAAAACAGACTTAAATGGTGCAATTTTAAGTAATTTTTTTTCAAACCGTATTTTTAGTGGTACTCACCCAGTAACTCTGTCTCAGTGTATTTTTTCATGAAAATCATGTGAAAGGAATTTTTCCCTAGTTAGAGCTTGATTCAGAATGAAGTACCTCTAGCAATAATAGCTTAAGCAGTCGCTTGAGTGCCTTCAGTGTTTAAACAGCTGCACAGTCAATTTCACTGAGTATAAAAGTATCCATCATCAGCTGGTCCATTTTGGTTAAACAGACAGTGGATGTTACACAGCCTAAATAGCTGGGAGGGTAAATCACATAATCAAAATGTGATTCTAAATAATATGGCTTGTCTGAAACTGGTTAATCCTGTCTTCTGAAGCCATTGTAAAAAAAAAAGGTGATTATATTGTATTTATCAAAGCCACTGAGAGTTGTACTACTTTCTGTGGAGATTGCACGCTTTTCCTTTGTTCCAGGTCTTATTTGGTAAATCCATGGGTAAAATTGCATTCTATCTGCTCAGTAGATTCTGCATGTAGCACTACTTAGAGGTACTGTAAAAACTCAAGAACATGTCCAGCATAGAAGTCTGAATCAGAACTTCTAGTGCTCGAAGGATTCCTGCTGCCATGATCTCTGTGAAGATTCTTGCATCCTTAGCCTTGTCTTTATCTGTTCTTCATTTCTAGGTTGCCTTTTTCACCACAGCTGTCTAAGCACTCTTGCTCGTGATGTGGTTGTAGTTGTCAATGCAGTTTAGGGATCACAGCCATACTAAGAGATCAATAGTGGATTTTTTGTTTTTTTCCCTAGGATCAGAAATGCTGCTAGTAGGTTTTCATCAGTGCTAGGAATTAAATCAGTAGAAGGAGTTACAAAAATTGAATGAAATGAAATGAAAATAAATGAAATGAAACTAAATGAAACAAGACAGACTTAATTTCATACCCACGGGGAGCTTCACAATTTCTGGGTTTTCTTTTTGATTCAGAGTGAAAACCTTCCCAGCAGAATGAAATTTGAAAAGTCTGACCAGATCTGTTTTGAAGTCATCTTGAACTGTGTTCTCTAAAAGGCTCCCAATTACATATATATTTTTTTCCTCCTCATTTCTTCTGTTTCCTGCCAAAAAAAATTGTATGTTATTCTTTAATTTTCATTCCAGTCTTCCTTCTGGTTTGTCCCCTCAAACTTGCTCCATAGAGTTTTCCTTCTGCCTAAGTACTGCAACTTGTTTCTTTCATGATGCAGTCATCTACTCATGCTGTATTGAAAGCATGATGAGTAAATGGTACTGTTCAAGGTTTTTATAAACGTGTATAATTTTATCTTTGAAAATAATGCAATTTCACTGATCAGAAATTTGTCTTCTAGTACCAGGAACGCTCTGATTTGTGTGTGATGGAAGTCCACAGAACAGATCAAAGTGCTGTTTTGCTCAGAATGCTTGAATGCATCTTTCTGCACAAGAAAAGAAAAAAAAATAGAAAAAGGATCTGTTTTCAGCTAACTGTATTTCAGCAATCATAGTCCTTTGATATGAATCTGGATGCTCAGACTCTCCAGCAACAGAACAATCCCCTTTGAGGATCTAACTGTCCTCATAACACAAATGCTCCATTTATTTTTGTGTGCTGCCCTTGCTAGAAAGAAAATTCCTGCTGGAGAGGGACTGCTAGGAAATAGTGTCTCATTATGTTTCCCCAAGACTAGCAGAGAACTCAAAACAGCTCACAACTCTCCTACACACAAGCCTTTAAAAGTGTAATCCATTTATAAAACAGACTTGGTTGCTCCTGTTTTCTTTAATGTGGGAACCCTCTTTGTCTCATGACCTGTGAGTCTGCTTTCCATCTATTCTAGTATGCTTCTCTCTGAAAGTATGAGACCAGTTTAATAGTAAATGAGTGTTCTTGTCAGGCACTGCATTTGCTGAGCACTCCTAAAAGCAAGGCAAGATGCTGTACAGAGGAAAGTTTAGGTCTGTTGTATGAAGTACTGTTATATGTAGTACTCTGGCCTGATAATATTGGATGGGCTGGAATAATTAGTGCAACAAACAAACAAAAATATCTCAGCTGTACTTTAACCTTACTGGAACCAGAATGGTTGTACCATTGATGTGAATTATCTGGTGGTGTGATAAGAATAACAGGTCATGTCAATATGGAGTATGGTATAGCTGACAGGCACTTAGAAGAAGATGAAGTTCACATTTGGTAGATGCTATTAGTAAAGCCTCACAGGCACCATTTAGCCAATACCCTGCCATATGGCTTCCTGTCCTACTGCCTGAACTGAGTGAAACTAAGTGAGAATTTTGAATGTTCAGTCCTGGAGAGAGAAAAGGTATAAACCAAGACAGGGGCTATGTCTTCCCTATCTTCATTCTCTCACATTCCTCCAAATTCAAATTTTATAGCAGTCCTTTCCGCTCACCTGTCAAATTCTTGTTATTATTATCTTTCATGTTTGTATAGATAAGGTGTGTAATCCACCTCTGCTGCTTGAAAATAAGATGCTACTCATCTCTGGGTAAGTAGGTAAAATCCATCTTTTTGTGATTACTGACAGTGTCCTTATGGCCCTGGTTGTACTCCTGTCAGCTGTAATGCACACGTGGAAGCACTCAAGGTAACATTAAAGATAGATGGGATATTTGCTGCAGCCTGCTGCTGCACTGAGAGGTAGTGCTGATGCCTCAGGTTTTAGCTGTTGTATTTTTCAGATTCTGTGCTGCTTTAGTGCGTGGGTTTGGGCTTCATTTAAGGGCATAGTAGGCTCTCTTCATAGAATAGGTAGACAAAACAATTCCTTCTCTAGCTGGGGACCCACAGACAACTGACGCAAGTCTCAGGCCCAAGAGCATAAACAACGGTGGACTGAAGAGAGAAAAACAAGAAGGATAGGACTTCATAGGCTGGAGCTGTAATTGAACAATTAGCTCCAATATGTTAATGGACCCAAACTTACAAAAGTGTGAGACCCCATGACTCACATGACTGGTCGTCCAGTCATTTTGGGTTCACCTGGGGTGTAGCCCTGCCTGGGCTCTTGTGCTGCCCAAGGTGGATCTACTGAGGCCTCCTGATAAATGCCTACTTTATTCTTTAACTTCATCTAGTCTCTGTTCTAGGTCAACCTTCACAAGGCATCAGTACCACTGCCTTTTCAGTGCAGGTCAGCTTCCAGTGGGCACAAAAGGCACTGTCACCATTTCTGTCTTTGATCTGAGGTTTGAATGAGTATTGAGACTGAACTATCTGTCTGCCCAAGGTTCCCCCTTATCCTGGAGATAAGGTAAGCTTGCTTTGCTGTAAATCGGAGTTTTCCATCTTCAGGAAAATCAGTGCAATGCCTTGCAAGACAGAAGAGCTCTGTGGAAGTACATGAAGTAAATGAAGTACATTATCAATTGCTGGTTTTTGCCTCACTTAGGTTACTGTCGTGGTTTGACACATTCTTCTTGAGGAAAACAGAAAAAATCCGACACCGTGTAACAAATAATTTGTTTCATATTTATAGTAATAGGAGTTGTAAGTTTCTTAGGCTGCTGGTATTTTTGTCCTTTTAATGTAAATACTGTATTACACACGTGTTTGTCCACCAGGTGTTAATGGTCATATTTTTAAATGATGAAAACAAAATACATAGAAGGAAACAAAACACAGAGTGTCATCTATTACAAATTTTTGAGTTTCAGGTGTCAATTGCTGCTGGTCTTACTCATCATAGATATATTTTTCTATTTTAAATACTCCTAAAATACTCAAGGTTCCCTAAAACTTACTTATTTTTGATGCTGAAAGAAGAGCCACAGCTAGTTCTTTTTTATTCCTATAGCAAGACGTAAACTTATCAAGGAGTCTAGAAAAGGTGATGGTCTTAGAATTATAAATATTAGTATAGTAAATATTATTAGTAAATAAATAGCATTTCTCTCTACCAGATATGTTTGTAAATAGTTCTAATTTTCACTTCTATTTGATTTGGGCCATTTAAATAAGTGTGTGCACCTTGGTCTGGTGAAAGCGGAATGTGGAAAAGAAATCAGGCTAAATAAATATTGTGACAGAGAAAAGCAATTAACTGAACTCTGCTAAAAAAAAGTGAGAAAAGGTAAAACAAGCATCTAAAGAAAATGTTACCCAGCTTAGCACATCAGCACATGAATTTTCTTTCATTTGACACCTTTTCTAGCAGCAAATGGCAACATTTGGAATTAATAATTCTTAATAGGGTATTCGCTTGGATGAAAATAATTTTCCATTAAAAATTAGTGATTGTATTCCTGAAATTCATAAGAGACACTTGCATTTCTGGAAACAATTTAAAACAATCTCTCACACCAAAAGTTATGATTAAAAATTAATGAACAGTTCAAGATCAAGTCATTGAACTTCATTCCTATGTAAAAACATTTTTCGATACATTTACTATTCTATTCACATGTTTAAAGTTTTCTGTTAATTATGTCTGTGACTTAAGGCAAGGAAATGACTGTAAATTTTTTCATTTTCTTCTTAAGTCAGTGATGTTTTTCTTTGAACTACTGCTATTCAACAGAAGTGAACCAGGGAGTGATTAAGAAAGGTTCCCCTTGGTATTTCATAGAAAAGGCAGAAGTCTCTTCTCAAAAGTTAGCTACAGTACATAAATCAGGAGTAATCATGTACTTCTTAGCGCAACTACATCTGTAAATAAGATCAGATTCTAAATATACAGGGAAATAGACAAGGCAATGGCTACAGATCAGACTTCATTTTAAGGAAAGAAACAGAGTGAATGCAGTATCTATGTAGATCTCTCTAACAACAGATTAGCATAATCAGAAAAAAATAGTGGAACATTTTGAAATTCAACAAAAGCAAATGCAGGGCCCTACACCTGGGGAGGAATAACTCCACACAACAGCATGGGGTGGGGGCTGACCTGCTGGAGAGCAGCTCTGAGGAGAAGGACAACAAGCTGTCCATGAGCCAGCGGGGCCCTTGTGGCCAAGAGGTCAATGGTGTCCCAGGGTGCATTAGGAAGAGCATTGCCAGCAGTTCAAGAGAGCTGATCCTGCCCCTCTGCTCTGCCCTGCTGAGGCACATCTGAAGTGCTGTGTCCAGTTCTGGGCTCCTCAAGACTAGAGGGACATGGAGGTTCTGGTGGGGGTCCTGCAAAGGGCTGCAAAGGTGAGCAGGGGTTTGGGCACCTCACTCAAGGAAAGGCTGAGGGAGCTGGGCCTGTTCAGCCTGAACAAGACTGAGGGGAGCCTCATCAATGTCAATAAATGTCTGAAGGGAGGCTGTCAGGAGAATGGATCCAAGCCCTGCTTGGCACTTCCCATCAGTAAGACAAGAGGCAATGGGCAGAAACTGATGCACAGGAAGTTCCACCTGAACACAAGGAGGAACTTCATTGTGAGGGTGGCTGTGCACTGGAACAGGTTGCCCAGAGAGATTGTGTAGTCTCCTTCTCTAGAGATACTCAAAAACTGTCTGGACACAATCTTAGTAATGTGTTCTGGGGCACCCTGCTTGAGCAGGCAGGTTGGACTAGATGACCTCCAGTGGTCCCTTCCAACCTTACCCATTCTGTGATCCACAGCGGACTTGGCAATGTGTTTACTGGTTTGCTACAAATAAATGGTACATCTGGTCTTACCTTCAGTGTTATGTATAGAAAATGCTGGTAAATACTTTCCATAGATTAGAGGTTTATAGAATTGTAGAATGGTTTGCATTGGAAGGGACCTTAAGGATCATATAGCTCCAATCCCCCCTGCCATGGGCAGGGACATCTCTCGCTAGACCAGGTCAGAGCCCCATCCAATCTGGCCTTGAACACTGCCAGGGATGGGGCATTTTGTAACTTTTTCTCTGACTATAGTCTCCAGAGGGTTTTCTTCCCTCCTAAAGCTTTTAGACAGGCCTTTCTTAAAACACGTTCTGCTGTTAGGGGAGGGTGCCCTCTTACGGAGACTGTGAGCACACAGTCCGGTGATTCCAAGGTGATCTAGTGTGCCTAGTAGACTTGGTTTATTTTGCAACACAGCACAGTGGGCACAGTAACTGCAGCAGGCAGACAAGTAACAAAATATTTAATTTAGAAAATAGAGACTTTCTTTGAAGTGATCATTTTGTTTCTTCATAGTATGGTCCTGTGAAAATCCTTCTCTTTATGGAAGTTTTACTTTTTATTTCAATAACAATTAAATTTCTCTTTAATTTTCAAGTATAAATTGTGCAAGTACAATTAAAACTGATGGAGACAAAAATGAGTCAACATAGGGAAAAAGATAGTAAATGTGAATAGCTAGTGTAAGATGGTTTAAAGAAATGAATTTTGAAAACCTTATCTCTGCCTACATTAATTTTCAATATTAATTTATTAGCATTTATTTAGGTTTTAAGTCAGAATACATTTATGCATTTCATACATGTAAAGTATATCCAACTTCATCTGCATTACTATGTGTTGTCATGTTGGAAAATAAGATAAATGCTTACATTGATGTGGCTGTGAAATGGAGATTTCTACAAACCCATTTTATGAGTAGAAGTATTTTCTTAATTTCCTAGTACAACTTATTTATTATTAAATACATATTTATTTGTTTTCTTTCTACTCTAAAAGTGCTTATAAATGGCAATTAAATGTTAATAATATTTTTAATCTATCCAATCTTTTCTGGTCTTTTATGTTCCATCCTCTCAAATGTAACAGATGTCACAGGTATACACAGCAAAGCAGAAGTTTTTTCTTCTGGACATACCAGGATAATGTGACTGGAAAGATACAAGCAAAATCCATGTCACATCCAGGTGAGATTTGATGCTCTCATGCAGGACAAACAAATCAGTTATGATACTGAAGTACTGTATTAATATTTCTATTAATTTTTAAAATTAAGCAGGTTTGTTTAGATATGTGTGCAAATGATTTGCTTAGACAAAGTTTCAACAAAGTACATTTTTCTGCAAAATACTTTTTTCCATCCACTTGGCCTCGCTTTATTGTGAAATGGCAAAAGAATGTGTCCAAAAGTAAAATCAATAATCAAATGTTGCAAGTGTCAAGCTATCCAGTGATGTTTTGCACTAAATGCTTGATTTGATCTCTCTACAGTGTTGGCTTAGTCACTCATATAGAAGCCAAACACCAAGCAATACAAAAGATGTTCTAAAAATACTAATTTTATTTGAAACTTCTTATAGTCAACAAGAAGTCAAGAAGTTCAATTCAGCCTCCAGTAAACAAGATGCATTTGTGGATGGAAATTCCATTAAAATAAGATAAATAAACCAATATACAAGTATTGAGCAGGAAGTTGGAGACCACTGTTGGTGGGCAGGTGAAAGCAGTACATAATTCCTTTAATTCAAACCATTGTCTTGAAACAGTGTTTTCTGTGCATCCTCTGAGGCCACTACACTGCAGCCCAGGGAGACCTTTCAGAAACTGCTTCTACATAGCTTTGGAATGGCTGTACTACAGGAAAATTTGTAATTGGAAATGTTGACTGCTGCTTATTTTTTCAATTTTTTGTTTTTTATAGTTAGATAATTTCATAGCCACATTTTAATTTGTTGGCAGATCTTAAAAGTTCTTAAGAAGTCGCTGATAATAGTCCACTATTTTTTTAGTAGATAAGACTATGGAAGAGCAGAGGAATCACACAGAGCAAGACATTACTTTCTGCAATTAATAAGCAGTTTGCTGAAACAGCACTTCAGAACACAGTGATTTTGGCTTTATGGCTAATTATTTACATACCTTATATTTTAGGACATATATTTTTTAGGATATTGACTCATTTCATCAAGAAACACCTTGCAATTGGCTTATCTTAAAATACAGGATATATGGTAAAGGAAAGTCAGGTGAAGATAGATAATATAATGCCACAAAGAAACACTTAATTGGACAATGTCAGTAGTGAAGTCTAATGGTACAATTTTTATAGAAAAATGTAAAACTACCAATTAAGAGGAAGGGAAGATTAAAATAAATACATGTTAAAAAATTCCAATGAAATTTTTTTTCCAGCTGTTGAGGAAGTTGCTGATCTTGGTGCACTGCAGAGACATCAGTGAAGCAGTCCTGAGACAGCAATATTTCATTACTGACAGCAAAAAGGATTGCTGGAGAAGAACATAGGATAATTTTAATTTCCCAGATATCCAGTCCTTGTGAGGAGACCATGACATTAATACAAGTATTGTGACTTTAACATGGCTGAATGCCAGGACTTTCTGAAACCAATTATTGGCCATCTTCTTTTGCTGATCATGTTCTTGAATAAAAAGTTAGCAGATTACATGGTATAATATTCTTCAGTGGGAAGTGTGGGCAGAGCATAAGTCTGTCTGTTCTTCAGGATGATCTATTGTAAGTAGCAAAGTAGAAAAGGAGCTAAAGGAGACATGCCAAAAATTGTGTCTTAGCTTTTGGAGAAAAGATGCTGGTAACAAACTGCAGTGATTTCCATCCTGTAAATACTTCCATATGGGCCATTTATATCAAGATAAGTATTGAACATTTTTCTTCCAATATCTTTATATTCAGCACGTTTGTATCCATGCTTTACTTCTCTCATGTATAAGATTAATGAGATTATAAATAGTGTCATCACCGTTTTTCTTCAGGTGGCAGTGCAACTGTTAAGAAATGTGCCGATTACAAAGCCATATCCACTTTGAACACTAAGTGGTGCTATCATATTAAATATTGCAATTCACTCTTCTCCCTTGGAAACAGGTTGTACCACCTGATAAACCCCACCACTTTTCAGTTTTCAGATTGTAATTACAGTTATGGTCCTAGTACTAATGGTGGTATCATATTTAGCGTCACTATTATAGTACTGTGCATCACTAAAACTTTGTGAAACCAGAGACCAAATACGTAAAGTAGCTGTAGGGTACTTACTGTCTGTGCAACTCTAGCATTGCTAAGTGCAGCCAAGTAATGAATTGCGGTAGATGTTTTTATATAAACAGATGAAAAACAAGACTACTGTGTAGGGATGCTTTTGAATGACCTATTTCAATTTAATATAACAAACGATGTATTTAGTATTAATTTAGCCTTCTGTGTTGTAAGAAAATCTATTGGTTGTACAATGCATATTAGTTTTAAAAGCACTGTCATTATTTGCTACATAATATTCATTCTATGGAATATCATAGGGCTGTCTGTCCCTAAGACAGACATGACTATTCCAGTAATGTATATGGAAATATTACAGATTTCAACATAGACAAGGCATTCAGAAAATAATTGCACATCATCACTAAAATGTGGAAATGATGAAGAAAAGAAAAAAAAATTGAAATAACTTAAAATAACATTGAAAAAGGGGAAAATTTCCTTTATTTGGGTTGAGTTTTGAGAGATGAGGAAAAGATAAGTTTTTCTTCTGCATGTTATGTCTTTCAGTTTGATATTAAATTTCAAATGCATACAGAAATCTAAAGGATTTCATCTGTAGTCACCAAAATCAGGTGTTTCCTGTACTAAGTTACAGCCCCCAAGGTGCACCAAAGCTTTATGAACATTAGAACAAGGGAATCGATGCAGACAATGTGCCCAGGCCACAGCAGGAGGCCTTCAGGAATAGGAAACACCGATTGTGAGAAGTGCTGGAAAGCGGTGGTAGGCTGGCATTTCACCTGAGGGACTAAGCATTTTAACTTAGGCTTAGCTGTGGCTTTAGTTGCAGCTGGTGATCTGTAAGGGCCTTAAATACACACTGAGAAAACGATGCTCCATGGCTCTCATGCTTAGTGCTCTTCAGGTGCTGCTGTCCCCCTAAAATCTGCACAGAATTACTGTCTGTTGTCCACATCCAGAAGTAAGGGGGGCATTCTCTCTAAACAAGAACGTAACTCCTCTGAGATATTTCATTGAGTAATGTATCACCTAAAACACCTCTCACTGAGCTGCAAACTAGCTTGTTTTTCATTGCAGGTTTCCAAGAGATTCAGAAGGTATTAGAGTTAGTCATCAGTAGAAAAAATACACATAAATGCTTGTAAAAGCTCATAAGTCAAATTGTATTATGTTACCACCTTGAATTACAGCCAAGGACACCATCACTTCCTCTCGGAAACCCGTTTAGCACTGGACGTGAATGAGTAGCAGAGGGAAGCGTGGCTTGGCGCTTACTGGAACCGACCCACGCGCGCCACGGGAAGGGCCCGGCGGACGGGAGACGCTGCGGGCAGGAACGGGGGACGTGGCCGTCCCTCGCTCTCCATCCCCGGCCCTACCCCCGCGCCCCGGGGCTGCCTCCGCCTGTCCCCGGCGGCGGTAGGACCCCGCTCTGACTCCCCCTGGGACTGGAGGTCGGCGCCGCGGGATGGTCTCCCGGAGGAAAGGCGCTGTCCGGCCTCCCCGTTTCCGTCTGGCCGGCAGCAGCGTCCCGCCCGCAGCAGGCTCCCGGCGCTGCGGGCCGTGCCCGCGGGCTCCGCCAGGGGGCGCCGCGGCGGCGGCGGCGGGGCCGGGCGGGGCCGGGCGGGGCTGCCGGGGCCGGCGGCGCGGGGCGCGGAGCGGCGGCGCGCAGGCAGCCGCTACCTGTGGCATGGCAGAGGTGAGTGGGGCCCTTCCGCCCGAGGGTTCGCGCGGTCTTGCCCGGACTTGGGTCTGAGCTGCCTGGGCTCTCCCTGGAGGTCGGCTGCAGCACTTGAGTAAAAGTAGGTAGGGTATTCGATTGAGTCTCTTGTCTTCGCTTTCCTCTTTCCCATCCCCGCGGTATCGGAGCTTTCTCTCTTTTTTTTCCCTTTTCCTTATGTTTATTTATGTGTTTATTTACCTGGCATAAGCATTTGGGGAGCTGTTTCGCCAAGTTTCAGGTTCTCCTCCAGCTTGTTAAGTTCTCACCTGTGCACCCACCAAGCAAAGAAAATTCGTCTCACCTGAAGCACGTATGAGGTCCCACTTGGTACCGCTGCGGTAACAAAGAAAACATATTCTTCCTAATTTGCTGTGAAAGGTAGTTTGCTGCTTTGTAGGTGGAGCAGGGTGAGCTCTAGATGGAGGATTTTCCTCTGTCATCATGTCCCCTTGGTTGCTAAGCAGTGGTGACCACATCTGTGAAAAGATGGAAGAAGCACAGTGGAGAGAGCAACAGGAAAAGGCAGGAAGAACAGCAGAATCTCCTCTCGGGTAGCCTTATCTGCTGGGTATTCTTTTAGAGAATTAACACCAATGCGTTAATCCTTCTTATGTGCCTGTTTTCTTAACTCTAAACTTCTGGCATTCCTGCTTACAGTTCAGGTGCAGCAAAGTTATTTTGTTCAACCAAATTGATTTGTCATGACTTTTATACAAAGAGAAGTCATTTATAAATGTGCACTTTGTGCTTCCCATAAGTGGCACTGATTCAGCCTCAAAAAAAAAAAAAAAAGTCTTGATAAGAAAACAAATGATGGGAGCAATCCTTTCACAAAAGTGTAAGGTGATTTATGAAAAGGAAGCTTTTAGTTGCAACAATTAATTTCAGTACCATTTCCCCCTCCTTTTGTAAAATCAGATTTTGCTGTTGAACTTGAGGACTCCAATGTATTTAATGTTTATTCACCAAAACGTCTCATAGTTTGTGGATTATAATAAAAATTCTAGTCTGAGAGGGATGCAAAAAGAAAAATTAAGTTGTTGAAGGGTAGATTTAATGTTATTTTTCCCAGCTGAACTTGCTGAGCTTGAGCAAATATGTGCATATGAGTTACTAACAACAAAAAAAACCCCATACAAACAACAAAAAAAGCCCCAAAAAGCGAGCAATTAACGAAAACCCCAAGCCATAACCAAACCACCCACCAGCTCCCCCCAAAATTAGTGTTACTGTATGACATGTTTACAATTTTATGCAAAGCACCACAGCACTGTTTAAGGTGTGAATTTTTGTATAGAATGAAAGGCACTTCTGACACTGCCATTTGCATGTCAGTTTTATGTGTGTCTAAACGTTTTTCAGCTTTTAAGTGGCCTGAAGATTTACTTTTATTAGAATGGGATCAGTTGCTGCGTTGTTGCCGTTGTCTGCCCAGCGCAGCTGCTGCAGGCAAACAGGAGGGATCCATCCTGGGTGCTGCCTCTGGTCCCTCTGCCAGCCACAACGGCTGCTTGGCTGCTCCTGGGGAAAGGGTGTGTCAGGGTGGGAGGCTGAGCTCTGTGAGCATCGCACACGGAGGTTCGCGATGTCAGAGATGTGCACAAGATGCTGCAAGATTTGCCAAGGGCCGTGTTGGCCACTAGCCAGTCCAAGGGCTTTGGTGTCACCCACGACTTCACCCGCACTCCGTCCTTGCCCTTTCTCTGTGTTGGGGGTTCAAGAGGATAGTTTAATGTAGGCTCTTGTTTTTTTTCTTCTTTCTTATCTATATTTTAAAATACTATGGCTTTTAACTGGCCCTCTAAAAAATGTATTTAGCTAAAGTTTATGCAAGTGCAGACTTGAAAATACAATTTCTGTGTAAATCTTAGGCATTGATCATTTTATATTATTCCTAAGAGATACAAAAGCAAACATTGCCCTTTCCATATTTAAAACATTTTTTCAGTGTTTGCAGATGGAATTCAATAGACAGAAATGGAAAGGGGTGAAACAGGTTGTTGATTTTAAAACTGCATACATTTAAAGAAATACTAAGTGCAGATAAATAGTATGAGATATGAACAATTTTCTGGGCTTTTAAACAGATTTTGGTAGCCTAAGGTTTTATTACCAGCAGTGCAATATTGATATTGACATCTTTTGCCTTCAATATTTTATTGTAAATCTTGTTTCTCTTATTTGAGGCAAGGATGAAGCTTTGAGGTAATGTTGAAAAACACTTTGTTTTTCTTCATATAAGTAAATTTAATTTATTGTTAATGCATACTCACTACTAATAAGCAGTGATAGCATGTAGAAGATATTCCATTTTATTCCAGTCCAAAGAAAAATACTGTACCTGGATCTAATCCTCCAAGAGTATGTGTCCTCATTTAATTATTTTACAGGGACACTAAGTTGGGTGCCTTCTGCAGCATGTCCTTTGGGACTGCACAAGTGCATATAATCCAGAACACATGGAGACAGAACTGGTATAATTTAATCTTCAAAAATATTTTCCTTTCCTGTTGAAATAAATTGTAAACTCAGCCCAGGACAAGGATGTATTTATCAGTAATAATCACAGATGTCATGCTCCATAGAGAGGGTTGAGTCATCCTCAGTAATGAGTGATTGTGCTGGCTGAAGCAGTTGTGTTCAAGGCACACTGTCTGCTACCAGGGAAGATTTTCCATTAATTGTCTTGTTCCTCTTGTAAAGGTTTCTGTCACTGTTAACTAGTTGATGTCTAGACTGCAAACTAACTCCTTCTCAATTTTTTAAGTGCAGGTTGCATTTTCCCCTGTGATGTAATAACTTCAGTATAAATAGTTCTCTTAAAGTTGTGGAAGAAATCAATTCTAGAAGTTTAGTATCAAAGCAGAAGTTTAAAAGAAAAATTAAATGATCTTGGATCATACGCAGTTGTTGTGTACTAAACAAAGTCCCTTCCCCCCCAACAGAAATTTGAATATATTTTCATGTGTGAAAAGATAGATTTAATACAGTTATTTCCATAGACGTTCTGTCATGTTTTCTGTGAGGACTGGGCTCTCTTTGAAAATCTCACCATGAAATTCAATTCAACAAGTTAAGTAAGGAAATTCAGCAGCAATGCTCCAGCAAGCCTCTTTTGTGCCCTTTAGTGATGTATTTGTGACATATATTAAATTGGAGTTCCTTCTGTATCTAAACTTTTAATTTATTCTTGGGTTCTTACTGTGTTGATGAAACCAGTGACGTATAGATCTAGGCTGGGGTTTCTTTAGTTTGAAACTACAGCTTTCTCAGAGGAAGCATTTGCAGAATCATCCAGTGTTATCCTGTATGTTTGGACTTAAAATTCTTGTTCGAAGTGGCCGTGTCTTAGTGGTGCCTGAGTGGCCAGGAGACCTGAAGTGTCCGTCTGCCCTTGCAGTGTTGCCTGCCGCTGCAGAGGGGCTGGAGCAGTGTCCTCTAGCAGCTGCCCCTGTGTGCATGCAGGGCTGGGCAGTGCTGGGGTGCCTCAGGACTGGTGCTGTGCCCCGGCGCTTGCCAGCATGCAGAGAGATGATGCCATTTATGCTACACACAAAGCAGGACCTGCCTGGCAGGTCATCTCTAGTTTTTTTCTGTCTTGTGTGCTCCCAAGACCCCACCAAGTTCCGGGACAAAACAGGCAACCCCTTTGCATATGACTCCCTGTTTGGCTTTGTGTCTGGACAGCTGTGATTCACTGAACACATTATCCTGGTATGAAAATGAGTAGATAATCAGTGATGCTATACTACAGAGGAAAAATAACCTAATACAGGCACAATCTTGACACTCACTTTGATTTAATTTAAAAGTGCATGTAACTTTACAATGCTTCTAGAGATACTGATTTACTTTGCTACAGTGTCTCTGATAAGGGGTTCTTCTGTGCCTTAAGTGGGAAATATGAAATCCTACTGTGTTCGTTGCTATATCTTCAGGTTTCCTGAATGTATAATATATGTCTTAGAATATTTACAACAGCCCTGGGAAGAATTTTGCTGAACTATTTTTGCTGTGTATAATAAACTTATATACCAGGGGTTTGGCTATAACAGATTGTATAAAGTCTGCATCTTTCCCTTCCTCCTGCCTTTGCTGTATTTCTTTTCTTTCCACAATTTCTTTAGTAATTCTTCACTGTTTCATATGTCACTTCCCTTACTATAGCCACCCTTTCCTTCTGAGGTAGCCTCCACCCACTGCACTGATTTCCCTCCCAGGTGAGACACAGTTCTTCTGTTCTTATGCTGCATGTGTAGAGGAAATGTTTGATATTTGATCAGACAGCAGCCAGGAAAGGAACTTTTTTTTTCTAGTACCCAAATAATGAATGTGAATATTCTTTTTAACCGTCTGGCTTGCTCAGCTAGCATGCAAGTTCTTTATAATAATGAGAAATGTGCCTTCTGAGCAGCTGGCCAGCCAGTGAGGAGATGTTTATTTGGAAGGTGTGGCACCTAGTAGGGACCTGTGCTTCTTTGCCCTTAATCCATCAGTGGCTTCTCTGGGGCCTGCTGCCTGGGAGCTGCATGTTTGCTCAGCATTGAGATTGTGGTTGTTCAAGAAGGGGTGTGTTTTTATCTGCTGGCTCAGCTTTTGTTATCTCCACCCTGATTCTGTCTGGGAGCCCTTCTCTTACAGCAAAGTTTACATCGAAGAGAAAACATCAAAGGAAATTTAATAAATCAATTATTTGAAAATATGCAATACCTTCAGTGTTTTTAGGATTTATAGCCAGATTAATTGGTACAATAAGAGACAGAAGAAAGCATTTAGAATGTGTTTATCTGCAATTTGTTTATAAAGGCTTTGCAGCATTCTGTTGGAAAAAAACCCCAAACCTTCTGATTTGCTACAAGTTTTTCTGTATTTATTCACCTGGTGCAAAGGGTGTTTAAAGGTTTTGAGGTTTTTTCCTACCTAGATGGTGGGGGAGAGAGGCTCTTTATCTGAGAGCTGAATTACTGGACAGAGTATTTCTAGTATTGGTTGTCTTTCATTACATACAGGCCAACCAAGGCAGCAGGAAGGAGAGGGGGGAAGGGGGTCGAACAACCGGCACAGTTAGGTGGTACTTAATGAGGAAAATAATGTGTGGAGACACTACTTAGGCAAACATGTCTATAGAAAGACCAGTAGAGACAAAGGAACTTCATATTTGGAATTCTGGATTGGAATATTCTGGATTTCTTCCATAGCCTCCACAAGAGATTTCCAGGCATGTAAATACATGACATAGTGGACTACTGTGTTAGATAATTTTGAGCTCTGTGTTGTATACCACTTCTGTTAAGAAAAATTTATTAATTAACTTACATTTGGATTCAGATCCTATTTCTTGGAAGCTTATTTTTCTGTTTGCAGGTTAAGTGATGTATTTTTAAGGAGTTACTACATGTTTCCCTTGTTTATAAAAAGACCTGTATAATCTTTTTAACAGAGCTCTTGAGTTACTCTCATATTATTCACTTCATTAATAATGTGACCCTCAGCTTTGGTGGGAAAATGTACTTCAAAATTGGAGTGATGCCTTGCACAATTTTTAAAGAATTTATAAGGAAGTAAAGCCAATGAGAATTTCTATTACAATTTTCTTTTACAATCTTAAGGATTTAAATCTTATTTATGTCCTTCAAATGATGGATCAATTACCAGTTCTTTTTGTTAGACAAAGACTGTTGTAGGCAAGAAGAGGTTTAAGATGCTTTAGAGATAACATTTGATAATATTATGTACAAGTTTCTGTGGCCTAATAAGGATTATTTTTTAAATTAGATTAGATAAATTGAATGAAAGAAGAGTCCTTGTGTCTCAAGCACCTAATAGCCATGATCACCCATTTTGTCTTTCTTTCCTTTATTCTCCTTCCATCTGGTCACTGGAGGCATATTTTATTTTCTTATCTTGTTATATCTTTGTCCTTTCACTAAATTCAATCAGAGTTCTCTCCTTTGTAGTGAAGATACTACTTCATGAATGAGGAAAAAGAATAAAATTACAGCCTTCAGAAAATAATAAATAAGGATGATCTTCAAGTTTTTCTGTTAAAAATCTGTTCTCAGTCAGATTGAGGACAATGTTCCTCCCATCTTTGGACAAATGTGTCAAGTGACAGTAGCTTAGTACTTTGCAAGTAATTTAAGAGATGTAAATGTGTTTATCAGCAAATCATCTAGCCACAAAATCCTTTTTTATGGTTTTTTGCATCACAGTGATGTGTGCTTGCTGGTGTCTTTTAGATGGAGATGGGTGTTTAATATAAGAAGTCTCCAGTAACTGTTTTTCCAAAAATGGAGTTTTAGTGCCGTTCCTCAGTTTCTTTCACATTGTGAATTTTCTGGCTCTTTTCTAAAAGTTGTAACATTATGTTTATAATGGGTATGTATTCACTTCTAGTTTTAGAAAGTTTAGAAAGAACTGCAGATACTCTTTTTTTCTTAAGCTCATAGAGCTTTGTTTTTGGCTAAGCTAAAAAGAATGATGTACACTTCTGGAAATCTAAGTGATACAAAGAAGTGAGGGGGAAGGAATGCAGGCACTGACTAATAGGATATTCCCCTCTCCTGATGAATACTTGATTAAATTATTGATTCCTACTCTATGACTGGGAGGGAAGAAACACAAGGTTTTGAAGCTGAATGTCATTCCACAGTGCTGACAAAGTACAGTGGCTCTGGTGGTCTGGACTGAAACAGCTGTTTTCCTTTTTTCTGAAATGGAAAATGGCAGCATAATATAAAAAAAAAAAAAAAAGGCAAATTGCTTTTAAAAAACCAACCACTGCGCTTTATATCCTGCTCTTTTAATGACTGTTTTCTGTGCATGCCTTGCAATTCTGTTTTATGTTGCACAACCACAATATAATTAATCACTTCATTTCAGGCAAAGACTCCCTTGTTATAGGGGACTGTGTACTATGGCACATGTATTAAGAAAAGTTGTGTGCCTACAGCAAGGAACAAGATTAGTTTTGGTTGGGTTTTTGGGGCAGATGGGGGGAGGGAGGATTTTTTCACTCTCTGTCCACTATATGCTCATGACTGCTTTTAGTCACCGTTGCTGTAGGTATGTTTTCAAACATCTGCCTGGAGGTTGCCCATACACATCTGGTGCTTTTTTGTGCAAAGTAAATGATTATCAAGTGTCATTTCTGAAAGGATTCCTAATGGCTCTAGATTTTATGATGACCAAACACTATCTCTCAGGCCATCTTTGCATGTTTCCTGTGCTGACCTTGCAGTAGTAATAAAAGTGGGACTCTTATCAAGTGCTTTCATGTGCGGGAAGTGGGGCCTTTGCTGGTCAGAAGGGTATTTCACTCTCTGTGCTGGTGACAGGGACAGGCCTGTCGTCAGGGCACACAGGGACACCTTTCACCCCATCAGGCTGCTCAAAGCCCTGCCAGCCTGATGTGGTGAACCACACCAAGGGTGCAGGTGGGTTTGTTCGGAAGGGCTATGAATCACTGAGTTCGAGGAAGGTGATTCCAAGCCAGTAGATGGTTCTGTGACTTCAGAATAAGTATTATTGGCAGACACATTTCTATGCAGTTCTTTTTCTTTTACCAAGTGGCACATTTTGATAAGGTAGCATGAACCTGGCAGATTTTTTTTATATATAGTCGTGCTGCTAATAAAATGATTGCAAGCAATTTGAATATTTCACAATTTACAAAACCTAGGTCAATAAAACTACCAACTACCTCTCCTTATTCTAATCACTGAAATTTTAAGCATGCTTCAGGAAAATACAGGTATCTGGCATTCTAACCTGAGGTGAAAAAGAAATGTTTTTCAATTCTTTATATGTTGTCAGTGACCAGAAGAGGAGATTGAACCAGAACACTACATTTATCTTTGCCTAAAGATTATAATGAAAAAGGTCATAGAAGTCTATCCTTTTCTTTCTGATCTTCAAGAATATTTTCTACTTAATTGCTGAACATTACTTCTCATTGTACAAGCAGTGAAATCCTTTAAAATGGATTTTCAATCAGGTAAATTGGTTGTAAAATGTATTTCCCTGGCAAGATTCTGGTACTATAATGGTAATACTTCATTAATAATTGTCAATATTTCAGTATTTTTCAATAATTCGATGTGATATAGTGTTTTACTGCTGTCTCATTCATTTTTCAGCTGGCAATTGGTATCAGCCAGTGCAGTCTTGATTTTGAAACTAAATTTAAATGCAGAGGGTAGAACATGTTCACTGGGGAAAAAAGCAATTATGAAATTAGATTAATATTTCAGAATTGTTTTCCCTTTTTCATTCAGCAGGTTTTGTTTTCTTTTAGAGGATACTGTCGTATCTCTTGATTTGTTCATCATTTCCTCTTCAGGCGCAAGAGCAGCAATAACTCAGGGGTTTTGTTTTATAATAGCTTAACCTAATCCAGTTCATTTTTCTTGTCCATAAATTTTGTTTACACAATATAGAACAGGAGTTATTTTCAAAAGCAAGTAAATATGGAAAGTAATTGATAACATGAGATGTGTTTCCAGCTGTCCCTTGCTCTGCAGTGGTGAGGGGTTTGTATGAGAAAGTCTCTGGTTGTATTCTTGCCCACTGGATGTAATGTCAGATACATTTGAATGCAGACCTGTCTCACAATATAAAGCCGAGAATAAAAGGGAATGAAGGAGGACAAATACATCAGAAAATGTTAAGACTTTTCTATTCAAAAGTAGTTTCTATTTTTTCATAGAAAACTACTGCCAGATTTGCCTTGAAGTTCCTTTGTTCTGGCTTATGATCACATGAATGTCTGAAAATGACTGACAAAGACTAAGAGAATGACCCTTTTTTATAGGAAAGACTCGGTGCTCATAAGAAGAAATTTCCTTTTAAAAATAATTACACCACTGAACACAACTGAGCAGTGTAGTAAATCCAGGGATTATTTGTTTGTGAAAGAGGCCTGTGCTTATCAAACTAGTTTCACCCTGACACTAAGACTTTAAATTCAAGTAACTTATTTTCTGAGTTTCTTTTGCAATCTCTGTACCACTTGTCTTTCACTTGTGATAGGAAGCAATTCTGTATTTAACTAGTTGTGATTGTTAGAACATGGAGAAAAACCAAAGGAAATGCTCTCTAGCTCTTTACTTCAGCCACTGGCATAGTGATGGATTTAGCTTGGTTAACATTTGGTTTAAAAATATGATGATGAGGGTGCCTGATTTGTTTGGGGCTTTTTTGGGATGAACTTGACATAAGGAAAAAGGCTATCAATGCTTCCCCTAATTCTGTTATGTCTACTCTGCTATTTGTAATTTTACCATGTTCTGCAAGTTCCTATGTTGCTGTTGACATGTACGTATTTTGTGTATATATTTTCTGCTTCAGCTAGGGGAGTTTCTTTGGATCTCCAAAATACTTTGATTTGTCTACACTCTCCTGGCACCTTTGCTTGATAGGTATTCCTGTGGCTATTCCATAGCTAATGTGTCAAAGAGAAGACATGCTCTTACATTAGTTTTCATATTTATGAAGTCCAGTGTTTTTTGTAAACTCGTGGAAATGCACAGTAAGTGAAATTTTAATACTAAGTGAATTTTTAATAATGGGAGGTTTTAATATTAGTGTGCCATATAAATTGAATTGGTTAGGACAGAATATGTAGACGACAACTAAGAAGGTACAAACTAGTAACATACTATGGAACACAAGTCACAGGAGGTAAGGACCAAAGCAGACATGTAAGAGAAACTTCCTTCTGTGACAAAGCCTCAACAATGGACTTTCATTTAACAGTTCTGTCCACAGGAATGTGATATTTTGGAGTGATGCTAATGCCACTGTTTATACTGCACCCAATCACAGAATAGGTCAGGTTGGAAGGGACCACAGTGAGTCCAACCTCCCTGCTCAAGTAGAGTCATCCCAGAGCACATGGCAATCTGTACAAAAAAAAGCTTTATGCTGTAAGTAATTGAATCGCCACTAAAATAAAAAAGAAACCAACCAAAAAATGAACAAATGCAGTTTTAAATGCCATCATGGTGTTCTAGCATATTCTTGCTTTCCTTCTCATGCTCTCATGTTCATGGTGAAGCAGATAGTGAACTTTGTCAGTGAGGCTGAAAGCCTGAAATTCTCTTGTACCAACAGAGCATTGTGTTTCAGGCTGTTGAACTGAACGTAATAATTGGTATTGAACTCTCGTTCCAGTTTTACAGGCTTATTCTGCTTCTGTGGCTTTTTTAATGGATGTCATTAGTAAACTATTTTTTTCTGATACATACAAAAATTTAATAATATACTGGAAGGAGCAAAATCTTTCTTGAACCTAACAGGTAGACCTTTTCAAGAACATCCTACCATACATCTCTGTATTGATGCATGCTGATGCCATTTTCCACTTTTGGTGTGTTTGCAGGAAGCCCTAGAATGGATGTGGGAATTTTTCCCCCACATTGCTATAAACTGAGCCAGGTTTTACCAATCATCCTAGCCTGTATCCATTTGCAGAACAGTAGCCGAGTCTTTCTAGGAAATTAGACCAGCACAGAAAGTAGACTCAGATTACACTAATGAGGCCATTAAATGAGATACAGGGAGCCTGTCTGGCCAGAAAGAGAAATGGAAAGAGGTCTGGCTGTACTCCCTGCATTGTGTCTTTTGCATTCTGCAGCCAGTTTTCACATTCTGTGTGTTCTTCAGAATTTTAGCAGTTTTCAGTCAATGAAAAAAATTTTCTTTTATCGGTAGATATGTTCTTTTCTCCTATGTTCTAAATATAATTAGTTTCTGGTAGATAAAAACCAGACTGTGTACATTATAAGGATTCTAGAACATTTTTTACTGTTTCAAATCTAGTCAAACATAGGTTTCTGTTCTGTAGTATGTTACTAATTTGTCTTTTTAGTTTATTAATATTCAAGAGGACTTTTCTAATATTAAAAAATCTTCAGGTTATTAAACTTTGATTTGGGGAACCTTAAAAAGCTCATTCAATATAAGTTCCTAATTCACTTTTGTTGTTTGGGGGGATTTTTTTTGGGAGCTGTACTGGTTTTACATCGTTTATCACGGTTGTTTTGCTGTGGTGCCTTGTGTTAGTGGTGGCCCAGTACTGAAGCAGAACACAAAAAGGAGAATGAAATTTTGATAACAGGCAAGCAATAACCTACAGCAATTATTGCAGAGCTCCACCTACAAGAATATGAGCCAGAAGGTTGGAGGCTGTAGCTGATGCTGGAGGCTGATGGCTGGTAAAAGAAGCCTGGGCTCCTCCATGAGGAGCAGGTTGGAAGACCCACTGCAAGAATATGGGGTAGCAACCTCAAAAACATCCTTTGAACATACTTGTACTTCCTGTAGATTATATAAGGTAACCTTCACCTCCTTTTGAGCTGGTTTTGGAACTATCTGCCTTGAGAAGGTGCCTACCAAGCTATATTTTCCTCTGATATCTGCAATCTTGTTTTGCATAAGTTATTATGAATTCAACACCAAAACTTTCATTAGAATTTTGCTTTTTTTTCCCCCTCTAGATGCAGCTGATACACACTATTCATTTCTACTTCAGACATGACATACACATTCCTTGTGTGGAAAAATTAAACAGAATGTTTTCTAACTTTCATGAAATTGGTCATAAATCAGAGTAGTACTGCATTAATGAAAGTTATTTCTGTAACCACAGTGTTGGTACAGCCATAGGGATCTCAATACATTAATCTGATAGAGGTAAGTTATCCAAGATTATTTTAATTTTAAATACATTTTACATTGAAGTTATCAGAATGATAACAAAACTCAACCATTTCACAGTCTAGTGTAAAAAAATTATAACAAGGGATTCACCTGCATAAGTTGGAATAATTCACTTGGAAGGTGGTATCATGTACAAACTGAGTGATTTACTTGGAGCATTCTGATAAATGAGGCTCGATACTTGTAAGAGTCAGAGTAATGAAAAATCCCATGTATGTGGATGCATGCAGGTTCTTTACTGTGCACAATGTTTATGTGCTTTGCAATATAATTGCATTTAATTTATTTAGTATTGTATTAATAATTAATTAATACAAACTTGTGAGGCCTGAGCAAGTTGTGCAGCACATCTGATTTGCTGCTGAGGCAGTCTCTCTGGGGAGTAAATGAACTTTCAGGGGATATATTTTAATAGTTCAGCACTGGATTCCCTGGGAAAATTCTAGCACCTAGCCATAAAAGAATGAAAGCAGCTCTCAATTTCTTTCCCTGTTTCCAGAACTACAATTTTAGGAATCTGGCTGTTACATCCTAAGGAGTTCAAATAGCTAAAAACAAGTTTAAGTGGTGTTCTCTGTTTTGTAAACTCACAATTATTGGGTAATAAAGACTCTGTGTGAAGAAAATAAACTTATCCTTTGTAGTAGCTGCCCTTCCTTCATGCTCTCTTCCAGCTAAGGAATGCAAGGAAAATAAACACTGCAGAAGTACCATGATTATTTTAAAATATGTGTAGAGAGTATCATTTCATAGCTTCATCTCTAAGCAGCTATGTTATGTTACTATATAGTATCCACTGAGAAATTTCTTTTTTCTGTTTATCTTTTTGTCATCACAAGGCAGACCCCTGGCCAGGTGATAATTAGCATTGACTCCATGATTCACAGAAGGCTGCTCAATCTATCTTCATGAAGAAACCCATTGGTTTTATAGACAGTTACAATACACGTGTACTTGATTGGTCCTTTAATTAAAACACCATCACCATTGGCTAATTAGGAAACCACCCTTTGGTAAACAGATCTCCATAACACATTCCACATGTTCACAATAACAGGTGCAGCAAGTGGAGATAAGAATTGTTTCTCATTCTTTTCTCTGATCTTCTCACAGCCTTTCTCAGGCGATGCCTGGGAAAGTTGTGTGTTTCTCTCTGTGGCCAGAGAACTGCTGCCACATCTTTTAAGAATCAAACAAAGAAATTAGATACACGCTCATTTCAGTCCACAGATAGAAGTAGTATTTAAAAGTTGTTATGGCTGTCTTTGCTATGAATTTATACAGAAAGATTATCAAAACTTATAAATATGAAGGTCATAATGTAATTAACTTGATATTATAATCTTTGGCGTCATAAAAATAGTGTTTTGGAGCAAAGGCACTAAACACACATTATCAGGGCGTTGTGATGGAAACTATGTAAAGTCTTATTTTGTCATACATTTGTTAAATGGCACATAAATAACAGCAGAAAATTGAAGAAGTAATCTGGAGAAATGAGGAGGAAAAAACCCTACACATTGATAATGACATCTTGCAAGACTAAACACCAGGATTTACAACAACAAATCTGCCCCACAATATAACGTAAGAACAAAAAATTAAAGATATGTTTCAGTGACTGGTATCATTTATGTGACTCACAAAAAAGGTTCACTGAATTTATGTCACCAGATGAAAATTCTGAGAGAAGAATTTTTGCTATAAATACATGAATGTAAGAAGCACTGTTGGGCTATTGAAGTGAGTAACAGCCTTAGTGTAGGAGCAAATCTGATATAAACTTGTCTTTAGATTGTAAGAGGAGTTAACAGGCTGAGGAAGCTTTAAATTAGGTTTATTATGCAGAGAGTTGGCTACATGACTTATTTGGACCTAACTAGAAGCAGGCTGTTGATGCTTTGAGCAGTGTTCCTCTGGTCTGGAAAAATGTTCAAGTAGTCATGCAGATAACAGAAATATCATCATATGTGCACATCACATTTGTGGCGATGGATTGTGTTTTTCACAGTTCTTCTGTGCCTTGCCAATAGTAAAATCTCTTACAGCTTTTTATTTGCTGTATTGGCTCTGTTCCAAGGCGGCTGCTTGATACATGGGGATTGAATTGCTTGTTTGTGAGGACTGAATTTCCTGGATCTGCACCCAATTAATGCATTTTCTGACATAAAGGAAAGGCAAACTGATCTACCTCTAAGTGGTTGCAGATTCTAAAAGTGGGCTTATAGTAGAGAATTCTTCTTTTTTAAGATCAGCTGTAGCATCCTCTATATTTTAAGCATTTTTCATTCCTGCAATATTTTTGTATGTCTTCTGTGTATTACCATAAGTTCACAAATTGAAATCAGAGGCTATTGAATTGAAAATATCTAGTTTAGAGTACCTTTGGAAGTAATACAGGTCATGTGAGGAAATTTTCATGTAAGGGGTAGAATCCATTAAACTGAACAGAAATGCTTTTTGTCCTCTGTAAGCATTTATTTTGGGTTTTAAAATTATTTTCATGCACAAGCTATAGAGAATGAGATTACTTACAGACAAAAGAATGACATGGTAAAATATTTTCTTTAAAAATCAGCTGTCCCACTTAGTGCTATTGCATTAGCACAATCTTTTGTTGAGAATTATCAGGGGTGAAATATAGGATAAGTCTAATCTATTCAGTCTCAAAGCAATAAATAATTCAGAAACCTTTTAGTTCTTATTGATGTTTAGGAGCAAATGCTTTCTAGATTAAACCACTGTCCTAAGAATTTTCTGGATTTGTCTTATAGCCTCCTGTTTGTTTTGCAAACAGTCACAGAATTGTGAAATCGACATAGCAGTAATAAACCTGTCTTACTTTCTGTAGAAAATGAAGGCTGCATCACTGCTCAATGACAATGTATTAGTTAATAAAATAAGTCTTAATTTATATAGTAGAAGTAAGCACCTATGGGAAAAAACCCTTATTTTTTATATACAGAAATGCACAAAAAAGAGCCTAGCAAAAAAAAAAATCTGTAAATTTGGTTATGACTCATCAGATTTGATCACTTGCCTAAATGAAGTTCACTGAACTTCTTTACCTGTCTTATTTTTAATGAAATTTCATACATGTGAGTCTTAGATGTTTTTTGAGGTGTAGTAATTTCATTAGTATGGCTTTTTTAGTACACTGAAAGCTTTATTCAAGTTACTTAAGTAACACTATGAAATGTACCATAGCAGAGAGAACATTGGAAACAATACATTCATCGTTACGTTGTAGAATACGTAGTAGGAAGAGCAGATGTGTAATTTCTACCTTTGGAAAATGTTAAGACAAAAATACTAAGTTAGGGGAACACATTTTATAAGTATTAAAGGTTTGTTGCTGACTGGTTTGGATTTAAGCTTGACCATTATTTTTGCAAATATTAAAGTAATAGAGAAACAAATACATATGTTTCTAATTTATATATATATATATATATAAACAATAAAAAATATGTATTCATGCTTTTTCTCACAGCCAGGTGGACTCAAGCTTAAAACTCCTAACTTAATATAAATGACCCTGATGCTTTTCTTTGTATATGTATGAAGAATATTTTTCAGAAGATCAGCTAAAAATGATTCTTGCTCCTTCAACCGTACTCCACAAGAGTGTATTTATGTTACCTTTAGTATCAGGTAGTTAACTGGTTCATTCCTGTCCCAGGAGTTTCCTCCTAGTACTGTGCTACTGCAGTCTGTGGTTTGTAGCAGTTTTCTGTAATCTTTCATTTCTAATTTGAATTTTCTGTCCTGCTTGATGGACCAGGTCTCCAGTCAGGTTTACAGGCACAATGTAGCCATGAAAGATTAGAAGCCTATTTATTAACAGTAAGCTGAGAAAATGAGGATTTATGGGCTGGGTTTTCTTTCTACTGATGGTGATTTTTTTAAATGTTGGGCTTTCAAAAGGACCTTTGTGAGATTTTTTGGATGGAAGAGTGACAGTTTCTTCAGGATTCACATTAAATATGGTTTTCTAGTTTGATTGTTATCTTAGTTCGTAATACAAATGCTGTCAAAATTGCGGGAAAGAGACACATTTAAGTAATTAAACCAATCTATCCTGCTTTATCTTTTTTGGGTTTTTTTTTTTTTTTAATTCAGTTTTTTCCTTGGGTAAAGTGATTTTCATGAGATAATAGTATAAGCAGCATCACTTTCTTCTACAGTGTTACAACACTTATGTATTTGCAGTACTTTAAAACAGTCATGAAAAGGAAACAGTCACTGAACTGAAACTCAAGAAGTATTTAATAGGTGTGGGTTTTTTTCCCAGCATGGGCTGTGATTAGGCTGCTAGAATAGGGCATTCATAGAAGATATTTGTCATGTAGTGGAAAATAACTTTTTTGTTTTGTATTAACACTGAAAATTGTGCTTCAGACATTGGCTGTGCTGTCTCTAGAGAGAAATGCTGGAGTTCATCTCAGCCCTATGGGTACCACTTCAGCCTTGCTGAATAAAGCAGTGGAATATGAACACGCAAGCGGAAAGATTGGTTTTTATTCAGATCACAGCTGCAAAAACTCAGAAAAACTGCCGTAAGGCTGTAGTGGTATTTGGTAAAATGAACAGTTGTGAACTTTTAGTTTTAGGCATTATAGACCTTTAAAGAGTAAATTTAGACAAAATGCATAGACAGACATAACAGTTAGTGAAATTTTCAAGTACGTATTTGATAACAATTAGTTTCTGTGGGCATCACATTTGTCACTTTCCAAGTCTATGTGCCTAATGTTGACTAGAAGACTATTTTTAAAGTTTTTTTGAGTCTTTATTAGCTAATGAGAATATCTTCAAAAAGACTAGCTGAATGTTATGGTATATATTTGTATTCTCATCCAATATCTCCCTTTTTTTTGTTTGTTTGGTTTTGCTTGATTATTTTTTGTTGTTTACATGCTTGTTTCTGAAGATAATAATTGAAACACAAAGCTGCCTAAGTATTTCTTAGACTGCCAAGTGTACTCCCACTTGTTTACAAGCATAGTGGAGTGGTCAGTGATGTGTAGCTGTGCTGAAAAGCTCGTATTTTATTTAGCCTCTAAAGAGCAACATTCCCATGACAGGACAGCACAATATATACAGCTCCTTTTTCATTTGGTTATAAGATAAAAGTTGGTCTGATAGCTGTAGATCTTACTTTTTTGTCTCTTCAGACTCTAAAAGACTTTGTGCAACCATCTAACCATTTTAGATAATAACTGAGTGGGTGTGAACTACTTATAATGGCATTAACCTTTTGCATCATTCACGAAATACAAATTTCATTACAGGTGCAGTCCTCAGAACCTGTTACAATACATGTAGTACTGGTATAGGAATGACTTTTTATATGTTACAGACATACATACATTACACATATGTTACAGACTTTTCTTTTTAGGAAAACATACTATTTAATACTGTTACCACCTTGGTGTAGGAGAAAGCCCCTACAAGAACTTTCCTTGACTTAAAAAAAAAAAAATATATATATATAGACTCAACTGCTTGCACTAAAGAAATTATTTTTCTGAATTTTTCTTCTGAAAATGAAGAAGCAGATAATATCTACCCCTCCATTTTATTGAAAAAAAAAACCAAACCCAGAATTGTAAGCTAAATAAATGACCTGAAGGTACCAAGCAATATTTATTACCTTAGCTCTTAAGTAAAAATGAAGTTGAAGGAAAGTGATCCTGGTGTTCTTCCTTGGAAGAAAGATCTCTCTCCCTTTTTGATGGTGAAGATTTTCTGGGTATTTAGAGCTATGTGTGTAATTCAGCTTCTGAAGGAAAAGTACCTTTTGAGACACAGCTGGTTGTCAGTCCAAGTACGACTGGTCAGATCTTCATGTTCACGGATGCTAAGGATTTTAGAATGATTTGCCCCAACAGGCTAAACAACAGTCAAATCTTGCATTTGAAAATGGTGAATAGTTTTAAGATAGAACAGATGAGTTTAGGCATTTTTATATAAATAAGCAAAGACTTGACATTCTCAGGCTTTCTTTTCCAGGCAAAAAAACCCCTCTCTGTGTTTTCTTAAAGTGCTTAGCAGTTGACATGAAAAATGTCTGATTTCTATAATTATTTATTAGGAAATTTCTCACCTCTTTAGTAGTCAGTGAGCCCGCCCTCTTCTTTGTGTCTGTTGTGGTATGTGCCAAAGACTTGTGCTGTGCTTTTTGTATAAATGTAAAACACTTCATCCATCATAACTCCCTTAATTACAGAGATAATGCCATCAAAGTTACAACTGGAAATTAGGTAGATATGAATCAGAAAGCCTAAAAGGGAAAGACTAAACTTCAGGCCAGTTGCTTTCTTCCTGTGACTGTGGCTTTGTATATACCATGTGTTTGTGTAGTACCTAATAGTGTCACATAAACATTAGTTTGGCAGTCATAGTATAAGCCACCAGATGGAGCAATGTTGCCATAAGAAATTGAGAGTAATAAAAATAGCATGTTTTTTCTTTCTGCTTTTGTAATATAAATGCAATGTTTTTTAAGGTGGTGTGCCAAAAATATATAGATCTGTATGGTAGATGTTGTGATCATTGGCTGCAATACTTAGCTGTGCTGAAACACTTTTTACTTTTTCACAATAAAGTAAATTAGTATTAGGCTAGGGAAAGTTAGAATGTTTTTTCTTTTTTTTTTTGTTGTGAGGTATTAACCTGAGTTGACAAACTGTAAGAAAATTTGATCTCTTTTTTCTTTATTAGTTATTTCTTTACTTCTTCTATCTCTTTGCCATGAGTAGCTAATTTCCTATTAAGTGTCTGGCTGTTAATTGAACAAATTCTTGCTACAGGGCTTTATAAAGAGAAAGAGGCAGATTCTGACTATGCCAAAAGCTGATATTTGGGGATTTTGTTGGTGGTGTGACCTTCTGTTTCTTCTTTGTTTTTCCTGCATGTCCTCCTAGGATCTTCTTACACAAGAGCCTAAAAGCTTTTAAGATTTGCAGAATGAAAAGATGGCACGGGCAATGCTGGTACCACCAGGACCTGACAGCTTCTTCTATTTCACTGAAGAATCTCTTGCAGCTATTGAAAAACGTATTGCTGATGAAAAAATTCACTCTGACCAAGATGAGCCTGCAGATGATGCTGGTCATGAAGCAAATCACCCAGAACCAAATAATGACTTAGAGGCAGGAAAGACACTGCCATTTATTTATGGTGATATTCCTCCAGGAATGGTGTCTGAACCCCTGGAGGACCTGGATCCATATTACATCAATAAAAAAGTAAGTGGTTTGTATTAAAAATGTAATTAGAGCACTCCTGTTTTACTGTAACCCGATAGGTGCTCTGCTGGGGAGTTGGTCAGAAGCTCTGGTTGAAAGTATTATGCAATAGGTGCTATCATGTTAGTTACTTTGATTTCACTATAAAGTTGCAGTTACAACTGTAACTCTTGCTAAAGTTGCCTTTTTTTTAAAAAAAAGGGAAAAAAGGCATTTTTCTTTTAATGTCTCATGTTATGGTATTTTAGTTAATGGATTTTGTATTAAATGTCCTGTAATCTCTTCAGATCTGATTTAATGCTGAACCATTTGAAAACTTTCCATCTCTCTGGCTGCTCTCTGGGTTTTTGTAAGAAACATGATACCTGAGATCTAGTTCATTACAGACGTCTTTAGACAAAATGCTCACTCTGTCATATGATAGAACAATCACCGTCAAACATTCCTGAAAATATCATAAAAATGTTTGGTTTACAAAATTAAAAAAAAAGAAAACAGTGTAAAGACTAAACCAATCTTTGTGTTTCGATATTGGGTCTATGTTATGGGCCCAATATAGACCTGAAGACAAAATCTAAATTGATATATACTGATTCAGTTTCATTTATAGAAATACTGATAAAAAAGGAAGAAAAGAGCAAGGTGTTTACTTTGGCAAGTACACATGAAGGAAAGTTATTTTTATATATGCATGTGAAGTGAAATGATGTCAAGAATGAAAACAAAACTGAGTTTACATTAAAAAGGCAGTACAAAATAAGTAGTAAGTGATTATTTTATTGTGTAATCAATAATATGCTTTTTGACTTAAAACCATAGAATGGATTTTTGAAATTAAGTACTGAATAATCAACAAAACAGTATCTTGCAAGATAAGAATTTATCCAAAGAGCTGTATTATATCTGTAATAAGCAACCTAGTTAAAGTAGTGTTTTTTCTAGTATAAAATGTTGAATACTAATAATCAGATGCAGATTTTTTAGTTATTTTAGTTTTTTGTTCTCTTGACTTCACAAACACTACTGACAAATGACCTATTTATTTTATAGTAAAATGTCATTAGAAAACAGAAATATTCAGTGTTGTATCCTGCTTATTTCCAGATACTAGATTTTGGGAGAATAATCATTAAATGTAGATTGAATTAAGATTTCATTAGATGATATTTTCATCGTGTCTTCTATTTAAAATCAAAAATGGTTACGTTGATGGTAATAGTGACAGCTGCACAAGCAATAAAGGCAGTAAAAGTAAAGCCAAGGATTTTAAAAGTCAAGATATGTCACGCCAAAAGCAGTTTTAACATGCTGAAATGGTTAAATAGTTCCTTGTGAGGTCCCAAAAGTGGTTACTTAGGTGCTTTGTTTTGCATTGCCAACTTTGTTCTGAAATGCAAGTAAAAGAGCTGCATTAAATTTAAATTTAAAAAGTCACATTTTAATTATAGTTTTAATGTAATAATCATGGAAAATCTGAAATGCAGATTTTAAGAGCACAAATAATGCATGGTGTAGCATTTTTGTTGCTCATATGAAAATTTAGAATCTGTTATTTCCTTCTGCAATTCTACTGAAAATAAATTTGGCTACTTAGATGTGTGTAAGCAGCCTGTATTATGGCAAGGTTGCTAAAATGTATCCTTAATTTCCTAACCCCTCTACCCTGATGCCCTTTTTGTCTGTTTTTTAAAGACATTTATAGTACTGGATAAAGCGAAGACAATCCACAGGTTCAGTGCCACACCTGCCTTGTACCTTTTATCTCCTTTCAATATCATTAGAAGACTAGCTATTAAGATTTTGGTTCATTCATATCCTTTTCAAGTGGTTTGTTAAAAATTGTTACTGATTAATATTACTAATATTAACACTAGGAGTTTTGATTTAGTGTTTGAATGTGTTCCTGCCTTTAATTCTTTCAAAATCAGTCTGAGCTAAGATTAGTCACTTAACCTGCTGATGAAATTCAGAAGAAAAGTCAGAGTTCCCTAAGGTGCAGTATTGAACCCAACCCTGTCTAAAATCTTTATGGATGATCTGGATGAAGGGAGTGAGCATACCCTTGGTAAGTTTGTGGATATCACCAAGTTGTGTGGGAGTGTCGATCTTCTGGAAGGCAGGAAGGCCCTGCAGAGGGACCTGGACAGGCTGGATCGATGGGCCAGACCATGAGGTTCAACATGACCAACTGCTGGGTCCTACAAATTGGCCACAACAGCCACATGCAGTGCTACAGGCTGGGGCAGAATGACTGGAAAGTGGGAAAGGGCCTGGGGGTGCTGGTAGACAGCAGCTGAACACATGAAGCAGCCACAGCACACATCAGTGTGTGCCCAGGTGGCCAAGAAAACCAGGGGCAATCCTGGACTGTATCAGGAATAGCGTGGCCAACAAGGCCAGGACAATGACTGTCCCCCTGTACTCAGCACTGGTGAGGCCACACCTCGAGTGCTGTGTCCAGTTCTGGGCCCCTCAGTTCAGAAAGGACATTGAGGTGCTGGAGCAGGTCCAGAGAAGGGCAGTGAAGCTGGTGAAGGGTGTGGAGAGTGAGTCCTGTGAGAGCAGCTGAGGGAAGGAGGATGTAACCAGGTGGGGGGCAGGCTCTTCTCCCAGGTAACCAGTGACAGGACAAGAGGAAATGGCCTCAAGCTGCACCAGGGGAAGTTCAGGTTGGACATCAGGAGGAATTTCTTCACAAAAAAGGTTGTCAAGCATTGGAATGGACTTCCCAGGGAAGTGGTAGCATCAATATCCAGGAGGTGTTCAGGAAATGGCTGGATGTGGCACGTAGTGCCATGGTCTAGTTGACAAGTGAAGAGTCAAAAGTTGGATTTGGTGACCTCAGCAGTCTTTTCAAACCTAAATGATTCTGTGATAGGTGTATAACCATCATTCTTGTGAAATATCTTTGCATTATTTATGACATTGCTAGTGATAGTAAACTGACTTGTGTTGTATATGTTGTCAGTATTCTGTGTCCTGGTCAATTCCTTGTATTTTGTATTGTGCAAATTTGGCTTTTAAAAAGGCTATGTTCCTTAACTATGGTCAACATTGTTCAACAAGATCATTATGCTCACTATTTTGGCAAATTGTGTGTTTATGACATGGAGGAGTCTTCCAGATTGGGCGAAGGATGTAGAGTAAGTATACTTAAATGGGCTAATAATTGTTAAAATGCTTTAATAATGAAAAGAAAATTAAGAGCTAGACCATGCAGTTTTACTTACTTCTGTAATACCAGTATTATCCTTTTTCCTGCTTGGAATTTGATCATAGCTGCAACCCAAAGCAGCACAGTCCTGTGAGCTCTGCGAAGGAAAGAAGCTGTGACATTCTTAAACTTTGTCTCTGAACAAAATGCTGATAAATACATTTCCTCACGATGTTCATACAAGCAATGTTTTCATGAATTCTCCTTCCTGTTCTTTATAATTAAAAAAGAAAAAAAAAAAAAAAGAAATTGTTCATACCATCAAAAACTACTGGTTTTCAGTGTGGAAAATGCTTTCTATAACCCCTCTGAAACACCTTCATTTTGTGCAGCAAAATCTAATTATGGGACACACCCACTCTTTAAAGAAAGTACATCTGCTGAGGATTACTATTTATCATTCTTAGGTCTGCCTGGTCAGCTGTCAAGTACCTTCAGTAAATAGATTTTGCTTACCCATGGACTTTATTTCTCATGTGGCAAACATGCTCAAATGTTATTTGAACATTTTTTTTTTCATGTTACTCATGATTATCATTATTAGTGCTGAAATTAAAAAATCATATGTGCTAGAAACTGCAAAAATATTTTTCGAACAAAATTAAAAAGTATAATCCTATTGTCTCACAAAAGAATAGTGGAAAAACAGTCATACTTTATGTGAGTTTGTAAGTGCTGTTGAGTGCGTGTACTAGTTACTGGGCTTGAGTTATTTTCCTGTATGCTCATGGTGTATCACTGAACAACACAACAGTCTTTAACTTTTGCTTGAATGTTTTTTGATAGGTACACTTTCACTGGAATTTATACTATTGAATTTCTAGTAAAAGTCTTTGCAAGAGGCTTCTGTATAAATGATTTTACGTGCCTTCGCGACCCCTGGAACTGGCTTGATTTTGTTGTCATTTCCTTTGCGTAAGTATATAATATTTTTTTAAGTAAAATAACAATTTTTTTTTTAACCTGTAGTAGTTTGTTTGGCTTATATTTGTTCATATGAAATTAATTGTAGCTGAATTGTGCTTCAAGTTTTCCACTAGAATATTTTACACTAACATAGCACATAGCAGAATTGGTGGACTATTCCACAGTACAGAAGATACCACTAATAATCAATTTAAAAAAGGATTTTAATAACAAAAACACGTCTTTTAGGTTTCATTTTAAATTTGCAGTTAAGGGTGAATTTCTTAGGGAGAACTTAATTGAAACAGGAAAATAGGAATGCAAGTATTTGATTTTAACTTATTCCTTCAAAAAAACCAAAAAAACTAAAAACAACAAACCCCAGGATTTCTGGATTTCAGGTCCAGGTAAGTAGTATAAACTCTGCCTCAATTCTGAATAACTGTGATTTAATCCTACAGGTATGTTACAGAATTTGTAAACCTAGGCAATGTTTCAGCTCTTCGAACTTTCAGAGTATTGAGAGCTTTGAAAACTATTTCTGTAATTCCAGGTAAGAAATAACTGTGTAAAATAGTAGACACTTTACATCACCTCTGTTTAATTTTGTGTGTGCTGTCATTGTGTTTGTGTGTGGAATCCCTCACTACAGATATGTGACAGAGTTTGTGGACCTGGGCAATGTCTCAGCGTTGAGAACATTCAGAGTTCTCCGAGCTTTGAAAACAATATCAGTCATTCCAGGTGAGAGCGAGGTTAAACACTGAGGTTGACTGAAACTGCACAGAAGCTGAACTCATGTTTTTAACTGAAGCATCTAGGTTTTAGTCTTAATTTCAATTTAATTTCCTTTTCTAATTCTGTAAAACAGTCAGCCTCAGAGTTTAATAGTCAATTGCATGAAGAACTCATTTGTATAGCCTGTGTATTCCTCCATTCAATGATGTCAATTTTTTTCTCCCACATTAAGGATCAAAATTAAGTCTTTTTAATGTGAATGTTACATATACATATTTATGAAAGACATTTGGGATTGAGAATTTTAGAGTTTTGTAAAAGTTGAATTTCTGACAGAGGAATAAGATAATAATGACTAGCATGGGGATTGCATGATGTAGTTATTAGCTTATGATGACTATCTTCACCAAACCCCACCTCCAACAGAAGATGATGCATTAGAATGCAGACATTAAAATTACTACTGAAATAAAATTGTGGTCTCTTTTTGTTTGCTGTTACAGAACCAAATGTTGTGTATTGTAATAGAATACTGGCAAAGGTTTGGAGTAAGAGGCATCAAAAAGAAAATAAACTGTTTTCTTTAGATGTAGTGTACATGTATAGAGAGCATGAATTGAAAGCTCTTGATTTGAAGAGCAGGTGCTTTGGAATGTATGCCATTCATTCCCATTCATAATTTCAAATTATTTTTCAGGAATGATGAGACTTTGATGAAATTTTCCTTTGGAAAATGCTTTAAGACTGTTTTGAAGGTGTGCATGGTATTTAGTAGTGTGTTGGAGACATTTAGATTGCATTTTAGCTTAGTTAAATATTTAATATTATAATAAAAATCTGCCTCTGTTTGCAGGCCTGAAGACTATTGTAGGAGCCCTGATTCAGTCTGTGAAGAAGCTCTCGGATGTGATGATCCTGACTGTGTTTTGCCTGAGTGTATTTGCACTGATAGGGCTGCAGCTGTTCATGGGCAACTTGAAGAACAAATGCCTGTTCTGGCCAACAGAAAATTCAACAGCTTATGAAAAGCATGTAGTCCCATACTTTAATGGTACAGAATTTGACTGGGCAGCATACATTAATGAAGAAAGTAAGAAATACTGCTGTAACTTACTGATTTTTTTTTTTTTTTGTATATAAACCAACATACCATCACAAGATAAATGTTTTATACTGCAGGCTAAAGATTTAAAAAAAATTAAATTGGATGGCAAAGAATAGGAATTTGTGTATATTACATCCCAAACTCATGTTGACGTGGTTGCTCTTTCCATTTACTGCCCTTAGAAGTGTATGTAGAGGCTTAGGTTAGTTTTAGAATCATGGAATCATGCAGGTTGGACAGGAATCCCCACAGTCCAGACCAGCTGCTGCTCAGCTGCAGGTCCAGTTCGAGAAGATTGCTCAGTCCCTGTTCCAGTCAAGTTTTTAGTGTCTCTAAGGATTGAGATGCCACAGCTGCTTCTGGGCAGCGTGTGCCAGCATTTGACCAGTCTCACAGAAACTTTCTTGAAAATCATTTCAGAATTTCCCATGCTCAGACTTCTATTAGTCACCTCTTATCTTTCTGGAGTACACTCCTGAGATGAGTCAGGCTCCATCTTCATTACAGTCTTTCATGTTTTACTTGTAGGTAGTGAAGATCTTTGCCCATCCCTTCCTCTATGCCTGCTCCCTCCCTAGTCTTCTCAAGGCCTCACAAAACCAATTCTTTTATGCCCTTTTTGTATCTTTAGGGTATAAAAAAGACAGAGAAGCACTAGATAAATATGAGGGCCTAGTTAAGAGGTGGGTTTTTTTATTTGGTAGAGGTAACAAACCAGTTGCTTTCACTGATACACAACTCCCCAGGCAGGTTGAGATTCTAGTAGGAAAAGAGATGGTATTCAGCTTTAGGATTTGTTGCTTGGGGCTGAAAAATATGTTTTTATCAATATTTTCCGGCAGGCTTAATGTCTGTAGACTGAAGGGATAGCATCCAGGCTGGTTCAGAAACATGCAGATGCTTATGTTTTGTATTTCTGTCCTTTTAAGTGATAGCGTCAATAACATTGTAATACACAGTGAAGTGTGAGATGTAGTATAATAACTTCTCTAATTATGAAAAATCTGTTTCCCTGTTGGGTTTGTCCTAGAAGTGGATTTACAGGGCATTGCTTAGTGATTAATTGTAAAAGTAGGGTATTTAAGTAAAAAGAAATATATAGGATAATGGATGCTAGCTTTCCTCCCCAATGGCTCTCACAAAAAGTAAAGGAAAATACTGTTTTTACAGGCTGAGTTTTGATGAACCAGATTTTCTCCCATTTTTAACACTGGGCATTAAAGTTGTCTGCTGTTTTCTGCATTTTGGGTTATCTTTCTATAGTTCTGAATTGTTTAAATTCTGTGACTGTGTTTATGTTTTCTGTGAAATCTGTCATTTTAGCTAGTTTCCCTAAGAAAGGATGGAGTGAAAATGGAGTGGTGATAGTACTTTTTGGGCAATTTTGGCTGATAGTTTGAAGATACTACAGAACATTTGTGAATTCTCACTTCAGATACAGGTTATACAGTACCTGTAAATAGATTCTCAATTTACAGTTTGCCCTATGTGGCAATCTAAAAGAAATAAAATTTTCCAGAATATCAGTTGCTTTCTGTGCTACATGTTTTGTCTTTGCTGGGCATCACACAGTGCTGGTGCAGGCAAGGCTGTTTGCTCTGGTTGTGTTTGTATTCCTCCTTTCTCTCATATCTGTTCTTAATCATTTGTATGCAATGTCAGCTGCATTATAAGTTCTGGTTTTGAATGGTAGATTCAAAACTATATTCATCACTGTATTTAAATGTTCAGTTTAAAATCCTCTTATGTTCAGATATGATTGATCGTCCTATATTCGTATATTATGGGCTGTTCCTGATTATTTAAATACAGTAGGTTTTTTACCCTATGAAAGCCAAAACCTTTGTCAGCTTGAAAGCAGCTGAGAATGACAGCACTAGGTTGAGTGAATGACAGCTATACTGGGTTGGTTTAGTTGAATGTTTTCCCAGATTTCTATCTCTTTTCCAGATCTCAGTGCCTGGGTATCCTCATGGTGAACAGTATCTCCTTTTATCTAGTCAGAACCTCTCTTGTTTGTAATTATGCCCGTTGTCTATCATTCTTCTGCCATGCACAATTGAGAAGAACCTGTCTCTGTCCCCTTGATAACTTCCTTGGAGTTACTGGATGCTTTCTACCAACTCCCCCCAGAACCCTCCCTTTGCTGGGCTGAACACTTGCAGGTTCCTCTTGGCACATGGTGGATGCTCCAGCCCCCTTGTGTTCTTGGTGACCCTGTGCTCCATTTTATCCATGTCTGCTTGCACTGAGCTGCCAAGCCTGCACACAGTACTCTGGCTCTGGTCTGATGAGTGCAGAGCTGAGGGGGGCAGTCACTTCCCCTCCTGTTCCTGCAGCCCTGGAGGCTGTTGCCCTTCTTGGGTGTCAGAGCACCCTGCTGACTCAGCCTCTCCTGGTTCTCTGTCCAGCAAAATTCCCGGTGCATTTTCTGCAGCATTGTTGTCAGCCAGTCACTTCACAGCCTGTATCACTGCAAGGGGCTCTTCCCTCCCAGATACACAGCTGCGTTTGTCTTTGCTGAATCTTGTGTCTCCTGTCAGCCTGTTTTTCCTGTTTGCCTAGGTCCCACTGAATGGGGTCTACCCTCTGTAAACTTCTTCCCTAATTCATTATCATCTTTCTAACTGCATTATTTTTCTTTTCTTTTTCCTTTTATTTTATGGACAGTACAATTGTTATTCATTAATAACATATATTTCTCTTTTTCTGAAGACTACCACCTTATAATTAAAAGAAAAATTCTGTAAAGTTGTTTATAGTACAGCAGCTGTTAGAACATTGTAATTGGAGCACCTGTCTTCTTTTTAAATGCTGCCTCATATTTTCCCAGGATTTCCTAGTAAATGTTACTCTGAGTGCAAAACTGCCAGAAATCCATTATAAATGTTCCATTTTAAAGGAGGCAGGCTTTGTCTGATAAGTCTACTTACTGAATAAGAGGAGTTTTAAGTTTTGTATTTTATATCTCTTATCTGTATTGGAAGGGTATTCAGTGGACAGTGAGTCAAGAAGAGAATATGCAATTTATGTTCTAATCATTGTTCTAGGATTTTATTTTTGTAATTTGTTTTTATTTTGTTGCCCAGAGAAGCTGTGGATGCCCCATCCCTGGGAGTGTTCAAGGCCAGGTTGCATGGGACCCCAAGTGGCATTTCTGCCCATGGCAGGTGTTTTGGAAACAGATCTTTGTGGTCACTTCCAACCCAAGCAATTCTATGATTCTGCCAGTTTTTGAACCCATTGTAGGGAAAACATTAATGGGAGATTATGAACATTCAAAACCTGATGACTTGAACATAGATTCATCCTCACAAAAGAAAACAAAAAAACTCCTTTCATTTGTAAACATGTTACTTTTTTTTTTCTTTAGGTCATTTCTATCGCCCAGAAGGAACAAAGGATTTTCTGCTTTGTGGCAATAGCTCAGATGCAGGGTAAGGTACACTGAAAATTACATATTATCTGACTAAATATGTAAAAAAATATCAATCTAAACTTAAAAAAGATAATTACCTAATGTCATAGTTAATAAAAATATGGTCTTGGTTCCTAGAAGCTAGACACTTGAATGAGTAAAAATGTTAAATGACAAAATACTTTGCTGTAAATTTGTTCTAAAAGCTCATAACTAGAAAATTCCACTTAGCAGGTAGACCTTGTGGCATCAGTGACTTAAGAACTTTGTTTGCCATGGGTTTCTTGCCATTTCTCAACCCTAAAATAGTAATCATATAATAACCAAATCATATAATTCTATATGCTTATGAATTATCAGTCCCCTTGGTTTTGGTTGGTAATAGCTTTAAAACACACATACTCGAACTATTTTTGTAAACATTTAACTTACATATGTAACTCTGAGAGAATAATATAACGTGTATAAATGCACATCAAACAGGCAGACTTACATGAAAGGAAATCTTCATAGTGTTTTTCTGTAGAGGTTTTGGGGACAAGAGCCTCTTCTGTCCTAATTGAAACGGTGTGCTTACATTTGATATCAAGATTGCATCACCTACTCTCAAAACCAATATGAAAAATTTCATGAGATAGACGTATCCTTATGCTGGTTATTTGCTCTTGACAAATTGGTAGAATCTGTTAATTAGGCTCACAGATGTGAAGAAGCCAAGAAATCCGGTATGCCAACCTCACAGACAAAGTTCAGCATAAAAAATGTGTGCTGGCTGTCTTTTTCCTGCATGGAAGTATCCACCTATTGAAATCTCTGGGTTAACTGCATATATTGTTTTCACTGAAGAGATATCTGAAGAGGTAATATCAAGCTATTGATAATAAACTTTATTTTGTTTAAAATTGTGAAAGGCGATAGAAGGAAATATTGTCATTACTTGTTTGCTTGCTCTGGATTATTTTTTAAAGAACAGACTTAATTTCCCCACTAATCTTTGAGTTGTTTTGTGCCATAAATAGCAGCACTCTCCACAGATGAAGCTTCATAAGAAGCTCAAGAAACAATAATTTAAAAAAAAACTTCTATATGAAACTTGTGTATGGATTGTTTTGCCTCTTTTTCTTCCCCCCCCCCCCCTTCTAGTAAATGCCCTGAAGAGTTTATCTGTGTGAAAGCTGGTAAAAACCCCAACTATGGATATACTAGCTTTGACACATTCAGTTGGGCTTTCTTGTCACTGTTTCGACTGATGACACAGGACTATTGGGAAAATCTTTATCAGTTGGTGAGTATATTTTAAAAATTGTGGTTAGTGTATTGCTAAATACAAATCAATCATGGAAAAGCCATTCTTATTTATATTAAATACCATTGCTATTGTTAGCCATTACAATTTATCAAAGGAAGCAAATTCAGTTGCAAAACTAAGCAGACATGGACACTTGATACAGAATCTCATTATTTCTGAAGAGGCACATGAGGGGTTTTTTGGTCCTTAATTTAATTTTTACAGTGTATGTTTCATTTTGTGCCTCATGATATTTTCAAAAATGTTACTATTGAGTTTAAATTAAAGTAAATTAAAGTAAAATTAAAGTAAAAAGACTCATGACAGCAAAACCTGAACCTTAATTTCACTACACTTAATCCTATTTTTTATGACTTAGAATGAATGACTTGATGATACAAATTAACTTTCTTTCAGTAGCTTTTCATTATATGGTGTGTGCAAATGTATTAATTATAATAAATACTATCTTCTAATTATCTAATCAGTTGTGCCATTTTTAATTAATTTGGTTATTTCAAAAGGAAAGCATGCAAATACATGGTAAGCATTCTAAGACTCTAACCTGTGATATGTGACTTACATTATGAACTCTGATCCCACATACTTCTCAAGATTATTAGGCATTGAAAGAGGTTTGTCACTAAGCAGCGTGAACCTTAGGCATGTTTTTCACATACAAGAATGCTCCCTTTATTTTGATTATTTTGTAATTCAGAAAACTTGTGTGATTTTACTACAGAAGGAAAACCAACTAAGATTTGCACTTTTCAAAGTCATTAATGCTTATGAACTGCAGGACTGATGCATTTCTTCACCAGCTGGTTGACTTCTCTTCTCCTCCTATAGACACTACGAGCTGTTGGCAAATCATACATGATATTTTTTGTTCTGGTGATTTTTCTGGGTTCCTTCTATTTGATTAACTTGATTTTGGCTGTGGTTGCCATGGCCTATGAAGAACAAAATCAAGCAACTATTGTTGAAGCAGAGCAGAGGGAGGCAGATTTTAAACTGAAGCTTGAACAATTGCGGAAGCAGCAAGAAGAAGCTCAGGTATTTTCTAACAAGAATCTGGGCCTTGGTGTGTTCCTTTACATGCTATTTGTTAAAACAAAACCAGTAATTAAATTTACATATTAAAAAAAATCCATTCTTTAACATACCTTGCAAATACTGTAGACTGCTTTTTCTATGCCTCTTTTTTGCTTTTAAAATATATAATATCTAAAGTGTTAATTAATTTCTGAACTGAGAACAAAGAATAGTATACAAATCACAATAATAGTTTTAAATGAATCTCTGTTATCTTGGGGTAGTAGCTAGTAAACTGTCACGATGATTTTCCAAATTCTCATCTTAGTAATAATTTCACTACTTTTCAACCCTTGATTAGAGTGTAAAATATTTTCATCTATAAATTTCTGATTCATTTTTGCTACTTGTGCTGCTACTAGCGAATCAAAGACTGGAAGCAGCTTGAGGAGGCTACTTACAATGAAAGTTAGGATTAGTTTACTAAATTAATACAGACTGAAGTGTCACTCTGTTTAGGTCTTTTGTTTGCTGCTGTATTCACTCTAATTAATAAATTTAATAATTTTCAAATGTTTTCTAATGAACTTTGTGGCTGTAGATGATGTAGGCTGACTCCATGGCACAGCTGCTAAGTAGAACTCCATTCGAATTCCATTTATACTACAGAATTTCATTTGTAGCTTTGCACAGATCCAACTATACGGTTTACTAGAAGTAATTTGATACAAATCTTAGGAACAAGGGCTATATCCTTCTTTAAAAATGGTGTGATTTATAAAGCATCTTGTTAAATAATTGCTGTGGCAGGCAATAGCAGCGGCTGCAGTAGAGATGACTGAGTACAGCTGTGAAAGTGGGAATGCTGCACCCTCAGATAGTTCTTCAGATGCATCCAAGCTTAGCTCAAAAAGTGCCAAAGAAAGGAGAAATAGAAGGAAGAAAAGAAGGCAGAGAGAGCTCTCTGGAGAAGAGGATGACATGAAGGATGAAAAGCTTCCAAAATCTGAATCAGATGGCAGTATCAAAAGGAAAGGTTTCCGGTTTTCTTTTGATGGGAACAGACTAACTTATGGGAAGCCATTTACATCACCCCACCAGGTGAGTAATGCAAGTGTCATTTTTGGAATTGTGAGATTACTGTCATATACAACAAACTTCACTGCAATATTGCAATGTAAGGCAACAAAGGAAAAATAATGTAGCATTCTCTTAAATACCAACTTACTGTTGGTATTACATTCTGAAGTTTACCTTAAAAAAATCTCTCATTTTATTATTTAGGACCTTAACATGCACAGCAGCATTGCGTTTTCCTAGTTAATCTGAAATAGAAATGCCTTCTTAATTCATAAAAGGAAAATTTAAGTATAATGTATGAATTTAGAAGACTAAAGGTATTGATACCTTTTAACATAATGCATGATCTGTGTGGATCACTGGAGTTTATGGAAACCTTGGTTTTTCTTTTTAAAGCAGAGATTGAAACTACTATGGCCTTATGCATGTTCTTTTTTTTCTCTCCGGTTATTGTTTTAGGCACACTGTAAATTTACCCACTCAGTTGACTTTCATCTGTAATGCATCTTTGAGATCAGCCTGAGGCAGTGTATTAAAGATAACACTGACAAATTCCTGGGGAATATAAATCATTATTGTTTTTCTTATGCATAGACATGCATTTTGTATACTCATAATCTTCAGACCGTCATTTTTTATGTTTCCTTTGCAGTCTTTGCTGAGTGTTCATGGCTCCCTGTTTTCTCCCAGGCCTAGTAGCAGAACAAGTCTTTTCAGTTTTAGAGACGATGGAAGAGAGAGGGGATCAGAAAATGACTTTGCTGACGATGAGCACAGCATGTTTGAGGACAATTCGAGCAGAAGAGGTTCTCTGTTTGTGCCGCGCAGGCACGGTGAGCGGCGCAGCAGTAACATCAGCCAGGCCAGCAGGTCATCCAGAAGGCTGACGGTCTTCCCAGTGAATGGGAAGATGCACAGCACCGTGGATTGCAATGGAGTGGTTTCCTTGGTGGAGGGACCACCAGGTCTGTTGTCTCCTACTGCACAACTTCTGCCAGAGGTGATAATAGATAAAGCAACGACTGATGGCAATGTAAGAAAGTTATAAATTACTCCAGGTTTCCTGGTCTTTATTGCATGGACAGTGTTTCAGTGAAATTATTGCTTTGAAAATGGATGGGAAGTCATGAATGCTTTTGCAGATCTTACTGTAATTAAATGGGTTTGAAGTAATTCAGTCAAAAATGAGAGGCTGAAGCATGAAAGAGAACAAAGTCGTAAGTTTTTACATACCTTGAAAGAAAAGATATGCATACATATGCTTAATGAATCAGATTAGTAATGTTCCATTGCTAAATCTGTTTTAGAGTGCAAAATAGGATGTCCAACTTTAAGCTTCCTGTACATTATTAGATTATTTCAGTTCTTTTTTTCTTTATGGTTTTAGCCTTCTTTTAAGTGTATTTTCTGATTCTCTGTCAGGCATATGCATTTGTTCATACATTTGGTATTGTGCAAATATAGCATAGTCTTAAAGATTATGTTGAAATTTTAAAAGTCCTGAAAGCATTTTTGCCTCCTGGTTTTCAAAGACTATCCGAGTTGCTCACTGCCTAGGATCACTGTATAATTAAAAAAAAAAAAAAAAGCCTAAAACCCCAAATCAACAAAACATTTTACTTCTGCTCAGTTTTTCCTTTTTCCTCAGTCTGCTTTGGGAATGGAGCAGAGACATCTGCATGTTTTTTCCTAAAAAATATTGTTTTACTGAAACAGAAATTTCTGTATGGGTCACGGTACCTGAAAGTACATCAGCCAGCTTCCTTGCAGTTATCAGCCAGATGCCTTGCAGTTATAATCTTCTTGCAGTTTATTATATGTTTATTTTCATGCATATATTTAATGGACTGAGAAAAAGTCTACCCATTGAAAAATTTTTCATAACTGAGATGTGCTCAATACTATAGTTTTAACACAGCTTTCATTTTTTTAAATAAAATCATGTAAAACAAGTATTTATTTTTGGGATCAATTAAGTCAGACCTATGCTGTTTCTTTAGTTGAAATTCCTAAAATAAATCAGAGTTGATAATGATTCAGTTTAGAAAATAAAATTTAAATAAGTTCTGAATGGGTATAGAGATCAAAACTGATCTTTAAAACTTTATTTTATGGTTATAACTTTATTATATGGTTATGGTTGTTGCTGCAGAATCTTCCTAGCATTAAAAACTTGTTAGAAGTATCTTGTGAATGAGCTAGTTTAGAACAGAAATATTGGTAGAGAAAGTATGGAACAGGGAATTGTTTGTACACAAGTTCTGCAAGTCTTGCTTTCTTTTCTTGGCTGAAGCCCCTCCATAATTTATTGGTATTTAAAGTGGAGTAATGTTATTTGAATATAATGCAGTGGAAGTATGGGAGCTAAGTATCCAGATGTTTTTCTTAATGTTTTAAAAGTATTAATTATATTAGGAAGTATATAATGAACATTGTAATTTAAAAAACATCACAGTATTTCTAAAGTTGAATTTAATTTACACACCTTATTTTTTCTTTTATTTTTTTTCTAGAGCACTACCACAGAAACAGAAGTAAAAAGCAGACGTACAAGTTCCTACCAAATACCAGTGGAGTTGCTGGAGGATCCTGATTTGAGGGAAAGGGCCATGAGTCTAGCTGATGTTATCACAAATAGAATGGAAGGTGTGTTGTAACTATAGACACCTGAACTTTCTTGACACAGTCTTATACTTGCTTGGAGGTATTATATCACAATACAAATACAGAAGAGAAAAAATATGTAGCCATTGCAAATACATAAACTGAATAACAGGAAAAAAAAATGCATGTACATAGTGAAAAAAGAAAGGAAGGAATATGATAAACAGGCTGATGTAAAAAGCTCATTGTAATTAAAATGGGTAATATTTATGTGTTTTATGCTAGTTATTCATGCTGAGCAATGCAGTTATTGGAAGAAATGCCTTGTGATACTTTTGCCACTACCTATACCGTAAAAATATTAGAGCAAATTCAAGGCCAGGCTTTCGTTAATATGGAGAAGAAAATTTGTACAAGGATTACTTTGAATAGTGGAATGGCTACTAGTGAAAATAATGAAAAAAAAAACCAAACAACCCTTGAATAATTTTCAGAACCATTTCAGGCTAAAATTAATGTTATTTTTTCTGAAAACAAATACTCAGACATTTAAGAGGATTATGAAGTTGGAAGTTTTACTGAAAAGAAGATCCCTAATCATAAGCATGGCTTTTAATGTTTTTTGGGTTTTTTTGAGCACAATTGTATGTTACTAAAAATAGACAAGTTTTAAAAATATTTGCTCAGAACACTTGAGGTTTTTCTTTTAGTCTTCTAAAACCTTTTGGGTCAGAAACAATAAATTAAGTTCCTAGAAATCTGAGGATATTTTTCCAAGTGTCCTTAGTGGTTTGAGGTCGAGGTATAAAGATTAAAACCTGAAAAAGCAGATTAAGAATTACCTTCACATTCTCCAAAACTTGTTCACTATAAAATTCTTTTTTTCTGCAGAACTTGAAGGATCCAGACAAAAATGTCCACCTTGCTGGGATAAGTTTGCCCACACTTTCTTAATTTGGGAGTGTTGTGAGCCCTGGTTAAAAGTAAAGAGTGTAGTTGAATTTATTGTAATGGATCCATTTGTTGATCTGGCTGTCACTGTTTGCATAGTTTTAAACACTCTATTTATGGCCATGGAACATTATCCAATGACTGAACGTTTTAACGCTGTACTTTCAGTAGGAAATCTGGTAAGTCCTTCAATCTATAAAATTTTATACAGTTGCAGCCTGGTTTATTTTGGAATAGAACTGCATTTATAATTTTTGTCATCCCATAAAATAAATGTTAAGGGCTTAATTGTACTAAAAATAGTCTAAAAATACTGTTTGGAATATGTTGTATATAAGAGTATTTGAGAGATGTTTTATCTTGAAGTTGACTTCTGTATTACAACTTCTTCAATGGAGTTTCCAACAGCCAGAGTTTGAATTACATGAAACTGAAAGAAATCTGACATGCTTTTGTTTAGTATTACAAAAATAAGTAGGAGTCAAATAAGATCCTTTTTGGTGTAAGTATCATTGATAACACAAAAAGAGCTGAATACTATTTTGGATTATTATTTTTCACTGCTATTTCTATGTGTTGAATTTGTATTTCCTTGAAGACCATTTATTTGATTGGACTGTAGCAATTTGGAAGGCAAAGAATGTGTGGCTTATTCTAAGAGGATCTGTTGATACAGCTGGGTTTTGTTCCTTGGTGGACACAGTCTGTAGGTTGGGTTTAGTGACATAGCTTTACTTGGTTTATAATAGCAATAATACAGATATGCTATACTTCTCAATCTATGCTTAACCTAAGTGGTTATCCTGGTGATTATGATCTAGAAAAATAATAAAACAATTTGGTTATTAGAATACGTGACATTCTAATAACTTTTGTAACATACTCAGACTTAAAGAGTTAAAGTATCGGCATTTAAATTGTATGCTGATATTTTTATCCAATCACTGTTTTCACCTTAACCTGGAATTAGAGATCATTATCTGTAGAAAGTAAGTATGTCATGTTGCTGTTTGAAGTATATGCAGGATGTCTTTGAGGAAAAGACAGGGAAGACAAATAGATGAGGATAAATAGCTGTTTCAGAGAGCTGTCTTGGGATCATGTCTGTCTGTTTTACCCAGGAAACTCCCATTCCTACCTTTCCTATGTAATGGAGTAGCTTAGTATGTGTGAGTATGAGTGTTCCTTCATGCCAGGAATTTGTGTGCGCTCCCAGTCAGCCACTATGACACTGGTATGGCTCCAGCAGTTGCTTTCTTCCATTTTGGACTCTGTAGCTCTACATTTTAGAGACTGTAAAATGCTCCTGATTTTTTTGAACTTTTTTCATTTTTCTCATGAAAGATAGTAATTTATGCAGTTTTGTAGATACTGGTGATCATACATCTACAGTAAATACAATGAACTTATTTCAGAGGCGGTGTTTGCCTGCTGCTTCCGAAGATACCAGAGGCATTCAGAGTCAGGAAGGAGTTTTACTTAGGCAAGCCTTGGCTCCTTTTTTTTGGCCATTAGAGAAGATAAGCTTACTTGTGAGTTCTTATATAGCCTTCATTAATGGTACATCACTCCAATTTATGACCAATTCATGTTTTCCCACACACCTCTGTTAAAGCTTCCATTCTGACAAGAGCGAGTGTATTATCTTGCTGGGGAAAGTTTCTTTAATTAGATTTAATTAGATAAATGGCAGATATAAGGAGCAAACTGGAGGCCTGTTAGGAGTAGCTTTTTCTTCAGTAGCCACTAAATGTATCTTAGCTTTAACTGATGTTACATATTTATGCTACAGCTCATTTTGGTGTTGCTACTTACCTTCTCTGCGTGGTTCAGCTTGTAATAATTTTACTTTGTGGCGTCCTTCTGTAAGAGGGAGGTTACTTCTTACTTCATTTGTTCCTTATCTGTGGGTTCATCTTCTTCATATTCATCCATAAAGTAACCGTAACATCTTATTCTTCAGGTTTTTACTGGAATTTTTGCAGCAGAAATGGTTCTCAAGATAATTGCCATGCATCCTTTTAATTATTTCCAAGTTGGCTGGAATATTTTTGATAGTTTTATAGTTACTCTTACTTTGGTGGAGCTTTTTTTGTCAGACGTGGAAGGATTATCCGTTCTCCGATCATTCAGATTGGTAAATAATACATCTGCATTAATTATTGAATTATGTTTGTATGTCAAATCTATTCATATAAATAAGACATCTTTTAGTATACTTTTTAGTAAGTGACACAGGATATATCTGCAGGCATGTTTTAAAAATTATTTATCATTGAATACTGTGTGTCATTTTACTGTTCAGAAGCAAATATTCTTGCAAGGGAAAGAGCTGTAATTTTATTGTAATTGTTTAAACATGAATGAGTAAAGTTCAGTGAAATGTACAATTTGTTTAGTGTATATTGAGAAGTAGAAAACTTTGTAGTCTTGTTGACTTTCATATCTGGAAATAGCAAGAAGGCTAGAGGTATCCTTTTAAAATGTAGGAATTAATAAAATTCATGGGTTTAATGAATTTTTAGAAGATTCATTTTTCTTTTCCCCTAACAAAAAAAAAATATATATTTTATTAGAAAATATTTTTATTTTAATCTGTTTCTACATGTAATGTCCAAGGTGTATGTGTTCAGAATCCACTGTTTGAACAAATACAACCAGTATGCTTTTCTTTCATGTGGAATAGATATGCTAAAAAACCAACCAAACAACAACAACAAAAAAAAAAACCTCCAAAAAAAACCCCACAAAAAAAAAAAAAGCAAAGTCTAAAATATATTACAGTTTAAAAGTGTGGGTTTCATAAAATGCTACGGAAGTTATGTTTGTTGGAATATTGTTGAAATTTCTTCTTTTTGGTATTGCTGAGAGTCACTAGTTTGTAACAGGCCGTCTTCTCTATAGCATTTTTGTAACTACTGTAAATAATGCCTGTATTTTTTTCTTCCAGTTGCGAGTTTTCAAATTGGCAAAATCTTGGCCAACCCTAAATATGCTGATTAAGATTATTGGCAACTCAGTGGGGGCTCTGGGGAATCTGACCCTGGTGCTGGCCATCATTGTGTTCATTTTCGCTGTGGTTGGGATGCAGCTCTTTGGGAAGAGCTACAAGGAATGCGTCTGCAAGATCTCCAGTGACTGTGAACTTCCTCGCTGGCACATGCACGACTTTTTCCACTCTTTCCTGATTGTATTCCGAGTGCTGTGTGGAGAATGGATAGAAACCATGTGGGACTGCATGGAGGTTGCTGGCCAAACCATGTGCCTTATTGTTTTCATGATGGTCATGGTGATTGGAAACCTAGTGGTATGTAGCCAAAGTAATTTCACAATTCATTTAGAATATGAAAGGTAAGAGAACCAGTAATTAATTATAAAAGTATTACTGAATATGATTTTAAAATATGATTTTTATTATTCGGATTTGTTATGAGTATGGGTTTTGAAATGGAGTGTTCTCTTTGTTAGATTTCTGAGCCTATCTAGAGTCCTCGTCTTGGGAGATGACTCCACTCAGGGGTCCGGAGTGCAGTTCAGAGGATGTGGATGAGAGCGTGCAGCTCAGGATGCTCAGGGTGTTGTGGGCTACTCCTGCTTACCTAGAGAGGGAGAGAAGAGCAAGGGCACCCTCAGTGTTGGACTTCCAGAGTGAAAGTTTCCTATTGGCAGAAGGGGATATAGCAGTGCCTTTTCTCTCTAACAGATTTAGTCATTGCTTCCAATCACACTTAGGCAGGTTATTGAGCCTTTTTAAAAATCTTTTTCTGATTTCTCCTGTCTAAATGACTGCTATTGCATTCTTAAGACTCTGAAATATATGCCATTTTGAGACCTGCTTGCTGCGCTGCCAGCATTTTACACAAATGGAGTAAGGAAACTTGAATTAGAAGGAAGTTGTTACGCAGAAAAAGCCCCAGCTTCAATTACTTCGGATTTTCTTTTGCTTCTTCTCTTTTTTGCTTGCTATTTCATGAGTGCTTTCTACAGATACTTCTAACCTGGCCTGTATTATATCTGCTTTTTTCTTTTCCAGAGGAAAGCATCAGATTTGCACTAGTTTGTATAAATTTCTCTTTTAAAATGTTTCATTTTTTTTAGCTTGCCAGTATTTAAGACATTAATTGCTCTGCCTATTGGTCTGATTTTCTCATTCTCTCTGTTATTAAACATCTCTGCTTTAAACAATTTTCAGTAGCAGAAGAGATTTTAAATTAGCCATCCTGTAAGTATTCCTTAAGAATAAAATTTCTGAGAGGAATAAGGTAAGTTTCTTTAAATCAAGCCAGCCCTGCATCTAGTTGCACAGCCACTTGCTTCAGGATTTTCTACAAGTCTATTTTCTTACAATAAAGAGAACTGTGAAGTTGTTTGATTAAACTCCATAAGTAGTTTTCTAAACCAGAAGATTGAACTTTGTAGACTGAAGTATCCACCTATGTGAATATTTCCACAGTGTTTACTGTATTCTGATTTTATTCCATAGCTCTAGGAGAAGCTCTTACATGAGCAGACATCCCAGCTGTATGTTCAGGGCTGTTTTATGCATTTGTCTTCCTGTGTTCCCAAAACATTTTTTTATCTTCCAAGCTGATGGAAGAGCTGATTTGAAGATTTTAAGAGCGGGTACTCTGCTACTTTGGCATTTGAGTTCCTGGTAACCTCTGGGCTTTTGTAATTGACATATGTTCTATGTTTTGTTGTGCTGTGGAAAAGGATGACTTGGGGATTAAAAGACAGGGTGCATTCTTCATTTTTTAAGTTGCATACAAAAAAATTGTGTGAGTTTGGACCAGCACATAGAAAATGTGTTTTCTACACAGATCAGAGTGCTGCAATTTGCAGAAAGGTATACATGTTGAATCTGTTCAGACAGTACCAGCGAATCATTCATTTCTGACTTTCTATAAATATAAGCAATGTAAAGCCACAAATCCCCTCTGTTGAGGTATAGGGAAAGTGTTGTACTTAAAGTGCATTTGCATTTTCTTTACTGTGTACTTTCAGAATCATTACTGTAGATGAAAAGATGTTGTCTTTGCTCTTTTTCTTTTTTTTTTTAATTAGGTACTGAATCTTTTTCTGGCCTTGCTGCTGAGTTCATTTAGTTCGGACAACCTTGCTGCTACAGATGATGATAATGAAATGAACAACTTGCAGATTGCTGTTGCAAGAATTCAGAAGGGAATAGATTATGTGAAGAAAAAAGCAGGTGAATGTGTTCGAAGGTCTTGTTTGGGAAAACAAGCTACTGTAAGCCAAAGAACAGCAACAGATCAGTTGAATGATGAGAGAAACCATTGCATTTCAAACTGTACCATCACTGAACTAAGGATAGATACAAATTATGGCAAAAATGAAAATGGAATGGCCACTGTTATAGGTGGCAGTGATTATACATCATTCATAAACAACCCAAGCCTTACTGTTACAGTACCGATAGCTGTTGGAGAGTCTGATTTTGAACGTCTGAATACAGAAGAGTTTAGCAGTGACTCAGATTTGGATGAAAGCAAGGAGGTAAAATTTAAACATTTTGTATTTTAGATGAACAAATTATACTAACTGTATTGTTTCAATTGTAATTCTTCCTGCTTAGAACTGCAAAGCAATTGTAACTCAAGATTCTTGGACTGTACAGAGAGTGAATAATCTGAAGTGGGAAAGTGGAGTCCAAGAGAGAGGAAATCCTGGAAGAACTGTATAAATTTATGTGAATCCATTTATAAAGACGTTTGTAAAGCAAACTACCAAATTGTTAGTTGAATAGAGAACTTAGTATATATGTACAGAATAAAAAGTGACAAAAGACTGGGGTTTTTTTTTGTAATTTTATAATGTTTCTGTGAGCTAAATTTAAGTAAACTGTTATTTAAAAATATTAGGGAAGATATTAATAAAGAATATTAATATGCTTAAAGGAAAATCAGCATTTCTTTTACTGGATAAATTTTACAGAGGTGCTGACTCAGTCTAATGAGAGCAGTAGCAACAGTTTTCATATCCTGAAATCAAAATAATGGGGAAAGCCAAGGGAGCAATGTTTGTATTATAATGTGAATGTATCAACTAAAGAAAAAACAGAATTACTGAATGAAAAAAAGTTAATTTCTTTTTTTTTTTTTGGAGCAGTTTTAAACCAGTCATTTCTAAGAGAACCACCTCATTTTAAACTGGGTCATCTTTAGGACTGTAGTCATTTGTTAGCAGCTTCAGTCTGAGGGGAAAAGCAAAATCTTGGATTTCAGCAGGATTTTGGAAGACGCTAAAAATTCAGATTGCAATCTGTGGCTCGAGCAGACTGTGTCTGGTATCACCGCCTCTGGCACCTGAAGACATGAGGCCATAAGTAGAATATCCTCGCTTGTGCAGACAGGTGTACTCCAGTCTGGATTGCTCTGTCTGGGTTGTTCTGGTTTTTTGGTGTTTTTGGTTTTTTTTTTTTTTTTTTTTTTCTTTTTTTTGTGCGTATGTGGTTGGTTTTTGGGCATTCAATTTATGAATCTGAGAGATTTTTGATTGGTTGTGGGCTCGTTAGGTTTTCAGGTGTTTTGTTTTGAGCTGGCAGTTAATTTGCCAGTATTACTTCCAAAGTTTAGAAAATAAGTTTGTTCCTGGGAAGTGTAGTGAAATTAAATTTAGAAAGGTGTAATAAAATACTCTTCAGGTGTTTCTTTTATTGCAGAGTACAGTGTTCAGTAGTATTACACTATTTTTTTGTTATTTCAGTAGATTGTTTCTTGATCCTTGATTTGTTCCATCTACTTTTTGGAGATTGTGTTACTGCAGATGTTGCATTGGCCACTCGGTTGAGAAGACTGTAGATTACTAAGAGGCTTCTTTAAAGCAAAGCAGACAGTATTATTAACCCATTTAAAATAGAAACTGCTCTATGTAATGAAGCTATAATGTTCGCTGAATAGCTACTACAACTTTTACATATTATTTATCTGACTGAAGGATACTGTATTTCTTAGTGTTTGAATAAAACTTGGATTTTGTGGAAAGAATATTTAATCAATCTAGATTATTTAACTTTAAATCTACCACTTGCCTGTAAATTAGCCTTCAGTTGAAGACACCTATTTCTTCAGTATTTTATATTTTAGAACTGAGTGACAAAATCTCTGCCTTCTTACCTCTGATATTCAAGATGATACATAAGCACTAGCTGTTTATAAGATGCTGTTACCTAGTATCAGTTTTGACTTTCTCACGTTTGGAAAACTAGTTGAGAATTGGCAACCACAGGAGATACATAAACTAACAAAACCCTCCGTATTTAATGTACACTCGTTCAGAGTCAGTAGGGAAATTGTTCATTATTTCATGAATCCTTGAGAAGCCATTGCCAAGAAGTGAGATCAGATTTATACCAGAAGACAAATTGAGGAACTTACAGGTTTATTGCTAAGCATGAGGTTTTGTTTTTCATTGCTATGTCTGCTACAATCCATAATGCACCTTGAATTGTTTGAAATACTTTAAAAATCATTCAGTTAAATATTTAAAGATGCTGGGAAAAATTTCTTATGCAGAAGTTTCCATTTTTAACATGGTATGATTTACTTTTTGTTTTGCCTGCAGCTCTTTTCTCAAAGAAAGGACCTAGATGTATCCTAATTAGCATCTAGTGAAGACCAGGAATAACCTTGAAAATGAAATGCAAGGAAAAATATATTTCTGTTGTTTTGAATGTCTAGTTAATACCACTTAAAGGATACCTAAAGCTGAAATAGTGTGGGTGCATCTGTAGTTGTTTTTTGTTTGGGCCTTTTTTTTTTCTTCTGGAGGAGGAGGATTTGAGGGTGATGGATTTTTGGTGGTGGTTTGGGCTTTTGTTTGTGGGGTGTTATTTATGTTCAGGCCCAAGTCCAGTATACATCTACGAGCTTCGGACGTTCTGCTAATCTTACCTCTTCCATTACATATGTGGATATGCCTAAAGCTTTAATCCACACCTAAAAATGTTATGTTCTGCAAATGTGTGACATATCTAGAAAACACATATTTTGAGTAAGTAGGAATCCACACTTCTGTTTCCAGTACTCAAGCAACCTCAAGGTACCATATTTTAATTTCATTGCGTACCATTCTCTCACAGGAGTAAAATCAAGCTGGATCAGTCAAGACTGGTGCTTTTAAACCAGGCAGAGCAACGTGTCAGCATGTTTACACAGGTTACCTAAACAAATCATACATATTTGATCACTTCTGAGATTGATTGGCCTGCATGCTACTCAGCTCCAGTATCTTTTCCCCCATATGTTGCAATGTAGTGGGAACATGCGCAGCGCTCTGTAAGATGAGTCCCGTGACTCACATCACAGCATGACCGAGGCCAACACCCACACTTCTCTCCTTGTTGCGTCCTTGGTATTTTCTGTACTATTTCTGTGGCATTACGTGCATGCTTTGTAAGTTTTATTATTGTTAACTGAATGATTAAGCATCAACAATTTTCAAGATTAAAAGAGGTTAACAACCTGTGATTTTATGACAGTGGAAAGGTTGTCCTCACTTGATGTTTTCTGTTCATCTGTTGTACTATGTTTTTAGCTGTCATGTAGATATGAACATTTTCTGATCACGTTCATTTGACCAATGCCTATGCAGTATTACATATATACAGTTACTTGTATGCTGAAATATTTATATCTTTTATAGAAATAGTTTTGTGTTTGTTCACAACATTTTTGTAATTCACATTTCAGTTTTCTCATATAAGCGAAGCTAAAATATAGGATGAAAGATGCACTCCTAGGAACAATCAAATGTATTTTTTATACATATGCATAGTTCCTTTGAATATAGCTATAATGATTTAGTTATAGTCTAGTCATGAAGTTTATATATGTCTGCAAGGTTGGAAGATAGGCAATCATTTATTTAAGTTTTGTTCTTCAGCATAAGTAATTGTTTCTTTGTGAACATAATCCAGTTGCTTTATTTTTATGAAGACAAACATAAAACATTAAATAAAATTTCTATGCAGATGCCTAAATAAATCTGGATGGTTTAACACTATATAAATAAGGATGTTCAAACAAGAAAGAAATATAAAATAGGAAAACTTGGGATAAGGATCAAATGAAGACAATTTTTAAAAAGACAAAATAGGAACTACTACACTCCCAAACCTCTAAATTCAGGAACTCTAGAACCATAAAATTTACAGGTTTTTATTTAGTTTAATTGTACCAAGATATGAATTTCTTATTCCTGATGATCTTTTCTCTATAGTTTGACAGTTCTGTTCTTTACCATTGAGATAATCCTTTTGCAAATGCAACTTGTGTGCATTTGTTGTGGAATCATTGTATTCCATGTATTCTTTTGTACTGTATTATATATTGGAAGTATTTAGGTCTCTCTGTGTGTCCCAGGGGATGGTAAACAGTTCAGAAGTAATGGAAAAATACCTTTCTGGGGATTTTTGGAAGCTATTTTCGAAAAGGCACTTTAGTAGGGAAGAGTAGAATGGTAATATCCCATCCTAGTGGTCCCAGGTATGAGGGGATGAGTCTTTTTTGATGGATATTGATTATGTGACACTGCTCCTAACCCAGGCTTCTGCTTACATGAGTCTAGACAAGCATAGAGCAACATGCAAACCAGTAAACTGGGAGCTTCCAGTCATTTGACTGAAAAATACACAAACCTTTTTCATTTGGATGTCACTTTGACTTACTTACCCTTCCCTGCATAACAAGGCAATACTTTTTTCTAATAGATATGTGTGCCAATTTTTTCTAAGTTAATCCATTCAATCCAGTGCATTGTGTTCATACAATGTGGCCTTCTTACCTCTGTTTAGTAAACTGAACAGCAGCTAAGGGCCCTGGAAGTTGAAGGATGAACATTTCTGTCTTTCCTAAAAGTTCTCTTCCTGGAGTGGTTCCCCAGATCAGTTAGACTTCTGCAAAGACTTCTGTTGTAAATAGCAAAGACACTAGCTTTCTATTTTTTAATTAGAGGTAGAAACTCTTCTGTGCATATTGATTTTTACAATCACTTTTTTTGTTATTGTTTGATACCTGCATCTTAGTGAAAAGTGTGAGCCCCTCACATAAAGAACCAGTGTTTAATTAAATCTGTAACTCTTCAAGAAGTAGGATTATGCTCTACACCATCTGTAGGAGAAAGAGGAAACCAGACTACCTGGTTTATATCAAAATAGTTTATGGAATCTCTAGTTTTATTTCTAGAGTAAAGAAAATTGCCTTTTGTAATTAAAAATAAATTTTTAAAAGCTCTAATCTCTGATTCTTCTACCATGAGTTATATGAAATGTATAACTTCATGTTCTAAATACATTGATTCTTTTCAGTTACTTTTGTGTTTGTGGTTGTTCATCTTTTATGCTTTCATTTGAATTAATGTCATTTGCTAAGCTAACAGTTCAAATTACTTAGGGTACTTCACTTTGCATTAAATTTTTATTAATGATATGACACAAAACTTCTTTATTCTTAAAAAGTATATATTCTAAAAATAATAATTTGACTTATTTAAGTAAATTTTTTTAGTTTACTCACCACCACTACAACATTTTGCAATATATATGCTATGTCATGGAATGATGAAAGCAGCATAATAATAGAATTGTGGAGGGCATATTGTGCTATCCCTGGGTTCAGTAGAAGTAGTGATAGGAAATGTTGTTTGCTGTGAATATTGCTATTTTGAAATTATGTTGCTAAAAAGAAAATACATGTTTACTGTAAACATTAGTAATATGGGAGTTCTATTCCAGATAATCACTTCGTAAAATAATAGGAAAGTAGGCAATATAGCAAAACCATTTTTAATTAAAGTTAATGCAGAATACTGGGTTATTTATTGTTATCATATTGTCTGTCTTCTTTCACAAACATAAAAAAATAGTTTATTGCCAAAAATAATCTTGTCCTTTCGCATTTTACAATTGAGGTGTAAGTACAGTTCGATTGGATAGTAACTTGTCTGCATTTATCTCTTAAATATTTCTTAATCATAAAAATCTAACTGAATTAGTAAAAGTGGTAATGATTTGACAAAACTGAGGTTGTTTTATAAAGTGTGCTTACATCATTCCCTACAGACATTTACTTGTGTGACTTCATTACTGATGTTACATAGTTCTTGATAATAACATTGTAAAATGTCAGAGAATGCTGTCACCAAAACTACTCTGATTTAGTTTGGTACTCATACTTTACTTAAGTGTACAGGACACCACATCTTCCCTTAAAATCTCCACATTTCTGCAATACACAGGCAGATTACAAAATAATATATTAAGGCTTATTCTTGTATTGGAATGGGGGTGGGGGGTTGTGTGTGTGTATGTTTGCTTTTATGTTTGGGGATCACTTTTGGCTTATGTGATACTAGTTACTAAAAAAGAACCAAAAATTATTTCTGGGTGTTGACTGTACAGGTATGTGTACCAGAGTAATGGGTAGTTTCAGAATGCACAATGTACTACATATGTGCATTGGCAAAAAAGAATGCAAATTAATGCCAGTTGAAATGTATAAGAAAGTAATAGTAGAAAGCAAAATAAATAGAATATGTATCAGCAAATCAACTTGGTAACAGTTAACTTTCTAGAAATTCTGAAATTCCATTAAAGATTCCATGATATACTGTGCAATCTCTAGATAAAGTGGACAATTTATGCACATTTCAACAGCATTGACTGCTACATGTGGGTGTTTTTTTGAATTTCTGGTGAAAAATATTGTTCTTCTTATTACTGGCACATGGTGTTGCATGCTTAGTTAATTACACTTCTAAAAATATAAATATCAATAAAGTAAAAATAAATTGAATTTTATTTTCAGAAGCTAGATTTTTCCAGCTCATCAGAGGGAAGTACAGTTAATTTAGCTGTCCTTGGAGAAGAAAAAAGTGAAACTGAACCAGAAAAAGCATCAGAACTACAAGCATGTTTTACAGAAGGTATGGAAATAAAATTTGGGCCTAGCAATTACATTTTGCTTGTTTGCAGAAAGCATTGACAGTTCAAGGAAGCTATTTGCTACAGCAGTCCTGGATCCTAATTCATCAAGTCTTAGGGTATAATTAATTTTGCCTACTGTAGATAGCAATACCAACATCTATGAAGTACTGTTTGTTAAAGCAAAGTTCAATATGTGTGTATGTAATCATTTATCATATTTTTAAAATAATCAGTAGGCACAATTCGATAAACTTATTCTCAGCAGACAGTAATTCTGTTGATTTAAATTACTTTGTCAGTAGTGAAATCTGCAAGATCAAACCCTACACTAGGCTCACTTCACTGAGAAATTTAAAAGGGAATCATGTGATTGATCACTTCCTAGGGCTAGAAAGCAATCCAGTGGGTGATTCAGATTATCCACCATCTTTCAGTGGAGAGTTTGACTCAAACAATAAGCTTATTTTATTGACATTGCACCATTAATGGGGGGAGAGTATATATAAGTATACCGTGGATTAAAACAGGTGGGTGACATCCTATGTATCTATCTAAGTAAAGAAGTCGTAACAGCATACTTGTATGTCCTTAAATATTTTTATTTATTTTAGTTCTGAATAGCTACATCTTCTAGGGGACTACTGAAATTTACTATGTAGGAAAGAATTTCTGGTTTTTTGCGATATTATGGATCTTAAATTCTGTTTAAATCATGAGTAAAATAATTCAGAACAAAATATGGTCCAGGATTAACTCTCGTATCCTGTCCATACTTTTTAGTTTACTGTTTTGCAGACATCTTGGGTTTAGGCTAGGACTTTGTCCTTTGAAGTATTAATTTACTGATCTTTATAAAACCAGAATTGTTTGTCAGTGTGGGGCTGAATTGACTAAATCAAGTTCTTAATTTAAAAAATTCGACAAAAAAATGTACCTTTCTCAAATAATTTGACAATATATTAAAATTCTTCCTTATCCTTGTGTTATGTGATACCAATTCCTTCTTGGGCATAAGATTCATTTTTTCATAAAGTAAACATTTTGAGTGGTTGAAGGTAAGGTAGCTCATGTTTTTCATAGGGGCATCTGTTTTAGCTGAGATGATGAAATACAGTGTAAGTTATTTGTAACATTAACTTAATGACACAACGGGAAAACCAGAATGCCTTTGGGATCCATTTAAGTCATGTCCACTTGGTTTTGTTTCTATGTGAGTAATAATTTTTAAGAATTAAGGAGGCTACTCCTGGCTAGGCAGTTACTGAGATTCATTGCTAACAATGCCTTGAGGCCCCATGATAAAGTAGGGAGCTCTCCAATGTGAGGCAGACTTCTGTGGACAGTTGCCATAGATCTGTATCACACTGGAAAAGCTCTCATTATCTCCTGTTAAAACATTTCTTTATGTAAAGAGTTATCCTTTGTCAGCCCACGGAGCATCAGTTTTTCCTCAGCACAGTATAAATAGTATTTATGTCTGATTTATTTGAACCTTTTTTAAAAGGCAGATTTTTTCTTAAAAGAAGAAACTTCTGTGGTCTTAAACAAGCATGTGTAAGTTGCTATGTATACTCTTTGTTTCTGCTCCTTCACAATTTGCATATATTCTTTAATTATCTGTATATAAACTGAATAATAGATATTTTTAAATGTGTTTGTAAATGAAAATTAGCTCAGTTAGATGACTGTCCTTTACTATAAGCTTGATGTTGCATCAGAGTAGAGGAAAAATTGTGTACACTCAAGTTTTCCTACCTCCAGAGTATAAAATTGAAAAGATAAGTAGCGTAAGTAGCTTGAAGTAGCTTGAACTTCATGAAACAGGAGCTAGCTAAGAAGGATTTTATTTTTCAGGATAATGAAAATTCTACCATATAACAGTTCCTTAATTTTTGTGCTGTTAGGCTGTGTACAGAAGTTTAAATGCTGTAAAGGCAGTACAGAGAGCACAAAAGGAAGAATTTGGTGGAACCTTCGAAAAACCTGTTACAAGATAGTAGAGCACAATTGGTTTGAATCATTCATTGTCTTCATGATTCTTCTCAGCAGTGGTGCTCTGGTAAGTAGAGCTTGCACCCATAGAAATAGTACCTATAAAAATGTTTTATCTAAGAGTAGTATTATAACACATGTATTCCTTAAGAATAAAACACAAAGTTGTCTTTTAAGAGAACTTGGAACTAAATTCCCAGAATATTTTGAGTATTACATTTAAGTTACATTACATTAAAATTCTGACGAATGCTAGGTGATGTGTGTGTTTAGGAAAATGCTAAAAATCTTGTTTAAGAAATTATAAAAATCATGAAAATGGAAATGTGTGCATGAAACAATTGTTCCACTTCAAATGAAAATTGTCCCCAAAAGCAGATACTGAATTCATCATATTAGTTAATTTTTTGCTACAGTTTTAGTTGCTGTACTTCTGGACTGTTACATAGGAATACTTGAATTTCTTTTTACTATTCTGCATGACATTTAGTGCTTCACATATTTGGGTTCATTTTGACATAGGATTTGCTATATATTGTCTTGAGCTCTGCTTCAGCACCTAAAGCACCACATACTTCCCTTCCTTCCTCCCTGACCTTGGTGTTTGCAAGGTAGTTTATCTCACTTTTTTCCTTCAGTGCTCATACTGCCATGCAGTGCTTTGCCCTTTCTTAAATGTTCTCCCAGAAGCACCAACGGCTTTTTTCTTGTGCCCAGCTGTTTCCTGTGTGGGCTCAATGGTGGAGCTGGCACAAAGCAGTCTCCTGGTCTCTTCTCGTAGTGGCCACATCTCCAGCCTCCCTCTACTAAAACCTTGCCATCAGCACCTAAGATAGGAATTCACTAGAGATAATCAACATAAAATCTGGTCTCTTGTTAATTGATGTTGATGTAATAATGAGAGTGGCTTCTGACAGAACCTGGCTGGGCTTTTCAGGGTGAAAAATTATAATTCTGTGTTGACTATTACTGAAATTTCTAAAAATCTTTTAGGCAACCTCAGACTTTATATTGTAATTCCATTTTCAGGCAATAATAAAATCTTAAATGCAGAAAGAGTGTAATTATAATTTCTGTTCTTTTGGTTTTTCAAGGTAAAACATCTAAAGTTGAAAGTGATTTTACTTATCTGTTTTCATTTAGTTCTGACTTAATTTGTAATTTTCAAAGACTTTTCAATATCTGACCTATATGTAATCCATTCTTTACAGGCTTTTGAAGATATATATATTGAACGGCGCAAGACTATAAAAATCCTGCTGGACTATGCTGATAAAATCTTTACTTATGTCTTTATTCTGGAAATGGTGCTAAAATGGATAGCCTATGGTTTTCAGACTTACTTCACTAATGCTTGGTGCTGGCTGGACTTCCTGATTGTCGATGTAGGTACTATGCTTTCTAAGTAGTCTGTTTCTGTTGTTTAGGCAGGTCATTTTATGTAACTTCAATCTGATAGAGATACATGCAGTGAATAATGTAAATTTGGTTTAAAGGAATGGAAAATTACATACTGGTGAATAGGATCCTACTGCAGTTATCCAGTGTGTAACTAAATCTGCCTTTATGCTGTGTTCTGTGTTTTACTGTGCGGGTCCCAGCTGGTGAGGGAGCACTGTTTACAGATCTGATTTCAGTCTGCTGGATGTGGCAGCAGAGAGCAAGGGGCACACAGACGCAAGAAAGGAAAGGGAAATTTAAGTGAGCACTTGGGGTAGGGCATTTGATCCTGGGCTTAATGGAGCACTGACAAAGAACTGCAGGGGAGAATTGTTTTTCAACAGTAACATTAAAAGCTAGTGTTGACATTGCTCTCCAAAGAAACTAAATTAGTGACATTGCATGATATGATCATTTAAAGGAGTTCTTTCTTTTTGTGAAGATGTTGGACTAGAAATTCAACAAGTGGACAAAAGAAAACTCTGTTGATTGGATGGTATGTGGAATCTAGGACAGAAATTTTATCCCTTACCAGTAGAACTGAAACTTACCTAATGCTCTTTTTAAAGTAGGTTTTTTGGAAGGAAAGGCTCAAGTGGTGTTTGTTATTTGTCTTCCTCATTTAACTGTGCTTCTCTTTTCAGTGAATCCCCATTCTTAGCAAATGAACTAACTCAGTGACATGAGAAAATATGTGATATGTTTTTTCTGGGATATGCAGTTTACTGCTTTTTACTTTCATGGCCTCTCCATTTCTTCTGTTGTGAACTCCCAGTAAATACTTACACCAAGAATAAAGCCAACATATTCCCACAACAGATGTACTGACCTGTCAGAAACTTAGCAAGTATAAAGGCCCTCCCCTAAGACTAAATTTTCCAAAACAAGATAACATTAGCACATAAAAGGAAAAAAACTTATGATTGTCTTTGAGTAAGGCTTAATATATAATTTTTGTATACTTGCTTTCTTTGTGAATGCTACAGCATTCTGATTTTTCTTTATTATAACTTAAGTGAAAAATTTTGACAATTTTATAATCAATGGGAAATCAGCAGCAATCATCTAGATAGATTCTGTCACCTTTGCATAAAATTGTAGCCATGTTTTAGACTCTTTTCATATTGTGAATAACCAGACACTATGTTTCCAGAAGCTTGTGATACATAAATGTTGAAATTTTATTCCATTACAGTGGTCACTGGTAAAAAAGAAAGAAAATTAAACAGAAATAAATAAATCTATTACTATTTAAGGAATATTCAGATTTAATGTCTCTGTACAAGCCTGTATTGGGAAATGTATCTTGAATTGAGTTTTAAGATCAATTCTTCTGATCAGGCATATCATATATCCATGTGGATATATGATTCATTTTTCAGTGATTTCAGTGCTTTCATGTAGCCATCCTAATCTTTTGTTTAGAGTGTCTGCATTTTGTGGTCCTGTAGCAACAGATTTTCTAACAATTCATGTTGGGGGGTACCATCGGCGGTTTTCCATTAGCTGTAACCTCAAGGTTAGACTGGACAGCTCAGGCTGATACTCTGTTTTGAATGGAGAATGCCTTACTTAGCAGTACATTTCCAGTGTTTGACCTCCTATACTGTAAACTCACTCCTTCCCACCCCTAAAGACGTGGTGGTCTGGTTAGCTTTTTCTGACATTATTGCCAGACTTACCTGTTATTGTTTTCAGCCAGTAACAAGGAATTTTAATTCTTTCTCTTCCTGCTGGTTTAGCATGCAGGTGCTGCCCTCAACTGCCTAAATAGATCTTTATCTTTCTGTCTTATGCCTTTATCCAGCTAAACATTGAACAAATTTGCCATACCAGTACCAGTCAAGTTAAATTGTCACTGCGAGACATTTTACAGAATCTTTTCAGGCAAACTGTTCTGTACCTAGCAGCCTAAACTGTCCAGCTGTTCCCTGTTTGGGAAAGAATTTATGGTATACAGACAGAAGTTCTTACCCATTGTGTTGTTTACAGTTATTTCAGAAACAGATTATTAGCCCTGAAACAAATAAAAATGCTCGTTTTGCTTAGCTTTCCATGTGCAATTGCAAATAGTATCACAGAGAAGAGCAAAAACGGGATTGGCAGCTTGCTTGAGCTACCCTTAGAGGAAAGAAATCTGCAGAAGACTTCCTTGTGTAAACACAACAGGAGATAGCCATCTGGAGTGGGAGGCTCAGTGAGGACACGAGTCATTGACTACCACTGGAAAACAGCAGGAAAATCAATTTTTGAGCAGTTAATCCAGCTGTACCGAAGGTTTCAAAAAGTCTTGTGGATTAAACCCTTTCTTCCACAAAAGTAGGCACATTAGTTGTCCAAAATAAAAACAATTTTAAAAATCCAAAGATTTTTACAGCTTGTGATAACAGTGTGCTTTTGTGCAATTATACTATTTGGTAGCTACAAGAACAGAAAGTTGAAATGAAGCTGAGGTTGGGATTCTGTCTCGTGTGCATCATTACACGATGTTTTTTAATGTTTCCCCTTCTTTTTTTGCAATACACCTTTTGAATTTTCTGATTTTCTAATGTTATATTTAGGATTTCTATATGTAGAAGCTAGTTTATAACTGGTATCACAGGTTGTCCAAACCACAATCAAACACATGGAGGGAAAAGAAATTACTTATTAAAAAAAAAAAATGTACATACACACATAGTCCAATACAATCCACAGATAGTATTATGGATTAAAGTATATTTTTGTTCAAACTGTTCTGAAATTTACATGCCGTATTAGACTAACTTTTTCTTTTTTTTTCTTCTTTTTCTTTTTAATTTATTTTCACTGAAAGATTAGGGACCTTGTGAAATTTTTTTCCCAATATCCAGATGAAAATTTTAGCCCTCAAGGCATTTCTATTTTGAAGCTGTTTAAAAAAGAAAAGTACTTTTGTTTTGTTTTGTTTCCTCTAGGTCTCGTTGGTTAGCTTAGTAGCTACTGCCCTTGGTTTCTCAGAATTTGGTGCAATTAAATCGCTCCGAACATTAAGAGCTTTGAGACCTCTAAGAGCTTTGTCACGCTTTGAAGGCATGAGGGTAAGGAAGAAAAAATGGGAATAATGTGTAAAACAAATCCCTAAAAGTATGCCAAAATATAAAAGCACAGAAGAGCACTAATTGAATGTTAGTAAGGCCAATAGTAGCATGTTTGGTTATATGACATGCATTACTCCTTTTCTATTTGCATTACGTCAGTGTAATGTAATGTTTTACATTAAATCATCTTCTAGATTAAAAAAAAATAACCATTGTGTTGGTTTTAATTTTTTTTTTTCTGTGTTTATTGACTAGGTGGTTGTGAATGCTCTTACTGGAGCAATCCCATCCATTATGAACGTACTTCTGGTTTGTCTTACATTCTGGCTAATTTTCAGCATTATGGGAGTAAATTTGTTTGCTGGCAAGTTCTATTACTGTGTTAACACCACAAATGGTGTGATGTTCACACCAGAGCAAGTCAGTAATAAAAGTATGTGTGAAAATATGAACAGAACTACTGGAGGTGTTCGGTGGAAAAATGTGAAAGTAAACTTTGATAATGTTGCAGTTGGTTATCTTTCTCTGCTTCAAGTGGTAAGTGCATAAATTTTCCAGCTTTAGTTTTAGTTGTGGTATCATTTAATTCCATTATTTTCAATGTTATTTTAAAATAAATAAATGAATATAGATTTGACTTTATAATTTTGTTCTATAGAGCTAATTCATGCTGTGATTGTAAAAATGTGATACATTCTCTGGCCATTTTGGAACAGGAGGAATATCTAATATTTACCTGATGGATAAAAGTTTGCTTGGCATCCAGCTGCTAGTACCTTTTCAAATGCTATGGAAATGCAGAGAATGTGGATTACCCATCATTGGAAATTTTTGATGTAGTGAAAGATATCCCTGCCTGTGGCAGAGGGCTTAAATTAGATAATTTCTAAAAGTCACTTCCAAGCCAAACCCTTCTATCATTCTATTATTTTCTTAAGATTTCTTGGGACTACTTACCTTTTACAGTTTTTTTCTAGGACTGTTGCCATATTCTGTCTGAAAAATGCCGATAGACGGTGGCTGATTTTTTTTTTTTCCTGGAAAAGTCCTCCAGTTTTTTGGTAGTCAGACAGTTAGAACTGTATGCCACCTTGAGGAAAACCAGGCAGTGTTTGGGAAGAGCTGGTGTTGGTGGCACGTGCTGCACTCAGGGCAGAGGAGTGGTGCCGCTCAGCATGGTTCCATCAATGATGGAATTACAGGGGAGCCAGAGAGCTGGGGTGTGCAGGGGAGGTCCTGGAGGAGAAGCAGTTGATCCAGGCTGCGTGCTGGCTCTGGAAGGAGCACAGAGCTGTGTGTGGTCCATGGCCCACTGTGGTCCCCATGGACACCGTGGCATACTGTGGACACCGTGGCACACACTTTTAGGATGGATGAGCTACTGAGTCCTTGGGCAGCTTCACTCAGTCTCTTCTTGGAGCTCCTTGTTTCCAGTGGAGTGACCCACACCATCCCTGTGCAGGTGGATTAGCTGATCATGCAGGTTCCCTGTATCCTGACATCAGGGACTTGGCTTTACTGGGTCGCCAAATAGCACAGTGCCTTTCCTGTTAAGGTAATACTTTACAGATGGCAACCAGCACATCACATTTCCCTGGGAGATAAACTGCTGTCTCTCTGGTATGATGATATTGATTACAACTCATCTCACAGAGAGTTTATATGAATTTCCATGAAGATTAGAATTTATTCAGTGTTTTTTAAGAATTGGGGGGAGATATTCCGCAGTAATGAACTTCCTGTGAATGCTTCACTTGTAACACACCAGACTTTTAATATTTTCTTCATTTTTATGAAAAGAAATACATTACAGAAGACATTGCTTTATTTAGAATGTTCTCAGAACTGGAGCTTTGATAGAAAATATTAATAAATTTTGTTTTTAGGCAACATTTAAAGGATGGATGGAGATTATGTATGCTGCAGTTGATTCTACAAAAGTGAGTGCAATATCAAATCTGCATAAAAATAAAATTTACTGAGGGAAAACAAATCTAAGATTGATGTAAGGCTTCTTGAATGGCAGTTGAAATGAGCTAAAATATAAACAGTTAAATGTAAAGTCCTGATGAGTTTTCTACAATCTATGCCCACAAAATGCTTATACTTTTATCAGGTAAAAAAATTATAGCTGTAATCTACATAAATTATTACTAATTTAATAATTCTTCTGTAAAAATCCAAACTAATGAGATGTGGTTTTCTATTAATTTATGTCTGAGATTTTACAGATCAGGAAATAAATTGTTTTGTGTCCTCAAAAATAACCCAAATAGTCAAGAGGCATCACTGCAAAAGCTAATCCAGAGCTGCAGACTCTGATGATCTCAAAAACCGAATTTGCTAAATTTTGCCTCTTTTTCTTTTAATCTTGATATTTCTTTGTATCTCTCCTCAATCCAGCTCTTGATTTTGCATATAGTCTATAGGAACTGAATTGCTTTTGAGATTTGCACATTTCTGTCAAATTTAGTAGGACCTACATGAAATGTCAAATGTCATCAAAGAGAACAGACAGAGAGGGAAGGAATGACAAGTCCTGCAATGTGTGCAATTACAGAAACCTGTATTAAATAGATTTTCAAGTTCAAATATGAGGCCAGTGTAGTGTATGCTCCAAAAGAGTTGGGTTTACCCCCTGTCCATCTGGATGCAACTTCTCCTCCTGCTCGGGAATCTTTGATTTTCTTCACTGTTATTTGTGATGCTTTGCTGTTTTTCTATGTTACATAGGCAGAGAAACAGCCCAAGTATGAAGAGAACCTGTACATGTACCTTTACTTTGTGATTTTTATTGTCTTTGGATCATTTTTCACCCTAAACTTATTCATTGGTGTCATCATAGATAACTTCAACCAGCAAAAAAAGAAGATAAGTACCACATGTTTCATTTTCACAATACTTCATTGTTATTGAGCATTCAGCAAATGTATGCAAGGATAAATAATAGTGTCTGAAATTTCACATAGTAATAGAAAAAAAAAAGAAATCAGGTTTTAAGATTTTTGTTTGTTCAAAATAATTAAATAACAGTATTTTCTTTTTAACACATTTGAAGTAATTTAAAATTACACTTAGTGTTGAGTGTTCTCCACATCCCTGTACAGCCCAATGATATGTTGTCCATCAGAAAGTCATGTCTTTGTTTTTCTTAACTTCACCGTGCTGTGACTAAGCAATGTGAAAGTGCAGATGACTTAAGCAACTAAAAGGCAGGAAAGAAGAAAATATGCAGAATTTTAAATTTCAAAATTGATAGGGAGATAACATACAGCAGTATTGTGAAGGCCTCCCATTACAGAGACTAACACGTTGAATGCTGAAAATACTTCTCTGTATTGTAAGATTAGAGAGAATAGAGAAACTGTATTGAGTTAGTGAATTTGCAAGAAAAAGAAAATGGGTATCATTTGAAAATGTGTAGGTTTTCTTTTCAACTTAAGCCGTTTCAATTACTTAAATGAACACAGGATTGTATCAAGAGCTCTAGAGACATGTAAATAGGTGAAAAGGCAGGCTGTGATGGCAAATTAAATTGTACTTGCTATTTAAACCACAAATGGTAGCATCTTCATCCTTCAAAATATTTGCAACTTCCTTGGAGTGAACTGCAGGGGCATCCAGTACTTAGCAGGAAGGTAGATCCATTTCTCATCCTTGGAGAGCAAGACTAAGGTTATACACATATTGTTGGCAATTTTGGCAGTCGATATGTAACAAGGTTACCTTACTGAGTAATGAGGTAATTATAAATTTTATTAACTTCACTTGGCAGACACTGTCCACTGGAATCATCATGATTCAAAAGGCAGATAAAGGCAGATAAAGGTTCCTGCTAAATGGCTTTTTCTGGCAGTGTGGTATACACCCCTTGTACATTTGCAGCTGTTGCAAGTCACCAAGAAAGTAAAATACTGGACATACAATTAGGCTGGGGAAAATTCTATCTATATGGTATTATTCACTTTCATGTAGCAAATTAGCAAGCATTAGTTATGTCTTTTGAATGTATAGGTGCATCTGTATGCATAGAAATGTGCAGATCACACAGTTCATGGCTACCCAGCAGTATTTTTCTTGTTTTTTTTTTTTTTTTTTTTCATATCACTGACATTTGGGCATGTTGGGATATGAATGGGAAAAGACCTCATGTTGCAGTATACTGTCTCTGTGTAGTTAAACTTTGCTTTTCTGTGGTTCCTGTGTGCATCCTACTTTCATTACATTAATTCTGTGAGGGAGGCAACATTCTACTGTCGATTTCCTAACTGGTCCTTAAGGGTTGTCTTGCCTTGAGGCCTATATTCTCCCTAGGGACAGCACACTGAGACAAGGATGGCTTGTTCAGCCATTACATCAGTGAGACAGCAGAAGAAATCCCCAACCCGTTCCCACTATTTTTATGGCTTTTTTCTTTTATTCTTTGTTTCCCACTGAGTGAAATCTTCCAACAGTCACAGCACATTTCTACCATAATTATCAAATCAACTTCTTGTTTTTTTTCCAAAACTCTTACTCTCCAATAAGTTAATTTTACTTGAATATTTGATTTATGAGGAGAGTCTGTTAGAGATGGTCTCTTTTGACTTCTGAATCTTTATGTCAATATATAGACACAACTGAAATTTAAACACACCTTCATTCAGACTTATCATTACTTTGTCTATAAGATTGACACTACATTTGACAAATTCAGTGGGACAAAGTCATAGAATCACCCCTGGCTCTGAAGTCCATTTCCATATGCCGCTGTTTTGATGTCATGCATACCTGGAATATAATTACAAACAAATGCATGAAAGGAAAAAAAAAGTTACTTGTCAATATAAATTGTATTTCTGATAAGTATTTCCATGTGTGTATTACACCAGTCTAGAATTCCTTTTATTCAGACAAGAAACCCCAAATTAAACCCATGTTTCTGATGATCTAGGTACAATGTAGGGGCATGTTCAAGCTTCATATACACTGTTAGTATACCATCTGAATTGAGATACCTATACTCAAATGGTAAAATGCACATCCTGAAAAGCAAAATGAGTAATTTCTTTCTCTTTGTATGTTTTACCTGAAGGCATATATGCTCACAGTATATCTTTTTACCTTTGAAGCTTTTCTATTTCTGGTAGATTGATTTACAATGTGGAGTTCATGATGCTAGATTTATAAGAGTCTATGAAATGTGTATTTTGCAATTTGGGTTTAGTTTTTAAAATTTATTTAATTGAATTAATCAGGTATGTATTTTTTAAAATAAGAAATAGATAGACGTTTTGGGGATTTTCTTTGTTTCATAATTTCTTTCATTTTTTATTCAAGATTCATCAGATATTTTAACAATCTTTGAAATAATTATTATGTTTTGCTTTTGGTAATATTGTATAAGAATGAATAAAAGGGTCATTTAAACCATGTTCTGCAATGCTGTGAATTAATGGATATGAAGGCTTGGCTGTAATCAGATTTGGGGTTTCTTTTATTAATTTACCTTGGAGGCCAAGACATTTTCATGACAGAAGAGCAAAAGAAATACTACAATGCAATGAAGAAGCTGGGATCCAAGAAACCACAAAAACCAATACCTCGACCAGTGGTAAGAATTGTGCTATTCTTATGTCATCTATATTTGGTGAGAAATCACAGCAGTACATTAATTACAATAAAATTTCTCCTTTAACTCTAAAATGGTTTTGGCCTAATTAAAGTTACCCCTCCATTCTGAATTGAAATATACATGTGTCTGTTCTGCAGGAAAAATCTCTCATATTTGTTAAGCCTGAGGAAGTAGAGAATCAAAGAACATGAAGAAATATAGGCTTGTTGAGTTTTGAGAGAAAAACTTGGAACTGGCATATAAGTTACTGGACAATGGTTTTCTTAGATTTTTGAGCTTTTTGCTTGGTTGTATATTTTGGGAGAGGAAGAATGAAATGGGAGGGTGGAAACAGATGTTTATTACATAAAAATACTATAACCTTTTATTTTTTCTTCCCTCAGAACAAATTGCAAGGTCTGGTGTTTGATATTGTAACACAGCAACTATTTGACATCACTGTTATGGTTCTAATCTGTCTTAACATGGTCACAATGATGATAGAAACAGATGACCAGACTGAACTGATGCAAAATATTTTATATTGGATTAACTTGGTCTTTGTTGTCCTTTTCACTGGTGAATGTGTCTTCAAAATATTTTCACTCCGTTATTATTACTTCACCATTGGCTGGAATATTTTTGATTTTGTGGTTGTTATTCTTTCAATAATAGGTAAGAAATTCTTATATTCAAAATGAAATATAGATATATGTGTATTTAATGTTTTATCTCTGTCAAGTTGTGCAAATTAGAGGAGTTAGTTAATTTTAATTTCTCTTGATTATTTAGGAAACAAAATGCGTACTTGAGAGTGCTAACTTTCTTAGTTATTCTGTATCATTTTTAATACTTCTAAATTTGGGGTTATTTTCTAATAGTGCTGGGAAGAATTCTAAAATTATCCATAGGAGATAAAATTTATCTCCAATTATATTTTCCACTAATTCCACAACTAGAGCTGGGGAGGGTGTTTATACTTTTTTGTGGAAAATGTAATCTGTGTTAAAACTTACTCTCTTAATTTATTTTTATGTTTCACAGGTATGTTTCTAGCTGAGGTGATTGAAAAGTACTTTGTGTCACCCACTTTGTTCAGAGTCGTCCGGCTTGCCAGAATTGGTCGAATCCTGCGCCTCATTAAAGGCGCTAAGGGAATCCGCACTCTGCTGTTTGCTTTGATGATGTCTCTTCCTGCTTTGTTCAACATTGGGCTGCTGCTCTTCCTGGTCATGTTCATCTATGCGATATTTGGCATGTCCAACTTTGCCTATGTCAAGAGGGAGGATGGGATTGATGACATGTTCAACTTTGAAACGTTTGGCAACAGCATGATCTGCCTGTTTCAGATCACCACGTCCGCTGGCTGGAATAATTTGCTTAACCCAATTCTGAACAGTGGGGAGCCAGACTGTGACCCTAACAAGGCTCATCCAGGGAGCCCTGTGAAAGGTGACTGTGGCAACCCTTCTGTTGGGATTTTCTTCTTTGTCAGCTACATTATCATATCCTTCCTGGTAGTGGTGAACATGTACATTGCTGTGATTTTGGAGAACTTCAGTGTTGCTACTGAAGAAAGCGCTGAACCCTTGGGTGAGGATGACTTTGAGATGTTTTATGAGGTTTGGGAAAAATATGATCCCGATGCAACACAATTCATTGAATATAGCAAACTGTCTGATTTTGCAGCTTCTCTCGATCCTCCTCTTAATATACCAAAACCAAACACAATTCATCTTATTGCAATGGATCTACCTGTGGTGAGCGGTGACAGAATTCACTGCCTTGACATCTTGTTTGCTTTCACAAAGCGTGTTTTGGGGGAAAGTGGGGAGATGGACGCCCTCAGAATACAGATGGAAGATCGGTTTATGGCATCCAATCCATCTAAAGTTTCCTATGAACCAATTACAACCACACTGAAACGAAAACAAGAAGAAGTTTCTGCCACTATCATTCAACGTGCTTACAGACGTCATCTTCTAAGACAGTCAGTAAAGAAGCTTTCATTTATGTATCAGAAAGATGGGGGTGATCAGCTCATCAAAAATGATATGACTGTTGGTAAGCTGAGTGAAAACTCATCTCCAGAGAAAATGGATATGTCTGCATGCACCACAGCTCCACCTTCTTATGACAGTGTAACAAAACCAGAAAAGGAAAAATATGAAGATGACAAATCAGAAAAGGAAGACAAAGGAAAAGACAGAAGAAGAAACAAAAAGTAAAAGGCAGATGTTATCCTTGATGAATGTTTGCAAGCTTGAAAATATGGTTTTTGTCACTAGCACTATTACTGGGTGATGATGCCAAAATTACAGGTTTTTATGTATTTACCCACTGCTGCAGTCAATGCCTATCCAAGACAATGATCCTTCACTAGTAAACTCTTGGTCTGTAACAGGGAAACAAACTTGCAGAACAGTAGTTTTGATTATCAGCTGTTACTAATTGAAAGGAGACACAAAATTTCTACTTGGACTATAGGAAACCTTAATAGGTCCTAATAAGCCTGTATTTTTGTGGAGTAAGTGTATCCGCTGTGTACATTTCATCTCTTATCCGTGTTCCACGTGGCAGTTCTTGATGATTTCGTTTGTTTTAATAACATACTGCTTTATTAATTCTACCCTGCTGAGAAAAAGAATCTAAATACTCTTCATTTAGATAAATACTAAATAATACTCTTATGTGCAGAGAACCCAAATGTCAGGAATATGTAATTGTGGTATCATAATAGAACATAGTTCTCTTGAAGCCACTTCTAAATGCAGAAAAACAGGATTCCAGATTACTGAACCTCAGGGTGTAGATCAAAGAAGCAGCAAACTATAAAAAAAACCTAACAGAGTCCAGATAAAGAATTTGTCAGCAAATCAAACAAGGGGATAATTCTTTCAGAAAATAGGTAGGTAACTTAGTCTTTTAAGTTTACTATATTTAATTTTATTACCTTTTAGTAGTTCTGAATTTATTGTACTGTACATTTCAGATACAGTGGTTTAAATAAATGATGCTACATAGAGCTCCTGTTTGGAAAATTGTGAAACTATGAAAAAAATTACTTTCAGAGTACAAGAGAGCTCATAATTCCTGAAACATTCAAACAATTATTTTCACATAAAATATACAAATGCCAAATTCTGCCTATAGGAAAAAAATTTTTTTAAAGTGATCTGTTTTGACCGTGTAGTATCGTGAGTAAGTTCCATACTTTATTCAAAAGTCTGTTGCTACACTTCTTATTTTCCATGAGTGTATCCTACTTAGAAAAATAATCAAAGCTATGAGTATAAGTTGATAGCAGAGTACCTTTGGGGACAAATACTACTTTAATATATACCTGAGATTTAAATTTCTCTACTTTGGAAGGATGAATCATAGAAACACAAAATATGTACTTGAGAGAGGTGGTTTTGACACCCTCTTGGGAATTTAGTCAGGTTTCCACTGTAATGTAACCTTCTATAGAGAGCTGAGATGACTAAAAAAATGTAGTGAAATCAGCTTTGTCCTGCACTGGGGTTTAGATGTTTTGGTTTTTTTTCATTCAGGCTGACACTATACATGTAAGTAAAATACCCTCTGTTATTTAATCAGTTGTTTTACACAGTGGTACCTTTTTGAACAAAGAGACAATGACCTAATTACCGTATATGTGTCAAATATAACCCTAGTAAGTTAGATTACAATATTTCAGTAGATAATATGATATATTCTGTGATACTTCAAATAATTGGAAGCTCTAACTGATGCATGCTTGCTGCTATTATCCAACAGCTGTTAAAGTCTAACATGGGAAGAGATGTGAGTGGTAAAAAGAAAAACTGTTTGACAAGACCATCATTCCTCATACCAGTAAGCAATAGTTTGCTGCTGTTAAAGATTTTATTTTGTGTGAGTGTTGTAATCAGCAAATATGCCATAAGGTAGTGGACTATACAGGACAAATAGATGGCTTAAAATAAGGGGCTAGAAGAAAATTATAACATATGTCTATTATTTTTATTTTAAAAATAGTTTTATTTTATAACATTTTTACTATAAGAAATTGCACATATTTTCCTGTTGTTATTAATATTTATTTCTGTCTGTCTTTGGCACTTTACTGTTCAGAAACCTAATATACAGCGTGTTATTGAAAATTTCTGCTAATTGCTTTAAGCAGCTTTTAATAAGGAATAATTTTAAAACAAATGGACAGTACAAATTTTTTTTCTGATCCATAGGTAGGCCTTTTTATGTGAAACAAGATAGAAGGCCTTTCTTTATGTTATAATCCTGACTGTTGATTTTCAGGGTAATCTTAGTCATAGGAACATTGCTTTTTCCCCAGAGTTAATCTCACACTGTCTGCTTTGCTTATTGGTGCACACTGCAGTAGAAACACTTTAAATATAATTTGTTATTCAAAAATCTTCCTTCATGAGGATGAATAGTGGACTTGTGCAATGGACAGTGAAACACTTTGCATTTCTTACAAAAGAACCAGAATATTGATGGGCTCCTGCTTTTATGGAAATTATTGGCTCATAGTGTACTGATGAACTGCATGCAGGAATTTGTTTTACCAAAAATAACTACAGTGCTAAAAACCCAAAAGAATAAAGATGATCTTTTTATGTAATTATTTTAGTCTTTGTCTTTTATTGTGTGAATTTTATAATGATTAACAACTAATGGTTGGTAAAATTAAGGGGGAGCCACTTCAGCAGTGAGGTGATTTAGACATCTAGATCACATGTTGCTTCATGACATAGCTCAGTATCAACTTGTCACCATCAAGATGAAATGAAATGCTGATGTTGTCCTGTCCAGAGGAGTTTTTCTAGAATTCAGAAAAAAAAATGCATTTCAACTATGTGTCTTTTTGCCAAATTTTTGAGTTGCCCAGGAAGAGCTCCAGTGATATTCTCTGTTGGGCAAGTCAATGTGGGATGGCTACGCAGCTGCTCCTGCAGACACTGCTCACCCTGGGATAGGGCACCTGGGATCTGTCACCAAAAGAACCCCATGGGAGCATAACAGAGTTGCTTTAATTCCTTTCCTTCTGAGGAAATCCATGCTTGCCAAGAGGAGGGAACAAGAGCTATTGGAGGTTTCAGTGGCCGTGTCACAGCCATCGTCAGGCAGCTGATGCCTTTGCTGAGGCTCTCAGGCGTGGTCCTGGCAAGAGGCTGCTGTGCACAGGTGGCACAGTGTGTGCATTGGACCTGGCATGGGGTGATTAATCCTTTGTTTTTTGTGTGTTTTTTGGTTTTGGGGCTTTTTGGGGGGCTTTGTGTGTGTGTTCTCATTTCTTTTGTGAAGAGTAGCCACTGTACACTTGGGCCAATATAACAGGAAAAAACTCTCAAGTACGCTGTGCTTTGTAGGACAATTTGCACTATACCTGATTTGAATTAATATGCATGGTTTTTTTCAATCCAGAATAGCTACTGTTTTAGTATGGCAGTTGCTAACAGTAATTACATATTAATGTAATAATGTAAATACTTAAAAAAAATATTGGTTATACTCTTAAATTGCTGTTTAAAGAATAAAGTTAAGTCAGTGTTGGATGGGTGTGTAGTTAACTTGAAAATCCTATGTGGAATAAGCATAAAATATTTATGTAATATTTTTTCTACAAATTTGGTAGTGCACAGAAATATATAAGGTCATTTATAAAATCATTTTACCCAATAAAATTTCTATTATTTTTAAAGTTATGACTATTGAACCAATAATCCAGCTGGAGTCACTCCATTTTTATTATCTCAAATGCTGTATCGTAGACCTTTACAAAAATAGTAATATATTTTTGGATTCCAAATGTATATATTTGAATAAATTTGGATACTTCTGTATTTCTTTGAAACTATGCCAGTATACCTTGAAGGTAAAAAATTTAAGGAAGACACAGTTGACTTGCAGACTTACTCCTTAACCTGCAGGTATGAAATAAATCTGTGTTTTAATTTTGATATAAGACAGTGGTTTCAGGTAATGGGTCAGTCATAGATCATTACGGAAAACTTTAAGCAAAATTCCTAGAGCAGTGTCATACTGCAGTATCTTATTGTCCCAGCTCACAGAGAAGGAAAAATTATTAAGAAAAGCTCCCTTATAATTGCCTAAGAAATGAGCCTTCTTTATTCTCTCTTACTAACCCAGGAATGCAGGTGTATTTTACTTTGTGAAGGTGTCATCAACCTCCAGCTCCCCCTCCCACCCTCCAAAAAAGCCTCAACTCTTCCCCAAACCTGTATGGGAGCATAAAAGTGAAACATTTCTGGGATTTTTCAAATCCTGGCCTGGCTCAACCCTGTAACAAAACTCGGTTTCACTTCTAAGGACAAGACTAGTCCCGCATCCATCATACAAAATCACTTGTGAAAATGAGAAAGGGAGAAGATAGCAAGGGGAATAGGTAGGATATTGCTCTCTCACTTGTTTTCATAAAGAGGCCTTAAATAGGTTCTGGGGCAGTTGGTATTTTCAGGCAGGAATTGGCGTTGGGAGCATCTCCCGGCCGCTCCGGGCGGGTCCGGCAGCGGGCAGGAGCCGGGCGAGCAGCGACTGCGGGAAGGCACCGCCAGAGCCTGGGCTTGCACGGAATGGACAGGGTTTATGCTTGTTACTGCCTGGCAATTCGTCTGGCTGTGTGAAGATAGGTTCACTGTCAGGACTTTTGTTACTGAAACAGCAACTTCTTGGATTTCAGTTCTGTACCCTGTAAGGCATGTGGACCTATATCCTTACCACGTCAGCTAAGAACTGCCATGCTCATCTGAGCTTACTATACTACAGCTGAAGGGTTTTGATGCAGTGGGGAATTACTCAAATAGCTTTAGATTTACTTTTCTTAATAGGCATAATTCATCTAATCCCACGGTGCACCCTTGAAACAGCCTCAGCCTTCTAAAAGAATCATATTTGAAAGTATCTGTGTGATTTGCATGGCAGACAGTGATATATATATATATATATATATATATATATATGTGTGTGTGTGTATATATATGTATATATATATCTCTAAAATGTATAATGAAGTATTATTAACAACGCAGGGGATTTTTTTAGACATAGAAAATCCTTACGATATTCATTCTATACTATAGATTCAAAAAGGCTTATCTAGCTCAGTAAGGCATCAGGAGAAATAATCTGAAATCTCTGCAGTGTAGGAATATTTAATGGCTCACAAACCTCTGCATTAGCAACATCTTTTTCGGTGGGGGATGGTACCATTCCTTTCATTCTTAGAGCACAGCTACGTTTTGTCTATGTAATACAGCATGCAGGTTCTATCACTCAGCATATTTATTTTTCCTCACTGATCAGTGGGAGCTGTTGCATGGTGGAAAGAGACATATTCTAGTGCTTGGCTTAAAAAAAAAAGGACACTGCAGTGTAACCAAGCAAAGTAAACTGCGGTACATTCTCATCCCTCTGGAGAGGGAAAATTGCATGCTGAAGCACACATGATATCTGCTGCAAGAAAAGCTTTTGATGAAAATAAGGAATGGCGTTTCATAAACAATTTATAGCAATCAAACACTGCAGTTCCAGGCATGCTCTGCACTTCCATTTTCTATTGTCTTAAAAGCATGTTACTTTCTCTTTAACAGCAATCTTGATAATCATCTTTGTGGAATGTGACAGCTGATTAACAAACAGCACAAAATATTTTTCAAACAATGTATATCTGAAATGGAATGTAATAAACTGTTTTCATTTCCAAAGTAGTATCTGTAACAGTCATGTTTAAAAATGGTCAGAGAATTACATGCTATGTGCAATATTGCTTTATTAAAAAGTCATGCTTGCAGATACCATAGCAACCCATCATGTGGTACTTTTTGATTGCCAAGCTGTATAGTAGCTTTATGCTCATATTCTGCAGCCATACTTGCATTAATATCTTTATATAGTGTTCAGTGAAAATTGTAGCTGAATCCACAACATAATGCAAACTGAACGATGCCAGCAGTGCTCTCAAGTTCATGGTCTCAGGCAGGCAAAAAGTTAAAATATTCTCTCCAATAATTAATACTGTGAATACCCTTTCTCTTGTCTTAACTTCTTCATGGCCCTGATGATTGTCAAATGTGGTCTTACAATGATTGCTGCAGCATTGCTGCAAATACTAGTAAATTTATTTATACAGATGGAAAGCAGATGCTCATGCTCTAACTATGTAACATTGGAAATTGGATGTGATTTATGTGATGCTGAATAGAAGGGCAGATAAATGCTGGCTCCTGATGGCCTCTGTCTGGAGCTGTATGTACATCCAAGAAAAAAAAAATCAGTGTGATGCTAAAGAGCACTGTGAATTCACCAGCTTTACCATTTTTGCTTTCTCATTTATTTGAAAAGCAGTTACTTGAAATTTCATTTATCTATGTTGCATCAATCTTTTAGAATTCTGTTATTTTTATATAAATACTGGAAGAACAAGGAAAGGAGAATGTTTGCTTTGAAAAGATAGTAACCGATGACATATGAAGACAATACAGTGTTGACATGATTTTTCTACTTGTATTTCAGGATTAAAACCTTTTTTTCATAGTTGAATTCTTCTACATATGAGGAGAACATCCAACAGGAAATTTCAAAAGCTGCATAGAAGAGGTGAGAGGAAAAGAAATCACAGTGCTGACAGGTTATTGCAGAAGTTAATTGGAAATTGATGAATTCTGAAAATAAAAGATTGTGCTACAAAACATGGAGTAAGAAAAATCTGCAGCAGAGTATGATTAGAAATTACTGTCTTACACATGGAACTGTTTTACTTTTGTGATTGGAGAGAATACTTCATACTAAAAGCTAGGATCAAAAAATACTTTACATATCTGTTAATACCCAAAACACATCTATGTCTACATACCCTATTTATTCACATCTATTACTATATAAATGTCTTTAATAATTTTACAGTTTAAAAATTCTCAAAATTTTCTTAAGAAAAAAAGAAAAAGGGCATAATAGGAAGGCATGTGTGCTCAACTTTTCTGTATTACTTAGTACCTAGTCACATTCCAGCTTCCCTTTCTCTGTTCCACCATCAATCCCTTTCCATGAGATGAAGGTTTCACATGGCAATTCAGACTGATGTGGTGGAATGCACGCCTTTTAAAAATCCACGATGAAGTAAAATAAAGTGCTTTTTCTCCTCTGAAGAACAGAAAAAGGTTGAGTTTGCTGTTCTTCCTAGCATTGTCAGCAATATAATGTCCAAAAACCACTTATTCAATTCTTGGCTTTTTAAAAGTTCTGTATTAAGTCAAAGGAACTACATTTGAAAGGTTTCCTCAGTGTTTCCTCAGTATTTCTTCATACATAGGACATAGAATAAAAAATTCATTCTTCAGAGCTGCAATTAGTCCACAATCTCTTTTGCCTCTGGTTTTACAGAAGTAAATGTGTGGAAGTCTAAAGGAACAGAATGTGAGTACGTAAATAAGAGCCCATGCCTGTTCCTATACACAAAAGTTCTTTCTGACTTTATGGCAGCTCTGGTAAGAGTATAATTGTGTCTCCTTTCCTTTTTCTTCCTGCTCTATTCCCCGTCTGGAAGACAGAAGAGTTGCCTCTGAAGCAGGAAGACCACAAATCAATTTATTGTTGATGGTGATTCAAATGGTGGAGCTGAAGAGTAACTGGATCAGCTGCAGCAGTTTTTTTCATGTGTGACATCAGCAAATGATGGTAGGTAAACTCATTAGCAAATAGACTTCAGCAGCAATTCGAATAAACGTTAAAGAGTGAAGAGAGAATATAATTGGTGTTTAAAAACAAAAATTAGAGACAAGGTTTTTTAGGTTTTATAGGTAATTTTATTCCCCATAAAATTACAACTTTTTGTATGAATTCTTTAAAAAACAGTTGCACAGTACTCAGACCTCCCTTGTGGAGATAAAGGACATTCAGAAGTGATTTTAAATAATGTTGAAACATGGCAAAAATACCACCTTAAAATGTCCCATTTAACTGCAAGCAGAGGCAAATAAATTTGATATTCAGAGACTGATAAACATCTTACTTCCTCCTTTTACTTATATTTTTCATATAGAGAACTTGGTTCTGTCTCTTTCAGAAGTGTCCCATCTGATTAAAGCAATAAGGACTTTTGTAAAGTATCTGGTTTGTTCATAACTTTGTGAGAGTTTCTTGAGTTGTGACTGCATTTTCTTAACAGTTTCAAGTCTGTAGTTAAATGTTAGGACAATTTCAGCTATGAACTTCCCTAACCCTTTAAAATTTTCTCATGGTGCTTTAAGGCTTTTCTAATATCTTGATAATCTATAACTAATCTGGCAGAATGTAATATAAACTTCTGCTAAATTTCTAGTATTTCTGAGCACAACTGGAATGCTGGTCTGAAAAGCCTTCCTTGAATATTACTGGCTGCTGGCCATTCTGACAGTGAAAAAACCACATTAGTGCCAAAAAGCCACCAGAGGTATTACCAAACTAATCCAAGGTTTATCTGATTCTCAGGGTGAGAGACTGACCAAGCAATTGCTTTCTGGTTCCTTCCAGGCTGTTGATTGCACATGCACTGGATAAGTCATGGTAGTTACCAAGCAGGAAGAAAGTTCTTTCAGCATGCCACAAACAGCTCTCAGCACCTTAATGCTTCAGTAAGGCTGTAAAAGCACAACAGCCAACAAGTCCCTTCTCTACCCTGCACACTGTGGTGAGAGCTTTCAGTACATAACCAGCAATCTCTGTTGTAGATGAGGCAGGGTTTCTCCATCCCATTTTTCTGCTCTGTTTACCAGGCTTTGAGATGAGGGAAATAAGTAAAGGTATGGAAAGGGGGAGGAGAAGCAACTCATTCAAAAAGCTGACAAGGAGCTGGGAAGAGTAGGGATAAAGATGAAGGAAAGGAACAAAATGAAGTAAGGCAGTAACTTCTGTTGCAGACTGTCAAAGACTAAACTAACTTAACTAGTCTAATTTAGTATTTAAAAAAGTCAGAAAATCATGAGTCCACTGAAAAGATGATCTTGATATCAATGAGGATTCTTTAGTATAAGAAGTATTGAGCAATTGCACAGCTTTCTTTGTATTTATAAAACATGCATGGTTAAGAGTTTCTGCCTGCTTCTGCTCAGTTTATGTATTAAGGGATTACTGAAGATTTGTCTGAAACCATCTTGATCTATTGCTGTCCGTTGTACTGACATGTTAAGAGGAATTGTTACAATCACAGATAGTTGGTGTACTTCAATTAGCATTCCATATCATTGTCTTTTCCTAATCTTAGTTGTAGCAGAGGGGTTGCTTCAGCTAATTGGTTTTATCAATGCTGTTCTCATACTTTCAGAAACTGCAATTGTTTGGGACTTTGAAAGAACTTTTAAAAACATGGGCACATTTATGTTCCAATATAACTGAAGAATACTCCAAGTAGCTCAGAAATTTGCTAGGATATAATGGCAATTTAGCAGATCCTTTAAAACTCAGCTGTGAAAGGCATTGCAGGAAAGCAATGTCAAAGTGTTTATGAAAATAATTTGTTACAGTGCTGTTAGGTACTTTCAATGTTCAGGGTTTATGTAAAAGTTATATTAACACAGCTGCTGGGTAGTGAATGGGCACAGGAAAGTTAGGGTCAAATCTTACCAGTAAGTGAATTTGCCTGATCTTAACTGATTTAGAAAAAAAAAAGTCATTCTTTACGTATTATTAATGGAAAATAATTTTCTTATTTTGTAGACTTACATCAGATTATTTTCCAGCATTTCAGTTTCCTTTCCTAAAATACAATGCATCAGGCTTGACTCTTCTGATTCAGTGAGATTTGGTAAAATACTGACAGCTATCATGTTTATAAATCTAGTTATCATAAAATCAAAATTTCATTTAAGTAGGTATATTTTATATCTCTGTGGCTTTCCCTCTTCAGAATTCTAGACATCTCTGGTGACTAAGCCCTGGTGCTGGTGCCTCACTGTGATTTTTGTTTCAGTAGCACTTCTGACAGCTGACATCTCTGAATTTGCTTATCCTTACTAATTGTCAAGTAGAAGGTCTAAATTAGGCCATACTTTCACAAACATATTTAACTGCCATAAGGTGGCAATGTATGTGAAAGAAGTCCTTTCCCCCCAGTTAGAAAAGCCATTTATACTTTCTTACAGCAGACTGGATTGGGGAACTAAAAACTCAGTGAGAACAGAAGTAGTTTATCCTTAACCTAGATAATTTTTCCATTCAATTCACACTACTTCAACTACTATAGTGTGTTATATTTTTCTGATTCATTTGTCTCTACCATTGTTCTAAGTTATGAAATAATGCTTATTAAAAAAACACCCCAACAACAAAGAAACAAAAGAAACAAACAAAAAAACCAACTCCAAATCCCAGGAAAAAAGCACCTCAAAAACCCACAAGTAAAAATGCAAGAAGATGTATGGAAACTCAGAAACTCAACACCATTGTATTAGAATTTTTATTCTTTATGACTAATGGAAAACTTGTCTGTATACAGCTAAGATTTCAGTTTTCAGTTTATTTATAATTTTTTGTTCAACTAAGAAATTTTTTTAGAAAAAAGTGTTGTCTGGTACTGTATTGCTCTAAGCTCTCTCAGTAGTTTGGATGTGTCACGTCATAGCAAGTCTTATGTTCTTCCCTAAGTTTAATCATAATAATTAAAATATACTCAGCACCAGCCTTTAAATTACATAGCTTTATTTTCCATGCCTCTGCTGCTGGTAGTTTTATAGCCTCAAAAGTGTGATGCAAAATTCCTTCATTTTTTCTTTCAATCATTGAATTTGCAGTTCAGGCATTACTTTCTTCAAAGTTTTGCCCAAGAGAAAACTGCTTTCGTGTTCTTTCAATGTTTTATTTACAATCATCCTTTTTCTTGTCATCTCCAAAGTAGGCTATTCCATGTGTAGCTACTGATTTACCAGCCAGTCATTTCATCTGCCTGCAAGAGAAGTAAAAGTTGTGTAGGTGATCAACTTCACTTCTGATTGATGATTTTTAAATCTGAATCCTTTTTAACATTTCCTGGTGGATACCTCTCCCCACCCAATGTTGCCACAAATAATTAGACCTAAGTATGTCTTCAGTGCAGTCCATAATTGATACATAGTGCCACCTGCTGAGATGTGCTCATTCTTGTTATTCCAGCTTCCAAAACCGCTGTTTTCTACCAGTGAAAGTTAAGGGGTGTTGAGGCAGACTAAGTCATCACAGGCTACTTCCATTTCAGAAGAGGGCTGTGCTGCAGTTCTGTGCGGAGGAATTCCATCTGTTACTCTGTTGTAGTATATTCAAATATATTTTTGTCTGACATGAAAAAGTGCCTTGGCGGAGGCACAGTGAGATGGCATCAGGGTGGCTGTGTTAAGGCAGAGGCAGTGACCTGGTGAGGCAGGAGGAGGACCCAGTATTGTGGTTTGGCAACTACCGGAGACGAGGGATACGGTAACTTTGGTATGTGGGAATTGTATAAAATGTGGGGTAAGGAATAAGATGACATCCACTCAGTGAATTTACTTCCACTTTAAACTTGACTTTCACCTTTTGGTTGTGTGATCCTGTATTACTTATTCCGTGAAGATCTGTGAATTTTTAGACTCATAAAAATTTTTTTAAAATTCTTTGGTTGGGTTGCTTTCTGTATTTCTGTATTTTGAGCATGCATAATAAATGATTAGTGAAGAATGCATAGAATCTGGGGATTAATATCATTTCCTCTTGAGGATTTGCATAACTTGAAAGTGCTTCAGGCATAACTGCCTTTGCCATAGCCGTGTTTTCCAAGGATCAGAAGAGATTTTTTTAAGGAGTCTTTATTCAATTAAAGATAAATCGTTGAATTCCAGAGATCTTTTTATGAAGCAAGTGGTTCCATGACTTTTTTTACAAAATAAGCTGTGTACATGTTTATTACCATACAGTTGATTTTTTTCAATTTCTACGCTAACTTTTGTTCAGGTATTCATACTCAAAATTAGGGATTTTTTTAATCACTTCTTAATGACTGACAGGACCTATAATAATAATAATATTAAGACACAATCTCCCATGAGGTAGGGTATTTTCACTCTAGCATCCTGCCACCCCACCTCTAATGACTTTTTATCACTTTTGGCTGCCTCAATTTATCAAAGTGAGTCATGCCATCAGGAAGCAAACTCTACCTAAGCTGAATGGAAGGATTCCCAGATGGTGACTTTTTAAAGTCATCATGATATAGTTATTTCACATTTCTGAACAACCTTGAAAAATTCTCCCTGTCTCAAAACCCTTATTAGTCATTACATTTCAGAAATGCAGCTTCTAGCAGCAATACACCTTTTGATAAATATACATTAATTTGCTTCTTTGAATAACCACTTTTTCTGATATGAATATGTAGGCCATGCATTTGAAAATAATTGATTAACCTGATTCATACATATGTCATGTAATTATACATGCCTCAGTAATAGAAAAGAAGGATTTTTTTAGCTTTAAAGGATTTAATCAGAGCAGGACTCCCCTACGAATGAATAGAATGATCTTTCTTCATCTTTGGGCTCTATGCCAAGATTCATGAGTATGGCAAAAAAAAAATAGACTGAGCTCTTTAAAATTAGATCTCACCTGTCTCTTCACAAATGCTAATAAAATTGAAGAAATAATTCACTTGTGTTCCAGGCTCAGTAAAAGTACTAACATTTTGGGGGCTGAAATGGGGAGACTGGGTTGATTCTGCAGTATGCTTGCTGAGCAGGGAGTTAGATTTTGGAAGAAGGCTGCAGCAGTTTGCAGGTGTAAGGAGAGCAACCTTTCACAGTCTCTGCTCTCAGAAATCCACTGATAGTGTTGATGCCTTTAAAAGAACATTGAGAAATTCAACACATTTCTGCTTCCTTAGAGGCTTTTGGAATAAATTACCATTACAAAGTCCAGAGGTATGAACTGGCTAAAATGTCTTCTTCACTACACAGACTCAGGGAAGTGTCTGTGTTACTGTAGTAAATAGTAACAGAGCTCCTAGTGATATGACTTACATAGGTAGGAACAGATATTGATAGTGACTCTTTGGCTTTTGTGGGGTTTGTTCCAAGTGCAGAATGTAAACTAATTGAATAATGAACTTCAATAATTAAAAAGAAAAAATAAGCAGTAATATTCACGGTCACAACATTTCGGGGATTAAATGGGAGCAAAAAAAGACCCTGAATAGTACCTGTGAATTTATTGTTTCAAGGTGACTGGTAGACATGTGCTTATTAGTTGTGTTTTGCTGATTTTTTTTTTTTTTGGGGCAAAATTGAAAGGCTGATTACATGTGCCTTGCAAAGCAATGCTAGTGCATGGTGACTTGGGGAATAGCCAGGAATGGTAGCAAAAAGCTGCAGGCTGGTGGCTCCTACAGTGGGTAATTGAGCAAAGTGTGAAGTTATTCGCCTGTGAACAAAGCAGACAGACATTACTTTGAGCCGTGTTTTATTGGTAATTAAAAACCTACATAGTAAATCCGCTGGAGACATGTAGATTTATACCTGCCACGTGGGGAGGGAGGCTTCAGGTTCAGAGAGCCTGAGACATGTGTGTTATAAAAACAGGCTGGTTCCAGTAGGTTCAGCTATGGGGAGGGACGTGGGGGTGGCAGCAAGCCGTGCAGCACCTGAAAAGCCAAGTGCCATCAACGTTTGGTGACATAGTTTGACCTAAGTGTGTTTGTGTGAATCTGTGCCTGAACCCATCATGCTCAGTGTACACAGACATGTGGGAGCAGGTCCACAGGAGCTCATTTCAGTCAGATTGATATTATTTACCTGCCTCAGTGAAAAAACAGATGGGTACCTCTACAGAATGCTACCCTACTACTCCCATTTTTTCCATTATTTGCTTAATGAGAAAGACAGTGGTTTGATTTTGGTGGCTGTAATAGAGATAAGCCTGATTTGCTGCTGCTTTATTAATTACAGAGCAACTGATGTGAAGGTGAACTTCTTGTTCTCTGGAAGATATAGACATAAGTAAAAAGTTTCAGGTTTGTTTTTTTTTTTTTTTACTTCAGCATAGAACTGAAGAAGTTCCTTTTGTCTTCTGAATTGCCATCCAGTGATTTACTGGTAAGAACAACATTGAATGAAGCATTCCACTTTGTTCAGGTTTTCTTTTAAAAGGTTTTCATACTTTTAATTTTATTACAGGGGTGTTTTAAAGGGGAAGTTCAAAGAAGATGATTAGATATTACCTAAGCATTCTATGTACTGTCAGTTATACTAAGCCTAGATTCCTCATAATTTCAGAAAATGCAAGACATTTTAAATGAACTAAAAATTATTCGGTTAAAATGCAAACAAGTTACTTTTCATTCACTTACTATGGCACTTAAACAGAGTTCTGGTAAATAGCATTTCCTCTAATACTATTTTAATATTTCTTGGCATATCTTAAGAACCGTATATTTCCTTAATTAGTGTTAATTCCAATTAAAAATTGAGGATACTACTTCATTCTGCTGATTGAAAATGAGATACACTTCAGTGATTGTGAACAGTTACCAGCTGATGGTTGTTCAGCAGCCGATGTGTAATGAATTGGCAAATTTTTGGAGCAGCATAAACAAGCCTGCAATGCTGTGCTGCCTAGTCTCTGCATAAATAGACAGGCCAGTTCTCCAGAGATGGCAGTCTGGCACCTCTCGCAAGTTTTGCATTTACTTACAATTCATTATTAATTGTTAAGTGCTCACAGCGCACTTGATATTGTAAAAAGTACAAAGACACATTTACAGGCAGGTGAAGTCCCTGCCTGGAGGAGCTTACTTTAGAAGATAAGCAGAACCAAGTCGTTCTTTTCCTACACAACAAATACAGTTTCATTGTGTTTCGTTCAAATTCTCTTATACTCGGAGAATATGGGCTTCAAGGCAGGTTACACAACATTTCTTTACTGACTTTCCTATTACCCAGTTCAGAGTGAAAGGACTGTCAAAGCATGCCTGGCTATATGCAGTGTGACAGGTTTCACTGTTCAGAACAATTGGTCCCAACTGCTCTTATTTCTTGTTTAAGGTTTCAAACCACTTTTGAAAGCTATCAAGTTTCACATTAATCTCCTCGGGAGGAGAAAGAATGAGTTTCTGGATGGGAAGACAAGCCAGAGCTGATGCATGGTGAATAGCATGAGAGGCATAATATTACTTGGAAGGATCTCTGACAAGTCTGTGCCCCCTTTTCCATAAGGCAGAAAGTTTTATGATTTTCCTTGGGGCATGGAGAGAATAGGGAATTAATACATTAGGCAAATGTGGCATTCTCTTGAAGAAAAAAAATTACACTACCCTGCATTTTATAAATAGAATGTGTATGATTTCTTCTCAGGCAAGAATTATTACATGGTGCATTTGGGTCTTTATGTCCACGGCTATACTTGTTCCTATCCCTTTCATTCCAGAATCTCAAGCACAGTCACCATTTTTTGGAAAGCTTCATAAATATTAATGAAGTGTTAAATGTTAAGATTTGGGTGAATGAGGGAGAATTTGTAACTAAAATAAATGATAAAATGGGAGGAAAAATAGGCGATAGGAGGTGAATGACCTGAAGCATGTAGAGAAAGAAAAAGATATAAAAATATTCTGAAAAAAATGCAGATAGAAAGGAAGTGTGATCAAATCCTGACAAACAAAGGACCTCTGCTACAGTTTTTGGGTAGTGTATGTTTTGCTTCTACTAGTTTGGTCTGTGAATGAGTCAGTTGCTTTAATAGGACAGCAGATCATAATGAGAAAAAAGAAAATATGGTTGGAAGCCATCACTCTGCAGGCTCCTAACTGGAGGGCAGTTGAGGAACCAGGTCACAACAAGTGAGCTGGAAGATTCCTGGCTTGGCTGCCTGCAAATCCCACTGAAGCTGACCTGTGAGTTGCTGCCTGGAGCGTGTCAGGACTATGGAAGTGCTGGCTGCAAGAAAGGCAACTGTCTCCTGAGAGGGCTGGTAGGTGTTAAGAGCTGCTCAGCTTCTTCCTGATCAGTGTGTAGGAACTTAGAGATCTTGAGATAATATTTTTAGCAAAACAGGTGCTCCATGTATGCAGTTCTAGATATTTCCCCTTCTGTTAAATCAAAACTGTCTAGTCATGATCCTCTCATTAAATTCACAAATGGAAGACATACAAACACCAAGTTCAGAAGAAATTGGGTAAGCTCAGCTCAGAAAAATTAACACACAGCCACTCAGCTCACCAAAATGTAACTTTTCACTTCAAGACACCAGATATTCCTCGTTGACATTAGAGCCCTTTCTGTTACTTTCAGACCCTTTTACCAACATATTCAAGTCTATGTATCAATGATCTATTATAAAGTCTGAAAGCACCACCAGAATCAACATCTACTTTGCAATAAGTGTGGTCCAAGGGGATCTTGACAAATTTACATCTGTTTTAAGGAATAGGCCAGGAGCAATACCAAGCTCATCCAAGTGTAGCTTCTTTCAAAATGTGTCTAATGGGGGATGATAACCTGAAGAAAAAAAACTGATTGAACTTGGAAAGTACATTAGAATAGGCCACAGAAGCAAATAAGAGGTCTATGATCGATATTTCAGACACTCTTCAGCAAATTTAAGCAAAACTAGCTTAGATACTGAATACTCAAGACAACTTCAATGTCATTATCACAACATAAACAATTGAAAGTATTCTCCATGCTTGAAGCTCTTGACTGTGTAGTCAGTTCTAATTAAGCATCCTGGATACCATCTGAGCAACATAAATTGTAAGTGAGGGGAATGAATCTTTAGTTGTAACTATTTAGACAGAGTACTGACGGCAATCAACAGCTACAGAGTGCTGGAAAAAGAGTTTTGAGTTCTCTAAAAGGTGGTAATTTGTAAAATTAGGTCTAGGCTTTGTTCCAACACACAAATATTTTTTTTTAAATTCCAACTTATTTTTACATCAGAATGGTTGGGGAAAACAACTTCAGGCATGGTGATCCATCAACCCACCTACTTTATATTTGCTGATTGAGATTTTTCAGTATCAGGCTAAGATCTTCTGAAATTTACTTTGCTTTGCTTTTCAAGTTACTGGAACATATAATGTGTCAATCTTTTTGAAAACAGAAATGTAGGTGCCAGGCATATTTGAAAGATGAAGAGGTTCTTATGGTAAACATAGCGCGCATATGTGCTTTCCTCTAGAGACCCTCCTAAACATAAGCTCACACATATGCCTTTATAGCAGCTATAAAAAAAAAAAAAAATCTGTGTTTCTGATCATTCCTTATGTCTCATGAGGAAAAGAGTTCCTACTGGCAGCACATTTCCTATTCTGGGTTATCTGGATTTGGCTTAGACAGGATTTTATCTCCAAATCATTTGGGTACAGGCAAAGAAACACCAAGAGTAGAGGCCATAGAAATAGAAATACTTCCTATAGTTCCTATACTACAGTGTCTGCAGGGAAATCAGACTTTGTAACCATGAACTGCAACATGTAAGTAGAGTAGCAGAGAAATACCTATCTACATGTGTGTACCTGTCATATGAAAAAAAAAAGGTTTTGCAAAAGCATTGATTGATATTATTTGATAATAAAATAACCCTGTTAGTAAATAAACCCTGTTTAACCCTGTTAAACCAGATAATTTGGAATGTCTGCTCCCAAGAATAGTAGGTTCCCAGCTATACTGGTTGAAAGAATTGGTAATGTAAGGAAAGCATACTCCCATCACTTTCATTACTGAATTTCATTGTGCTCTTTTCTGAAAAATTGTAGAAAGAAACCAATATACAAGATTATGCTGTAATGGTTTCAGACTTCAGCCTGCAAATGCAATCCAGAAAGCTAAATGTAGCAGTAACAGTAGGCAGCTTCCCAGAGGTGCACACTGAGAATACCTCAGGAAGCAGTAAATACTTTGGTAGCAAAACCTTCAAGACAGATGAAAAGTGAGACAAGCCCCTACAAAAATCCCATATACAGTTTTATACAATGTTTTGAATTATTTATTATTATAAAAGAAATTGAAAAAATACAATTCCACCAAAAAAAAGAGCAATCTATAAATAAAAAACTCAGGAATTTTAATTTACCAAAACTGGTACAATTTTAAGGCCTAAAAGTAAACACTTTTTACTATATTACATATTGCATTTTATTCAGCTACCTATTCTGGCTCTCAAAATTAAGATTTATTTGGGGGAATATATTTTTTTGCTACTGGTATTCCTACTGGCCTGATAATATTTTAGACTAAAGGTGTTATCATCCTTCTAAAGGTTATCATTTTATTTTCTTTCAAAAATTTAATCATTTGTTCTGAACTTTCCTTTCAGGATTTCGGTTGAAAATTATCTAAAATAACTTTAGTAATTATTTTTCTAGTGATTATTATAAGCTTTAAGGTCCTTTGGGAGAATGTCAAATTATGTCTATAATTACTTTGACTCCCTCCAGTTTCTGTTCAATAAAAAATTATGATCAATAGTACTTGGCACACAATAGCCATGCAGAGCTTCTTGTCTCTGCAGGCAAGAAATTCCAGCCTATATAAATGATGAATTCTCACCCCCGCAAAAGTTTGCTTTAAGTTGTCTGTTATTTGCCATTCATCCACAGATTGTGTGAATCCTCTTTCTCTAATAATTATATATTTATATCAGACTGCAAAGATATTTGGAAATAGGAGAAAGCTATTCTTGGGAGCATGCTGAAGGAATATTGGAAATGTTCCATAAGCTTAATACATTCTAATGGCTACTCCTAGCCAAGAGAACTGGGTACTGCAAGCCTTCAGGCCCCTGTTGAGTTTGAAGCAAGCAAAGCACACCAGATCAGCACTTGAATTAAGGTAAACATTACTGAAGCATTTTAAATCATGAGAGGAACTGTGCTTTGTAGTGTAATGCCATCTATGTAAGAACATCTTTTGTACTGTTCTGAGTAGCTTCAGTGTGGCTTTGGGCATTTTTTGTGGCACACTCTGGTTGTGTGTTGGACTTGGGGAAATCAACTTGCTGCTCTTTTGCACCTGCTGAGGTGCACCAAAACTCACTACATTTATAATTCAGTTTCATTGCCAAATTTCACCATTTATTTCTTATGTTGGCAGTGTCCAAAACATGTAATTACAATGTGCTTGTAATACATCCAAAACAATCCCTTTACATATTTTTTTTTCTTAGATAGGAAAAGAACTCTCCTGTACAGAAAAATATTTTTAATGAAAATTTAAAGCATTAACAAAATAGCAACACAAGTATAACCAGGACAGTAGAGAATCATTTCATTCTGAATTATCAAGAGTCACATTTTAGCCACGTGATGACTTGCACAGGCCTGCTGCTGGTACTTGTTTCCTGCTTCAAATCTCAGTTAAAATTACAGAAGATATTTTCCTACCATTCCCTTCTTAAAGAGCCACCACATTTCACTGAAGCTAGTTGTATCATTCCTGATGGGGTGGCATGCAATGAGCACAGGCAAGGATGTGACCCCCAGAAGTTTATCAATAGAGATATGTGCTCAAGTTATAGTCAAAAAGATTTTGAGAGCCACAAAGCATTTTGTGAGAATATTCAGTGTGGTCCAAAGGTAAACATGAGAATGCACATTCAGTTACCATGGCACTAACAGTAGCGCTTATGACTATTAGGGGCAGATTGCATCTTACTGAAATAGCAGAAGAAAGATCAGCAAAACATCATTAGGATAGATGAGAAGAAAAGGAGTGAAGCAATACATTATTTTTAATAGTCTGAATGCTGTCTGTTGACATACCAGGCATGGACTCCATTTTAATACTGTGTATCAAAAGTTGAAATAAATGAGATGAATCAGTCAAGACTTAATGAACAATAGTAATATTCCCTTATTGTTAGCACAACTAACAGCAAGTTTCGGAAAATATGACATTAGGAATACTGGAGGACTTCCAATCTAACTCCAAATTTATGAACACTAGAAATGACATTTTGAAGAACTATTGATTAGTTACATGAATGTCAGTTCCAAGTAAAATACTGAAGATATTTGGATTTGAAAAACAACAAAATATAGGCTAAAGTCCTAATTACGGTAATGAGCGCAAAGATAAATCTTGTCAAATTACTCTCTTTTTTGAAAAGATCATAAATCTCTTTGAAAAGGCAAGTGTAGAAGCATAGTTTCTTTTTTTATGTTACTAAATATCATCCACTTTAAACATTTACTTTGGATGCAAGTGATTACATTAGGTGGGCTACAGGCTGGGCTGATAAATTTAAAAATATTACCAATGAGGAGATGTATCTGAGTGGTATTATTTCTAGGAAGGACCCTCTATAAATAGATTATTTATTTGGTGTAATTAATATTTTTGTCAGTTATGCACACTATGCTGTAATGTTTTTGATAGTAAAGTTTGCAGATGACATGGAAGAAGGAACAAAGTTAATAAGGTTGGTATTTCAAGGCAAGCTGCATAGTCTGGTTTAAATATTGGAGTTGAAAACACCTAATTTGGAGGTAGTCAAATGCAAGGTACAAGAACTGTGACTTCAGAATGTAGGATAAGAACGTTCATTTTCAAATGAAGCAAGAATAAAAGATGTAAAAGCCAGAACCACCTCAAAGTGTCTGGCCTGGGCAAGAATGCCAGTGTGCTACTGTGGTGATGGGAATGGAGAGCAGCAAGTAGAAGCAGGGACATGAGCATGGTATGAGCTGGAACATGTGGCACTGGTGAGGTTTCTTTAAAATATTCTGCCTTTTGTTTAAGAAGGTGTTAAAAGGTCTATTAACAGGTTGTGGGAGTTGCAAAAAAGTGTTTTGAGGGACTGGCAATGAGATTTAAACCAAGCTTAAATAATTCAGCTTATGAACTTGATGAAAAGAAAATTAAGAAGGACAAACTACTGTGGGTGGTGACGATATTTCGCTGGGAACTCCCCGGCTCATCTGACAATAGAATGATATTTTCTAAAAAAGAGTAGTTGATACTAGATGAGTTCACCTTGTAAAATGCAGTTTATTTTAAATAAATATTGGAACAGCGATACAAAAGGCAGTGGACATAGAACTGGCTCTGGGGCTTTAATTCAGATTCAGAGCAAATAAAATTTAAATTCTTCACTTCCATCATACAATTCCTTAACTTAGCAATTCCTCTTTTCCCTTCATCTTTAAATAAGTTTTTCCTATGACTAATAGGAACAGTTCTGCTTTAAGATTATTATTATTATAATCAAATTATGTTGCTTAGAGGTCATGAAACAACCTCTCCAAGATGCATAATTTAGTCTATATTTTGTTTATTTTTTTTCTCTGCATTGCTTTGAGGAGGTTTAAATTAGCACTGGGAATTAGTTACTAGAATATACCTGTAGTCTGAAGGACTAATGAGCCAACTGTATCTTTTTCATGAACTCAGCTTTAAAGTGTTTGTTGAGCTAAGGGCTACAGTTCATATCAGCAAGCAAGGAAGGGGAAAGCCCTTGAAAACCTTTCTTCTGCAGCACGGGACATCTTGATACATTTCATCTAGCAATCACTTACCATAGAGGCACTTGCTGTGACTTTTTGTCTTCCTTCTATGACCTTTGTCACCCAATTATTCAATTTCCTTCTGATTCCCATCAAAATAAATAAATTATTGTTTCATTAGAGAGGTAACTGAGCTAAATCCAGTGGAATGAAGCTGAGACTAGACATTCTAGCCCATGAGGCCTGAAGTCCTATGAGGTAATGTTGCTTATATTTTCCAATTTTTTTGCCTAAAATTACTGCATTATCTGAATGGGGCTGCAATTAAGTAAACTTAACATGGATTAGCATTCCTTTCTATGTTGCAGTTGAAAATGCTTAAGAACAGCTCTTGGCAAAGGCAGATTTTATCATACTGCTCCAATTCTAGACTGACATGACTATTCCAGCAGACTCAGAGTAACAAAGAGGGGGGGCACAGGCTGCAGAAATAAAATATCAATTTAGCCTCATAACCAAAATCAGGGTATCCTCACAGAAGTGCTATGTTAAAAAAGGAAAAATAAAAATTATTCATCCTCTTCTCTTAGTCTTAAAGGAGGAAATAATGAAAGTTCAGTGGAAAACTCAGTGTTTTCAGGAAGCTGGTGAATCAAAACAGAAATCCTGGAGGAAGGTTTGAGAGCTGCAGTTATGGGCAGAATGTCCTAAAAATGTTTCTGTTCTAGTTTCTATTCTAATGGCACTTGGGGACATGGTTTAGTGGTGAACACAGGGGTGCTGGGTTAATGGTTGGATGTCGTGTTAGAGGGCTTTTCCAGCCTAAATTACCCTGTGATTCTGTTCGAGTTCCACAGAAATTCTGACATGTGTTGTGAGAGAGCGCTCGATCTCCTTCCCAGAGGACTCTGTTTAGACCTGGAGCTTTCAGAAGACTTCAGCCAGTTCTCAGGCAAAAGAACAGAGAGATTTGCATTGCTTGATTTCCTTTGCACGTCCACCTTTAGACACGAGGAGACCAAAATCTGCATTTTGCCAAGCAATGATTCAAAGCTAACATAAATTGAGATACTAGTTCTGGGAGGAGGATAGTCTCTGTCAGGTCTGTGATAGGCATCCCAGTACTGCACTATAAGCAATTGAAGAAGGAAGAATAGAAACATGTCTTTCTCAAGCTCACATTGCCACAGCTTCCAATAAAAGTTAAAAACTGTTAAAGTGAATATGATCAAGGAAAGAATTTTGCTTCATTAAAGTACCTTAAAAAATAGAAATTGCTGAATTCACCTCAGGTGACCTATTAAAAATAAGAACAGAAAAGTATTTTCCCTTATTGACCCCTAAGGACTTAGTGATTTGACTATATACAGCTGAATTTTGAAGAATTACCCACTAGGAATGATTGAGAAATAGAGAACTTCAGTAGATTTTTCTCAGATACCATTGCTTTAGAGTGTGGAATCAGTTTGAAAAAGATTAGCATAAGGAGCTAATATCATTTGATGATGAGGCATTTTAGGCATTGCTTTTGTCTGTTTATGGCTGGTTTTGTTTGTTTGTTTCATTTACTCTGGCTGAAATCAAGCCATAGTGGCTTACAAGGACATTTAGTTTACTTTATCACATAAGGGAAGGAAAAAGAGCCAGCTACATCAAAAAGATGAACAGGACAAGCAAATACAGCAGACTTTCATGTCTCTTTGTCCTGCAAACTTCAAAATACTATCCTTGATTATGAAATTATTGTGATTTTTTTATTTCAGAGTTTACTTAATTGAAAAATCAATTAATGGTAACCAAAATAATTCTTATTCTGACAGATAAAACAGATGTTTTAAAACAAGGCATTCTAGAAGTTACTGAATTTTCTTTAGATGAGATAGTATTCATACCTTTTCTAACGCTTTTGTGCAGTGCTGCGAAGCTCAGCATTAGACAAAGGATCACTTAAATGTGAAATGTGTATGCAAACCTAAGGTGTTGGCAAGGATGTATCTTGCTTTGTAAATAATAAAACACTGGTGATCAATCAGCAAAAAGCTGGAACCTCAGACCTGGGATTTGCACAATATCACAGCTTCCTGCTCTACAAGGGCCTACCCTCAATGCACAGAGATTTGGGACATCTGGTGCGTTGGACCACTGTGTCATTCAGCACTGAATGAGAGTTGATGTGTTTAGTACAAAGGTATTATCCTAAAAGACTTGTCTTGTTCTTACTAAGCTTCATCTTTGGGTTGGTGAAGGAGAAATGAAGACAGAAGCACACCTTGACCTAGATGCCTGAGCATCATCCGTATTGAACTCTACCTAGTTTTAAGGCTGAACAGTCTTTTGCCTATGAGAGCTTGGAGTGTGCAAGTTGAAAATTTGGATGTGGAATACATAACCTGAATAGCTTTGATTTTTGCTCAATAAGCCCTCTATGAAAAATACCTACAGACACTAGAGACTTGAAAATTACCTGAGACACAGGCTTCTTATTTACATAATTGTGAGCTCTTACATTGTAAACTATGCCCAAGTGACTAGGAACATCTTGGGAAGAAAAGCAAGAAACTGAAAGGGAATCTGTATTATTTCCTGGAAGCATCCAAATGATGGAAATAAGAGGAACAAGAATACAGGAGCTGGAACAATTTATTAGGTGGGAACCAAAGAAGTCTATTGAAAACATTTAACAGGTCACCCACCCTTTTGTTACCCTGCAGTTATTAAGCATATTTCTAAAAATTGTGGTAAAGCAAAATACAAGAAATATCAATTTTCTCTAAAAAACTATATCTGAATTATTTTTCTTTTCTTCCCAAATATACAGACATTTCAAAGACTGGAAAAGACATTAAAACTTAATGAAATAATATAGTTTGTTTGACTGGTCTGGGCCCGTGTCAATTAAAGAAAGACAAAAATAAGGTACTTGGATCCAGAATGAAATTGAAGTGATGAATTTATGCCTTTTAGCTAAAAGTGAGTACTGATTGTGTCTTCATGTGTTGCTAGAGGGGATAACCAGTCTTGTGAACATGTTCGCTGTAGTAGGTCCTTCAGGATTTTGTGTTAGCCAGTTCTGCATCTCTTAAATCAATATCACAAATGGTGCATGCTGGTGGCTATTTAGGAAGGGTTTGGGGGGGAAAAGAAAAGGCACCTTATTGCTTTTAATGCTAATGGTACATTTATTATGCTGAACCATAAATCTGTTTTGCCTGATACTGTTCTTAGGCATCAATAACTCATGGCTTGGAGTTCCAGGTACTACCACTATAATTTCTAGAAATGTTCTGATGGATGGCTGGCAACTTAATCTCCAAAACTAAGTGTGGTTCCTTTCTTGCTCTTAGGCTCATAAAAGCTAGTTTAGGGAGATGCTAAAAATAATTAAAATCTAAATTCAACATCCTGGAATCAGTGACACAAGAAAATCCAACAGAAAAGCCTGCCAGTACTAATTATTTTCAGTTGATAAAAATCATTCATTTACTCAAAATAAATAGGCATATTTATTGAATGGTTAATTAACTGCTTTTTCATTTTTCAACTTTCTTCTTTCCTCCTATTTTTTGCCATTCTCTTTTGGTATTAATATGCAAAACAGCAGATGGTTTTTTTATGAGATAAGTACAAAAATAGTCACTTGGGAAATCAGTTTATAGGCACTCTCAGAGGTATAATAGGCAACCCTATAAATCTTACATAGAATCTTGAAAAGGAAATTAGAAGACTATCAAGACTATCATGGCTAGTTTTATTGTAGAGGAAGAGATGTCAAAGAGAAATGAAAGAACAGTCCATGAATATTCAGATTACTGTGACCTTGACCTTGACCTTTACCTTGTTCATAGTTTAATTGTAGAAGGTTTTTATGCTTAATTGGATTGTAATTTTTCAGTTATTTTCTAGGATAATGTATATTGTTAAATATCAGAAACTGCATGTAAGCACAAAATTAGCAGTACCCATCTGAGGAGTAGCTACTGAATTCAAGAATTCAATGTTCACCTTTCACGACTGGAATACTTCATCATTTGGAGGAAAATCAGGGACCTTCTTGTAAATAAGTAGGATAGTAAATATTGTCAAATGCTAAGGAAAAGAGGCTTGAAAATATTGACAAATTTAGCATCTAAATGGTGCAATTTGTTTGGAAATATGACCACTTTTTAAAATGCTGTTTAATTCAGTTGCAAGTTTGGTAAGGTATCATTTAAGGACAAAAGGGTATTTAAAGATCTATTCTGTCTATTTGAATATTGGCATTAGTCCGATAGCAGGAAGTTTAGTCAACTAAAAGAGAAAAACATTCCTGTTTGACTAGTCCCCCAGTGGTCTTCATTGTGATATGACCAGGTCAAATAATAAAAGAATATATACAGAGTAAATTGAGGTTTTGAGCTGCTAAATAATATTTGAAGAAAGAAATCAAAAGTTTTTGCTACCTGTTTCAAAAAGGAGGTATGTGTTATAGGTTTTGCTTACAGAATTAGCACATGCAGAGAAATGGCCAAAGTCTTAAGAAAGACTTAGGTAAAGGACTCCTGTAAGGAATCCCCCTCCTCCTACATTTATAGGTCTATGTGTAATTGGGTCTAAATGCAGGAGTTTATTTTTTGAAGACTTTGAGCCATTGTTTACACATTTCAGCATGACTCAATTGTGCAGGTTGTTCAGGAACTCAAGTGATAAATTATTTTGAGAAAAGAAAGAAAGGTCACCGAGAAGGACGGAAAAAGCACCAAAAACCTGCGCCACAAGATATTGTAGTTGTCTCTCCAGTCACTGATACCAGAGCATTTTGGTGTTTCAGCAGATCCCAAATGGAATCTATATTAGTATGAGCTAACCTCAAGCAATGATTTATTTATGTGCAAGGCATCTTAAGAGCAAGGTGTCTAAAAAAAATTGTCCTGTTTACTCAAGGTTGTTGGCAGGAGTAAGGTCTATGAGATACTGCTTCCTTCATTTCAGCATGGAATAGAAAGGGCCTTATGGAAATAAATTCAGCAAGTAAGGGCAATTTAGTGAGAAGCACTGCAAACCTCTATTGCCATATTTTCCATAAAAGAAGAATTCCAGAATTTGTTTCATAGGCTTACAGACTTCTGTAATAATGACTAGCATTATCTTTGTAATGTGTGTAGCAAGAGTTTAGACTGTTCCTCACATTAAGCCCCCAAACATTCATATTTTCAGCTCCATTCTCATGAGGGATTGTCTAGTCCATTCTTCTTTTCCAATCAGGAGATTTTTCTGCAGTAATTTTCAAAAGACTGCAGCTTTTAAAAGGATTTTTTTCAAACTGCATTTACTTTATTTACTTTGACCATCTATTGCTGAGGCATCAGAATAATTATTTGCTAGTTGAGTATTATATAAACTTGACTTATTTTCTTACAACTGTCAAGTATTAGACATTAATACTCACATTACCTGTGCAGCTGGCTCAGAAAGAGTATTTTGCTGTAAGTCCTACATGTCAGCAATTTCTGTATCAATTTGTGTTTAGATTGTCTTGACTTGCCAGCAGATTCGACCCAAAATAAAATGCTTATAGGAATTACTGTAAACTGAAAAGTACTGTGGCTCAATGGAAGAGCAATTTGGCTACTACCTGAGAGAAGTAAACAGTATTTATACTCCAGACAAAAGCTATGGCTCTCAGGTGCATGTTGAATGACAAAACTTAAATGTTTGCAAACTATTACACTGGATTTACTTATCCTCATTATAACAGACTGTGATGAGGTTGTTCTCTGGTTCGATACACAGTTGAAAGAAATATCATAGAAAATAAGACTGGAAAACTTTGAAGGAATATCTGATTCATTGTTTAGCCCAAAGATGGAATCAGCTGTATCAAACTTAGGCAAGTTTGCCTGAACTGCAACATCAAGCAAACTGTATATTGCCTTTGCAATGCTGCCAGCCAAATTTGCATTCTGTTCATTTAGGTAGCCTTTCCTACTCAATTTCTGTGGATTGGGTTGAGTAACCTGTAGTTTACCAATGAAGTTTCTTTATTTTTCTACCTGAAGCAGTCAACATTTGGTTATCTCTAGTTGGACTGTCCTGTCCAGTGCCATGGCTGTGGAGGCACCTGAGCTTGCTTTAGATGAGTGCTTTGCCCGCTTTGCTGTTTGGAGTGCCGTGACCAACTGAATTGCTGGGTTTGCACCTTAATTAAACTGCCCTTGTATGTTTCCAAAGCCTAACACAGGTCATGATATTTTCAACTCTTGATTAACCCAGGCCAAATATGCAAACAGATTTTTTCTAAAGTAAGCACTCTTATTTAACACTTGACGCACACCAAAAGTAGAGGTTGGTACATACAAATTATGTAAAGTTTTAATAGGTACTCCTCATTAGCAGTCTAAACCAATATGTGAAAAAATAAATGCACCACGGTATTTTTAATGTTATTTTCTGAAGATTGGAAAAACAGTTATTGACTTCAAATACAGAAATAAGTGGTTTTTAAAAATCATTCTCAAATTATATTTTTCTTGCTTTTTTTTTAGTTTCCACATTCTACTTAACTCAGGGTATGCTAGGTATAGGTCTTATTAGTGGTCTGCTTTGTATATCAAATGCTTCTGATTTTTTTCTCTTTTTCCTTATTTTTTTTTAAATTCTCAAGAAAGGAAAAAGGAAAGCATTCAACAAGAGACAATGAAAATATATATTTCAAAACCAATGAAAACCAAACTTTTTTTTTTACTTGATCAAATTTGATAGCAAAGTCATTGTAAGTTTATCTTGAAAGGAGAAATATGAATTAAATAGATTTGGAAGACAAAAATTTGTATTATTTTTATCTCTTTCGCCTTGATTTTTCCTTTTGAGACCAGAGCTCAAGCCATGTTTAGTCTGATAAGGACATAACTAATAATAATAGAGTCTGCACCTAGCCTAAATTCTGTAAACCCCAGTCAGTGTTCCACATTGAGACTTAAAACTTTTCTTCTTGACCTGTCTTTAAATGTTGCCACAGGATTTTGTGTCCAGTTTCATTTATTCTTGATTATGTCTAATCAAGCAGTCTCAAATATAACCACAAAACATCTTGGTGAAACCTTTGTCTTCTTTTGTAAAGAGAAACTTTATCAATCAAAATATTAATTCAAGAATAATTTATATATACATTTTATGTATTTAAGGCTCTTTAGTTACTATTGAAGCATTAAAAATGAAATTAATTATGGAATACAAGAGATATGTAGCAGTTTTAATGATTTTTGTAAACAAGGTTGTGTAGGTTGTAATGGCTGGCTAAGCCTGAATACTTGTTTCTCCTGTTGTGCCCTGCACATAAGTGCTGATATGACCCAAACAGTAATAAATTACAAAATATACAAAGGCTTCTCTCAAGGAAAAAGAAAAAACAAAAGCAAAGAAACACCATAAATGACTGTAAATATCTTCACAACAGATAATATATCTCTGTTATAGAGAGGTTTGATAAAAAAAAACAAACCTCTGTAATAGAAGCAGTTTAACCCCTGTGACACCATGTACAACAGGTAAAAAAAGGTTACTTTCCAGAAACTATCCTGCATGCAGTAAGATTTATTGGAGGGAATAGCAATTCCCTTTGGAAATGAATCCCAGACTTTATCTTACACCAATGCTTTCCTTGTACTCACCCAGTGAGCAGTACCCAGGCAGAGGTGTGCAGGAGCAGTGTCTCGGTGCTTTGCTGTGCTGTTGCTCTGCTGTCAGCTGCAGCTGAGCAGTCCTGCAGACACCGTGTGACAGGAGCTCTGCTGCCTTGGAGCAGGTACAGCTGCAGCTCCAGCTCTTGCTGTCTGCCTCACATTTGGAACACCCTCGCTCCTTCCGGTCATTCGTTCCAGGGGAGCAATGACAGCAGCATTTCTGAGCTGTTCTTGTGTTTTCTCCCAGAACAGTCAGGGAAAGCAGACTTCGTGATCTCCATGCTAACTACCAGCCTGCCTGCTGCCTGTTCTCCCTACTTCTGCCAGTGATGACATTCAGCTTGCTCCTCCACACAGGATACAGCACTGATTCCTCATTATGTAAGGCAGTCTAGGTCAAGTGTAGGAGAGACACTGCTGGCCTGAGCAAGCTGCTGGATTGCTCCATCAGCTTCATGGGGTCTGGAAGCTGGATCCCCATCTTTGCTACATCTTCTTGGGTGAGTGTTTTTTGCATGATTTGAATGGTTACTGTGCTGCTTTTCTATGCAGATAGCTGTCAGCCATGCTGTGAATTGCAGAGATAATTTCTTAGGTGAAAGCAGCTCTGTCAGCATGATTGAATTAACACAGTAGTTCTTCCAGGTATCTCAGCTTTAAGACACTTTGCAAATAAATAAACCATAAATCGGGTTTGTTAAGAAGCATCCTTTCTAACCATATGGGGTTTAGTGTTAATTTGACTGATTAAGCAGTGAATTACATCCATTTGCTTGAAGATAGTGTGGGAAAGCATTATTACACATTGCTATTAGTCTGAGAGGTTTACTGCAGTTCTTGGCTGTTGCATTTTTTTTAGCCTTGCAAATTACAAATATGCTTCTCCTATTAAACATAACAAAAGAAACAAATATTGTATTTAGTTTTCTTATACTCTATGATTATTTTTTGAAGCGGCAGTTAAACCCAGGATGCTATTTGCTATGTACTGCATGCATGTGTGAATCTTTATGCTTCTGGGATATGTAAGGTGAATACTGCAGTTAAAATTACGATTAGTGATTGCTCTGCAGAATGCCAGAACAGTACATGGGAGCTAGATTTATATTAGAGGGTAGCTTTTATTCATGCACAGTGTAGAATTCAAAGACCTTTTCTTTGTATTTCAGCCCTGCTGAAAATCAGTCTGTAACAAAGGCTAGAACAGGTTTGTCCTTAATTATACATACTGGGTATTGTCAGGTGCTGGAATGTCTGATCATACTGGAATGCAGTAGAAGAGGCCCTGGAAAGTAACAGCATAACACTGATACTGCAGTATCATATAAGGAATTTCAGCAAGGCTAGCTTCCTTGCTAAGGACAGCTAATAAATCTGAAAACATTTTTAGCACATTTGGGAGATTAATTGGAACACTTGTCTTTATGTGCAGTACCTTGGACAGCAACTTTTTTGTTCTGTGGTACAGTGAGTCTCCTTCATGGGACTCAGAAATTTGTGAAAATTAATACAAAATTAAGATACATTAATGAATTAAAAAAATCCTCCGAATGTATAGTAAAAATAAAATCAAACTAAAACCGAGAGGAACTTTGGTCAGCGTTGTTATCAATGCACTGCATTTAACAGCTTACAGCCAAGATTTCTTTTAATATGAACTTTAAAATAGTGGTGTTTTTATTATGTTAATGAGTGTCAAAATAGTAAGTCAAGAATGCAAAATTGTTGACAATTTACAATATGGCATTGAAAAAATTTTCATGTCTAGTAGGTAACTGCTCACTTTAAGTATAAATGCCAAGGTCCCTTAAATCAAAATAAGGTTGGATATTTATGTAAGTTTATGTATTAATATCAGATTAAAACTAATGTTGATGGGAAGAATGGAAGCTGGACACCTTTTAAATGTACTTTTTCCTTCCCATAAAAAACTAGTTGTTCTTCACATTGTTCTAGAAATAACTAACAGACTTTAATTTCAACACTTTCACTGAAGTGAGATGGATTATTTTATCATTTTCTTATTGTCTTTGAAAGCTCTCTTTCTCTGTAAAAGAACTGCCAAGCAGTTAATTGTATTTCCATCATGGTCTTACCTTACCAGTTACTTTTCTTTTTTTGTAATGACAGTTATATAGATCTATGCTGTGATTTATTAGATATACCAGTCTGCTGCCTTCATTAATTACACTGTGAAAGTTAGGTTCAAGAAAGTGTAACTCATTTTTGGTATCTTGATAACACCTTTGTTGCAATGCAGCATATTACATTGTGTAATATTTTATAGATACCACTTCAGACTTCAAAGTACAGAAGTATGTCTTTCAAACAAACTTAAAATAATAGCATTGTATAGGAACTTAGAACAAAACTGCTAGGTACAATGAATTATTGTAATGATTCACATTCTTTGTCTCTTGCTGCATGAAGTGTTCTAAAATAGTTACGCTATTATATATGAGTACACTGTGTTCCATCCCATTTCAAGTGTGGGTGCTTGAGGTATTTTCTTACAGGCTCAAGGAGTATTAATAACATATCTATTCAATTAGAAGAAGAAAAAAAAGGCCCTATTGACTTTAAATGTATAGTGGTCTTCTGGAAGTCTTATTTCTATTTTTTGCATCATGGTCCATAGCAGGGCACACAGTACTTAGCATAGAAAGCTGCAGACACTACAGCAGGACACAGAGTGTTAGAAGGTGGTGTTTCCCATGTGTATTAATGTATCCCATATTCTGGCATGTCACTTTGGGTCTGAGAAATTGAATCTGAGCTGTTAAATATGTTTTGAACCCACTACAATGCAGGATATTGGTTGTTAGTGGTCAGTACCTCCTCCTGGTATTTTTCTGTGGTTTACTGGAATTGTCCAATTCATGGCTACATCAGCAGCTTTCAATATTCTTTATATTTCCTCAAATCACAGTATACAGTTGGATTTTCTGACAAATTTTTCTTTTCACTTTTTCTCTGAGCACTAGAATTTTCTGTACTGCAAAGGAGTTTCTTTGCTCTCTTTGTAGTTATGGAAATTACACTGACAAGCATGGAAACAATTCCAAAGTGTGTCAAATAAGTTATTCAGATCTCTGGTTTTATCTGTCCCTTTAAGTTGAGTAGTTGAAGTGCATATTGTGATGACACACATATGCTGGATTAGTGGTAAATTGAAAAGGAAAGACTAAAAATATTAGTGTTTTAGTTTATGTCATGTAACAACTAAATATGACTGTAGTAGTATAGTTGACAAGCTTTCCATGTAAGTTTGGGCTCACAAATACAGACCTTTCACTGTCTAGAACTGCCAATTTTTATTTGCATGTAGTACACAAAAATATTCTTAATGTGACAAAAATCTATTGCTGTAGAAATGTGCTCTACCTATTTTGAAAATAGCTTTTTAGAAGCTGGCAGATGTGCTTTGTTCCTTGTGCAAAAAGTTACTCTGCTTTTTATTCAGAGGTTTTCATTGCTCTTCCTTGAAACTGGTTGGATGCAGTCTTCTGTGTTGCTACAGTTTGTCTCATTTTTCAGGTCCTGGGTCTCCATTATGATGTTTTCCCATCCTTAACTGCTTGGATAGCACTTCTGTGAATGCAGTACAATTGGTTCACAGGTTTAGAAAGAGAAAATGTCCCTTGGATCATGATGTTCACCAGCGTGTCTACGGAGGATCTTGGTTTGCTAATCCCTTATCTATTAGATTAATTACTCCATTAGCTGTTTTCCACACCCCCTGTAATTCACAGAAATCATTGCTAGAACACTAGAAAGAGATACTGTAAAGAATCAAGGGAGATTTGTTTTAAATGTTTTGGTAAATCAAATGTACCTGATAAACTTTCATTAAAAAGACACATATATTTATATATTACTCTTAACACTTTATTAATTGAACATACCATTCTGCATTGTTGCTTATGGGGTTTGCTTGCCATGGCTGAACATCTGAACTTCTAAGGTTAATTTTGAAGGTTTCTCTATATTGTACACAACTATGTTTGCAGCAAAAAAGTGCTGAAACATAGTTGTTTGTTGCAGCAAAAATGCTGAAGGATAGAGACAAATAAACCTACATTCTCCTTTTAATTCATTTACAGTTCATTATAAGATCTTTTCAGAAAGAGAACACTGTGCTGCAGAGGGACACTAGAGAAGGACTTCCAGATGAATCTTTTCACGTGCTGAAGAATAACAGACTCCTAATGCCCGGTGATCACTAAGGCTCTTGAGCCAAAATCTTACTGGGCTGCTCTTCACCAACGCTCTTAAATATTTACACAGTGTTCCTGAGGTAGGACTGGTCCAAATTTATATGAGGACACGTGAACCACAGATCCCCATTAATGCAAAGTGTCCAGGTCTGCAGAATCTGAAATCTGCAGGACTGCAAGCTCATGGCTGCATTGGAAGTGTGCCTGGCAGCTGTGTCCCTGCTGTGCGTGGCACGAGGGGCTCTCCTCGGTGCCTGCTGGATGGCTGCTTCAGCCCATGCCCCTTCCTTCCTTGGGCACTCAGGGAGGGATTTATCACCACACATGCATGAAGAACTGCTCAAGGATTTCCAAACGGAATGCAATGAGTATCCTGGACTTGCTTGCTTTCAGAAACGATTTGACTAGCTATTAGCAACTTACTATTTGTTTACAGATGGTTAAAAAAGGCAAATATTAGATTTTGGGGAGGAGAGGAAAGGGAGACCATGTTTTATTTAACTTTCTATCTGTCTTAGAATTGGAGCAGCTCTGGCTGAGAAATCTATACCTTTTTTGTTTTCTTCAGTTGTGGTGCAATATATAAAACTTTAAAAATTCAAGATTTCATGGGATATAGCTCTTTAGCAGTTGGAAAGAAGTTGCTGTTGTGTTAATCAAATCTCTCTCAAAACCCATAACAGATGACAGTCTGGTTCCAGAAGCCACCAAAGAAGTTTGGTAAGATAATCAGAAACCCTATCAATTTTCTTGATAATGCAAGCTGCTGGAGCTGAATTTGGGCACCTAGTTATACTGTGAGCAGTGAAATTGTAGCCATGAGAAATCTGCTTGGAAAAAACAGCTTTCAGCATTCTGTTTATGATACTTGGAGATTTCTCAAAGTCAGTGGTCATATTAAGCATCCTGTGCTGAACCTCTCATGGTGCTTAAAGAAGGATGTCTTAGTTCATTCATTCCTAGTTTAGTGTTTAATTTTGTCATGTTTATCTCATTTCAAAGTGCAATATTTGAAAGGAACTATGCCTGTAACATGTCATATGTGTGTCATATGACACACAAATGCAAATATGTTACCTTTTATCCTTGTGATAAATCTATGTTTATAAACACCTGACAATTCGTCATTTCCAGAAACATCCTCCATGAACAGAAAGACTTCTGGGAATGATCAGTTGGCATCAGCAATTGTATCTGAACTTCTGTTTAGTATTTAAAATTTTTAGGCTTCTGAGTCAGGTGTGTTACTAGTGCTACAAAGTCATTTGTCACCTGCAAACGCTCTACATGATCCCAAAGAGCTTTGCAAATATATGAAAAACACAAAAATCTGCCCTTAGAATTGTACCCAAGAAAGAACCAAACAATTGAACTACCATCTGCTAATATTAGGAAAATTATATAAAGCTCTTTCTACCTGGAGATCATAGACTCTAACTGCTTTTGGGTAAAGAGGACCTACCTGAGCCACTTAGCAACCTACCAGTAGTGCTAGTAGAAAAGATATTTTAGAAACTGGTGGTCGTGACAGCAGTGAAAGATGAAAGCATGTGAGGTCTTTGTAAATCAGAGCTCGGATGTATTCAAAGGAGACAGGTTGAATGGTTGTGCCCATTTGGTCTTGCCATTTCTGTGTCGCATTTTAGTGTTTGTATTTGAATCTATTATGGTGTTTTTTAACTAAATATTTAGTGTCACATGCTCGCTTGCTGTGTCCTTTTAATCACTGCAATATTTGAAGACAACATATTTTAAAATTGTGCAATTAGATTTCATTATTAGAACAATTGTTCATAACATTCTGTACTGATAAATGCTTGAAAGCTAGGTGTTATATTGAGAGAATTCCAAGTGCTTCTTGTGAAGGCAGAAGAACTTCAGGTCACCACTGGGAGGTGGAAAAATTCTGATTCACATAGCTTGGATTCAAGCAAACTTTAAGCAATCCAAACATTATGATGTAAAAATATTAGAAAAAAACCCATATCAGAATATTGGAATTGACTCTAAGGCATAAAATTCATTAAAGCTGCTTGGGGTCACTGAATCAGAGGTTAACATTAAGTGTCTGTTATAGATATGCCTCATTGCCCACAGGTATTAATTAGATTCATATTCTTCTGTCTTTAGATGCAGAAATAGTATTGAGCAATGAAAGAAATGCAATGTTATTTTTAGCCCTCCTTCCATGCACCTCTCACCTTGGCAGTCACTGCCTCCTCCTTTCCTTTCCTACCAGTCTGTGCCCACCCCCGCCCAGCGTGGCAGGCACTGGGGCTTTCACAAGTGTTCACTCTTGGCCATCCCCACTTTTATTTCATTGGTCAGTACAGCAAAATGAGAAATACAGAATGCTGGCTGATTTAGCTCCAGCTGAGGCTGATCCAATGCAGATGGGGTTCATTGTGTTAGCAGTTACTGGTACTTAGGAGTCTGAATATTAAAAAGGAGCCTTTTTTTGTCTGGCTTCCAGATTTGGCTGTGCAGCTGCCATCTGAATCCAGGGGGATGTATAGAGCTGACGTGGCAGTCGTACCAGGCGCCGTGATTAGCAGTGCAGGCTGTAATGGATGGACCCGTCACGGGACTCAACCTCAGGAACCCTTTTTTTTTGGTGACTGAACCCATGACTGATGAGGTTGAATCTCCTACCAGTCCTCAGTGGGCAGGTGTAAAATGAGACAGAGCACAGGTAGCATTTATCTGTGACATGTCAGAGGCTGACCTGGAAAGGTTTCTGGTGCTTTCGTAAGGGGCTGAGACTAAAGCAAACTATTTCCTTCACACATTTCAGAGACAAGTAATTAACTGAAAAGAAATTTAAATTACTGAAAACCTTAGCTCATTTAACACTGGATAAAGAAATCTATTTCTCAGCACTATCCCTGCCCTTTGTCCCTCCCTGAAGGAAAACGGAGTTGCAGATTTTCAGTCTCGTTTAGGTCGGGAAATCTCTAAAAAAGCAGTCTTTTACAGCGGTTCTTTGCTTTTACCGATAGATGGGGCTGTCCTTTAAGGTGATGGCTTAATATATATATTTTTTTTTTCCTTTCTTTCTATCTCTACCCTCCTTTCTGTCTCTCTTTACCCTTCTCCCTCCTCCCCCTCTTTTTTCTTTCCTCTGTTATTTGCTGATTTGTATTAGGTACCATAGAGTGAGCCTCAGAACAGGAAGCTGAGAACAAAGCAGAGAGGATACTGCAGAGGTCTTTTTTTTTCCCTTCTCGATGAGAATGCAGCAGTTTATAGCACTTTTTAATATTTTGGAACGGAGAATCTAAATACCTTTATTAGCATTTCAAGCATTTCATCATCACTATCTCCTGGGGGGGGTTTTGGGTTTTTTTTAAGCTTTTTTATCATAATGCTTTTGAAATTCCAGTTTTATCAGGTAAGCCAGGAGGATGGTAAATCCTAGACCTTAGTGCATTTATGTGAGCAGTCAGCATGGATCCCCCATCCCAACCTCCCTTCCTTTTTTTTTTTTTTTTTTTGAATGCTTGCTTTATAGTTACTTTTCAGCATATAATTAATGAGAAATTTGGGTATTTTGCTTCAAAAATGTTTTTCAAGCTGCAGTCAGTTCTTTTTGACATCTCAGCATTTTGTTACAAGATGTATTTCAGTGGCCTTATAGTTTTCGGTGTTTCCCCTTTTGCTGGAGGGTGATTTTGTTTAAATTATTACATATTTTCCCCTGAACTTTTTGGAAGATAAGAGAGGTTGTATTTTTCCTTCTCATGGAAGACATATTAAAGTCTACAGCAAGCACTGCAGGATTGTACAGTTTTCATTCCCATAGAGAAGCTCTGCTTAAAGGCTAAACGCTTCACACAAATGTTTTACCAAAGGAAGAAAGGCAGCCCTCTCTTTTCTCTCTCCCTCCCTCTGCCCCTAGTCTTTCTGATCAGGTGCACTGCTGGCAGCTCTTACCTTGATTTACATACAGACCAGGACTGGCTCTAATGCTGTAGATATGGCTGGTTCATCATCTGAACCATCTTGCTTTTTCAAACAGCGCAAGAAATTTGCCAGGTGGACTTCAAGCTCTGTCAGCGTCTTTTCTCAAATGGATTTCTTCTCTGCTGCCTGTCTCAGGTATGTGTTTAAAACAATCCCACTGTACTAATTACCTGGGATTGGGCTGTTTGTTCAGCCCCACTTTGAGAAAGCTATTGTTACTGACTCAGCAATATTTGAAAATGGGTTGGTGTTTTCTGTCCCTACTGAGAACCTCTTCAACTCTGTTTTTTCCAGAAATGCTTATCTTGTGGTTATGGTGTCAGACTCCTGAGCTATATTGGCTGATGTTAGTGTTGCATTTGTGAACTGCACCTACCTTGATTATTGTGTTTTTCATGCCTGACCAATGTGTTGATGTCAAGTACAAAACAAAAAAGGCTGTGCTAAAAATTACTCTGAAATCTAATGCAAAACAATAACAGAATTGCTGTCAAGACTGACACCCTGATACTTTATTCTGCTGAGCCTAGTTTGTGTGATCTTGAATATTTGCTAAAGTATTTAGACACTGAGAAGCAAGTTAGAGACAAGCAGCTTTAAACTGACTGTCCTCAGTTTGTTATAAAGTTTTTATTTTTTTGAAGGAAGTATCAAGGGGAGTGGGACAGGGAATTAGGGGAATTAAGAGCTTGCATAAGGCATAGTCTAATCAGAATAATTCTAGTGAAATTCTAGGAAAACGACAGCAATTTGCAAACCATCTGGTACCAAAAATAAAAAAAAATCAAAAGTCTATGATGACTTACAGAAAAATTATATGGATAAATGTGTATCAAGAAACCATGTATCCTATCAGCTCTTTGAGACAGTACTTTATATAGGGGCAAGGGTAGTTTATTATTGATCACTGAAACCTTTGTTGAAATTATCATATAAAAACCTAAACTTGCTTTGAAGTTTCAGAAGTTGTAATCATCAATAGCTGAGAAGCTAAAATAAATTACAGGGTCTTTTATTCTTGAAATGAAGAAGGCCATGAGCTAGAAGACCTTCACAATATTTATGAATATGCACTCAATGCACTGCCCAATGCCAGGACAACTGGCTGTTGTTGGCTTTTAAGGATGGCAGTGCTGCTGCTATCCACATTCACTGCATCCTTCCAGCATGTGAATTCTAATTCCAGAGTTTTGTACATTCATGACCGAACACACCATATTTAACGGGAAAATCTGCATAGCTTAGCATTGAGTTTTGTCCTTTAAATTATATTTTACAAATCCTTCTCTATCATTTTTAGCTGCCTGAAATTGGAGAACTGAGATTAACTAAGTGTGAGTGTTCTCTGCCCTTAGTTATGAGAAATCGTCTGTTAATAATCAGGAGAAGTGAATACTTTGCAAATTCTTTTGAGAAGAGGCAGAAATCTTGATCTTATTTTTCTGTGTGCATTTAGAAATGTGAGTCATTATTTCTGTCTCTTCCATTTTCACCAGTGTGTCGTGAAAATCACCACCAGTGTGTGGTGATTTCAGGTCCCTTTTTGTGCTCTTCTGAAATTCTGTTTAGCTCTGAAAAAAAAAAAAATTATTTTATTTTCCACTTGTTAAGAAAATCTGGGTAGAAACCTTCCCTGCCATATTAAATATAATTTGAAAATCCACAATTCTGATTCATCCACCCTGCTATTTATTGTTGTAATCTATAAGCCCCAGAAGTTCTCACTCTCCTTCCTCTTTCTGCTATGAAATTCTCATTATGTTGCATTTTCAGAACCCAAGTTTCCATTGCTTTCTGTCTCAGCAGTATCTAGTGGATCTCTAACCATCCTTCCAGTGCTCTATTTTAAAGTGTTTCCATCCCTTTTTAAATTAATTTCCTCTTTTTTCCACAAGTCTCTGAGAAAAGGACAAAACCCTTATATTTTTAGCCTCAGAAACACCCAGCTCAGTTTGAGCTTCCAAGCTCTATCCCTTCTAATTCCGTGTCTTTTTAATTTATTTCAGTACCTTGTAAACATGCAAACTGATCTTCATCTTTCTCTTAATCCTTCAAAAGACTGTCTAATTTGCTTCTAGAATTGGCTCTTTAAAATTATTTTGTAACACAAATCAACAAAACTGATGATCTCCTCCTGGTAAAACAAAGCAAAACCAAACAAAACCTCAAATTCTGTCAAGGACAGAAATAAAAATTTAGGCGTAAATGAAGAGGCTTGTGTGACTCAATTATTAAATAACTCTAATAATGGCATTGGTCAAAGAAGACAAATCAAAGTAGCAACTACAGTGATGTTACCAAATGTTGTTCCCTTCAGAGTGAGAGCCTTCTTTTTTTTTTTTTATTTGAAGCATTTGACTTCTTTTTTAAAAATTATTGTTGAATTTATCTGTTAAGAGGAAATTGTGCTGAAGTTATTTCTGAATGCAGATGATAGGTGCTCCTCTTAGGAATGTCTTAGTAGGGCTCTGTAAGTAGATTTGCAGGATCCCTGGAGTAAGTCCACACATGGGAACAGAAGTGAAGCGGCTGGAGGATCACTAGAAGCTGAACGCTGAAGATGATTTGTGCTTTCAGTGTCCAGAGTGGGTGGGACAGGAAGTGAAGATCGAAGAAATGGGCTCACCCAGATGAGATATGAGAACAAACATTTTACTGAAGCAGATAGTGGAGAGCTGTAATAGAATGTCATAAGAATCTGTGAAATTTGTCCTGAAGGTCTGTGGGGAGACGTTAAATGAAACATCTGTTGGAAAATAGGTATAGCAGTCTTGCCTTGGGCAGCGAGAAGAACTAGGTGGCCTCCGATCTCTTTTTTCCAACCCAGTTTTTCTGTGAGTCCACAAAAAGAAGTAGATATCTGAGATATAACAGGCAGTGTACAAGGAATTATATAGGGTCCAAAATAGACCCACTAAAAGCTATCTTCACTAGGATTGCATAAAAGCATACAAACATCCCCTGAAAATATTTATTCTATAGTAAATGCACTCTGCAGTGCTTCAAATGTATCAAGAAAGAGCAGAAAATGTGTCCTTAAAAGTTACTTAATTTCTTAGTGTTTCTTTTAGATTACATAGTCTTTACTAGTGAACGTAGCAAGTGTGTGAATACAAGGGGTAGAAAAAGGATATTTGCAAATCTGATCAAATTTCCATACTGTCTGGAGAATAGTACACATTTAATTAAAAATATTTTCAAATTGATAGTTTTTCTTTATAGAAAGAACTAGGACACTTCTGAATCTGATTAAATAAAGTGAGTGTACCAGAGCCATTTCAAAGTTCTATTTTTAACATTCATATTCAGTATTTTTCACAGCTGAGAAACCTAGTCTGATACATTTATTTTCTAAAATGAAACATAAATAATGCTATGTGTGTATATATATATATATATATATATATATATCACTTAAAATGTGCAGTGATGGATAGAGACAGAGAACTCTTCAGAATTCCATACTGGGTACATTGACAATGCTTAATTGAAAAAGAAGTTATACAACAAATTAATATTTTTTCTTAAACAGGAATTCTGTGATCCAAGCGTAATCTAGAAACTGTGCATCTGAGTATTTTTGCCTTCAGTTCAATTTATTTTCTCTTTACACACACTGGGGGGATAAACCAGAAAGGATGATGCTTTATTATGTTTTCAGAACTTCATATTGCCTCAGAACAAAATACTGCAAAATCAACTACTCTGAATTAATGAAGCATCTTATCTGAAAAAAAAATTTTTACTCCAAGAAAAATTATCTGTGTATTACAATGTATTTTTTCTTACTCATTTTGTCTCAGTCTAAGACCAGGACTAGCTGGCACTGGGCTGGCCTGTGCCTGCACAGGTCTGGTGTTCACCACTCCAGTGGCTGTTCAGCAGGGTACTGCTGGGGGGGCTGACTCCTGAGGAGTGTTCCCAAACTCCTTGGGAAACTGCTAGTAGGGAAACTGCTGACCAAAATGAGAGAGAATTGCATCAGGATCAGCTCCTTTTAGCAAGACAGGGGATGAAAAATGTATATGGCTACCTAGGAAGAGATAATTAAATTTTCATGAGCAGATATTTTTTTTAAAGTGTGGTTTTAGAATAAGCTAAATAAATCCACAAACTAGTACAACATGCTAATTGAATAGATACAAAATGTTGCAACATCTGAATTACCAATTGCAAAGGAAGCAGTACAATACTGTGTTGAGTGTCCTTTAGAAACAGTTAATAGTTGGAAAAAAACGAAATCTGAAATGTATATCTTCTTTTTCTTCCATTAAACTCAATGTTATGGAGGGACACACCTTCAGAGAGATTCTTTATTGTAGTGAGGAAGATTGCTAATAAATAGTTACAGGAAATGGAAAACCCATTTAGAAAGCATCTTGTGAAATGAGATGCCAAACTGGACTTGAGTGAAACAAAACAATTTTTTTTAATAATTCTGAATATTTACATGGAAACCAGTGTACATGAATCATTAAAAATGCATTACTATTTACAGGTAGACTAAAGTGTTTTGTTTAATGAATGATGAGTATGATATATATAGGGTCACAGAAAACAAACATGTATGGAATATACTTAAAACGTGCTGAAAAATAGTATACTCTATAGCACTGTTTCTGGAACTGTGGAGTTATATAAAATTATGTTTTCTAGGCACACCCAGATTAAGAAAGCTTGCCAGATATTATTTCAGGTTACTGCTGTCTGCTTTTTGATGGCAAGTGTAAAATTGCCTGCAACATTTTATAGAAGCAGAATTCCCACTAACCTGAGCTACATATCTGAGAAAATTTTGCAAAATATCTTTATTCTAACATAACAGCAGATCTCCAGAAGTGCCTTCCCTCCTCAGCCTTTATGAGCCTATAATACAAAACCACATCCTCAGAGTGCTGGGTGGAGGCTGTCACCAGCCTGTTCATTTCTAATAAGGAACAGCTATGCACCAAGGACAAAAAATGAGAATGTAAATATAATTTATAAAATACGTGAAGTCTATATTAAATATATAAAATTATAAACTTATTTATTTTAACAGAAAGATATATTAGAAAGTTTGGAAATGCTACCAAACTTTCCTATAGGTACCAAATACCTACCTTGCTAATGTAGGTATGGTGTTGCATTGTGAGGTATGAGGAGTGTACCTACTCTGAATTGTCATATTTCATGGGTGGGACATAGAGTAGACAGAAGTTTTCAGCTTGACTGATATAGATGTGCAAGGAGACAAGGAAAAAAGTCTTAATTACTATAAGGGCCTTAAGACTTTTCAAAAAATGATTTCTAAATAAAAGCCTTAAAATATTGTCTGAATAAAAGTAATCTTCAGCTTGATTTCTATTTCAAATTACTATAAGGATCTTTGAAATAGAAATCAAGCTGAAGATTACTTTTATTCAGACAATATTTTAAGGCTTTTATTTAGAAATCATTTTTGAAACTCTTTTCTTATAAGACCAGTAGCAGTGGTGCTACCAGTGTGTTTCCCCTGTCCAGCCCAGAGAGAAGCACTGTCTCCTGTGCTCTGCCAGCAGCAGCATCTGCCCAGGCCATCGCTGCCACCAGCTGGCACTGCCCAGCAGCTTGGAAGGGCACACACATTCTGGGTGAGATCTTTAAAAACTAGTAAATGCGATAGATAGTGCTAATCCTAAGGATTCTTACAGTTCATGGGAGCCTGTGCTGCAGCCTGGTGAGCTGTGCCCTCTCTCAGGCAGTGCAGCTGGTGGTTTGCTGTGGGTTATGTGCTCTCCAGCTGCTGCACAGCCTGCCTGCCAGTCTGGCACTTGTGGGCATTGACCTCAGACTTGCCCTCTGCTTTCCCCTCAAGCAGGTTTCTGTACATCTGTGAAGTCTAAGTTCAGACTACTACTGAACCAGCACTAAATAATATTTAATGGTTCTGCTGGGAGAAACGAGAATGCTTGCTGCCCAAGAGTAGAGAGTGATAAAATATGAGATTTGCTAGCAAGAGAAAGCAAAGCAGCTGGTACAATACCAGCATGCCTAATTCCTAGATAATAACTATGAGTTTTGGGGGAAGAGAAAAAAATAAAGGCTGAGGAAATCCAAATGAATCAATTTTTTTAAATGCAGGGAGTAACCACCAAATTTTATTTTTAAAAGCTATTTCTTTGTTTCAAAGTAATCTGTCTTCAGGACAGTAAGCTCTATTTAACTCTAATAGTGTTTTACTCAAAATTTCCTCTCCCTTTTCCTTTTATTGCCTTGCACATGATATTTCTCTGCAGGTCTTAGCAGTGGCAATTATTTCTCAGGGTTGTATGCTTTGCAGAATTCTGAAATGCAGGAAACCGGTCAGTTTAGGGAAGAGGTTTTTTTTCCTCCTGTGATTAAAGTAAGATTGACTATGATATTAAGGCTGAAATTTCATATGATACTTCTAAGCTTAACTGTTTAAGTCTGTATTTTAGTGCTGATGCAAAAAATACATTGCCTCCATGCAGAGTGACAAGAATTTTGTATTGACATTTGTGTGAATTCTTGATTACTTAGCACTTTGGAAAAGGATGGCTTATGCCTTTAGCTGTCTGTTCAGATAAGTTTCAGATAGGAAATATGAGCCATTTTCTCTCTTTCACGTGAGAAAAGATTGCAAAGATGGCTAAATAATGGCTGGGGGCAGTGCTACTGTGATTAGCAGTATTCTGAAGTGAAGTCCACAAAGTAAGCTGTTTCTCTTTAGAGATCTGCAGGTCTATGCTTCTCTGTGTAATGCTTTTAATTCATTGGCTTTCCTGAAGCAGTATTTGTTAAGTGCTTTGGGGGATTACAAGACAGATTTCAGATTTTCTGAGACATTCATGTGTCAACCCTGTTAAAATTCCATACTGCAGTGTTGTAGGGTTTCAGGAAGTTTCAGGAACTTTGTTATTAGAAACCAAACCCAGGATGCAACAAGAAACCTCCTGCTATCTGGCTGTGCCAGACTCAGTTGTGAGCCCATTCCTTCATATTGCTCATCTGAAGTATGCACTCTTGAATTTTAACACTTCTTAACATCCAGGTTCTTACCTGCAAATTGTTCTATTTTGATTTGTGGCCAGCATTGTGGGTTGTCTTGGAATGACGTATGGGAACTTTTGGATGTCTATAGTAGGCAGGAGTTCAGACGTGGAATGTAGGATCTCAGTTTGAATGTGCTATTCAAACTCAGAGAGGGAGGGAATTGCTGCTCCAGCCATGACATTTGAATGAGATTTGAAAGTATACTGTCTCCCAAGCTAAGTATAAGCAAAAATGCTCAGATATCACAGAGGGAAAGACCTTTAAGGTGATGAAGTAGTTTGGTAGCTGAGCAGCTGAACCACTGAAGAGCTTTGGAAGGTTTATTGAAAAAGAGGAGGTTAAAAGGAGCATAAGCAAAATGAGGGATCTTTTCAGATATTTTTATCTCCTACATATGACTGGAAATCTTCAAAATTACAGTGTTGATATAAATTGAAAATTTAAACAATGGAGTTTACATCTGAAAAATGAAATTCGAGATAATGAAGAAAGGCTGCTAAGGGCCTCTGAGAGGCAATCAGTCATTTGCTTTCTGAGAATTTATACAGGATGATGGAGCCCAAGAAACTAGCTAGAAAATAATTCTGAATAAGAGCAGCATTTTTTGATAAGGGCAAAGAAACTTTCCTGGTGTTTTGTAAAAATGATGGAAAACAGACCTTTGGTAAGTATGGCAGCAGGAGGAATATAGTATGATTTATAGTTTGGCTCCAAAACTTGGACAAGGACATTTGACACATATAAGAGTCAGATTCATTATGACTGCTAGTAGCACAGGCTCCACTAACCTCAGCAGCCCGTAGGCTTGGTTGCCTTTCATGTGCTGAGCTGCTGTGGTAAGCACTCATAGTTTGGGATGAATCACTCCATCTAGAAATTGAAGACATTTTCACCAGCAATGGCAGCAGAGGGAAGTCTGAAGTAATTAAAACTTGGGTCAATTGGACTACATATAGGATAAATAGGATGACTACATATAGGATAAATAGGATGAAAGAAGTTTGGAGACTGAAATAGCCACAGCTATCCATTTTTCCCACTTTCAGCAGGGTTCATGTGGTTTGGACAGCTTGGATGCTATTCTGAAAAGGTAAACTTCACAGGTGTATAAACCTATTTACCTGCACAGAAAAAAATGGCTGTCTGCTGTTGAGGGCACAAAATCAAAAGTAACTCAAGAGGGGCTTTGCTGGAAAAGCTCAGACATCTGCAGATTTGGAGGTTGGAAAGCATACTGTCTCCCAAGTCCAGAAGAACTGCCTGTAAAAGGCAGTACAGGCAGGTTCATGCTGCCTCAAGAGCTGCTTGTGACAGAATACAGTTTTGGCTGCACTCCATCAAATAAGTACAGATGTAACCTGAGTAAAATTGGGAGTAAAACAGAATATTAACATTTCATATTGCTGCTGATAAATCTATGTGCTCATGTTCCAAAACAAACATCTTAAGATTTTAATATATAATATATTGCACTTTTTCACTGAGGTCCTTTCTTCTTAGGAGATACAGTCACTAAGGTGATAGTCTTTTTAGGGTGCCTAATCACAGTCTTAAGCTTTGGCCACCTGTTATGAATCACATCATGGTGTTTTCACTGAAAACTTGCCTTTTGCTTTGCACTCTTACTTGGCTTTAACTGTCTTTTACAATGGTAATATTTTTTATCTTGACCTTAGCAGGCTTTGGAATATTTTACATACATGTACCGCTTCCCACTTGCTGGCTTGCTTCAAGCTTCTGTTATCAACATGTAATTCCCCCAAGAATTCCCTCATCACTGAGCCACAGCAAGCCTAACTTCACAACCACATTACCTGCAAACCCAGCCTTGATGCCCTCAAGCACAAAACACTCCCAATGCACTCAGCTTCCAGCAAGCCTGGCTGCCTGGGAAGGCTCAGACAGGCATGGAGGGAGGGAGCTTGCATCTCACTCTCTAGGATCCACTTAAGGACCATGTTAAGCTCATGTCCCCCATGGGTCTGCCAGAAAGACAAAAAGATTTCATGGAGGGAAAAAAAGTCTGAGCAAGAAAAGTAAGAGAGGAAGGGAGAACAAAAATTTTCATGACATTTTCATACTTCCAGATGAAATTTTAAATATAGAGAAAATGAGAAATTTTAAGAGTAATAAATATGGAAAACTACATAAATGGGTGTAACAAAACAGCTCCTACTCAAAATTGCTAAGTGCTGAAAATTATTCTGTATTTATACTTTTTATAGACTCTTTCCTCAAAGTCAAATTAAAATCTGTTTGATGTAATTTCTACTTATGATATTAAGTCCCCAATTTGTCCTTGACTCACAATGAATGAAACACGAATATTTTGAAGCTTCTTAACTGTGCTTGTTTCCCTCAGACTTAAATGTCCTTCAATTCATTAGAGCCATGACCTCACAAATTACATTGATCTCTTCTCTGACAGTGTTCACTGTTCACATACTAAAGACTAGTTCTGCATAACTGGATATTCTTATCTTTATGTATCTTCCATTGTTGTGCCCAAGTGCATTGAGAAATGGTTTTTGAAAAAGGAAGTTTCCTACTTTAGTTTCTCACTGTAACCTTATTTATACAAATGCTTGTAGATTGTACATACAGTATGTGCAGAAACACTGTTCAGCTCTCAGTGTGGTAGGAAATGGTGCCCTGTCTTCAGAGGCGTTGATCAGACAAGAAACGGGACGTGCTGAGGAATGTCCCTCCTAATTTTTCTCAGCTGGGTGTATTGTAAATCAATACCTGACTCCGGGAGGTTGAGTGGCTGAAGCTTTCTCTCATCTGGTAGGGCTAGAACTAACTTTCACACTGGTCTGCTCTTAGTGGAGTAAAGAGTTATGGGGAACTATCCTTAAACTATTTAAGATATTGCCCTGGACACCTGATGCCAAAATAGAAGGCATTGCAACTCACTCTTACAAACTAAAAATTGTTAATTAGAAAAAACATTGCAAAACACTTTAATCTCTAATGCAACATTAAACCGACAATTTAGAACAGCAATAAACAGTTTCAATCACAAATGCAAGAGTATTTTCAATTAATGAAAATACCAGAAGTGTTGGTTTTGAATGAGAATAGCTGAAAGTATTTTAATCACCTATCACAAATCCTACAAAATGGGAAATGTGGTGTTTTTCAATCAGAAAAGTTGAGACTGAAAGAGTTATTATTTTTTGGCATTGTTTGCTGTGGCCTTCAGCTCACCATGTTGATTCTCCTACTAGAGTTCTCATCTTACAGGTGAAGCCACATGAACAGATTCACATTATACAGACCTTGTAATCTATCAGTTTGAATTCAAGGTGGAATACAAGATAGAAGACTTTATTAAATACTTTATTGCTTCATTATCTTCATTAATGTAATTTGTGTACATTTTGTGGGCACAAAGTGATATTTATAAAAACTACAAATCTCAAACCTTTTTTCTTTTTTATATTTCCCTACCTGTATTTGAGAAATAATCGCTAAATGTGCACTACAATTTCATGTTTAACCACATAGCTTAATACTGTATTTGATAACGTAAATGTTGCTTGCTTTTAGCAGATTATCTGATCTTCAGAAAACTACCAGACAGTGGCTCAGAATTTGAATGACTGGATATTTTGCTTCAAAAATTGTTATCATTTCTGCTCTTTATAAGTATATATCAATATTTCAGATATTTCTAATGAACAGTTTTCCATTTTTCAATAACAGATGGTATCTTGTGATATTACCTTAGTTTCACATCTTGTCTGTTTTCTCAGTATACTTTATACCATTAAGTTCATTCATTTTCAAGTGTTCTGGGCTGCTGCACATTTGAAGTTCCTACACATAATGTATTCTTATTTATTTTAAAGAAGCATACTTCTTTAATTGTTTCTCTTGACCAATCACAGGATTTAAAAAATTTCCAAAGTTCCAATAGTACTAGATTTCTTAGCCTATGATTGTATTGCTCTTGACTGGATTATTTATTTTATCTTTACAAATCCATCAAAAATCAACATCCTGAACATTTATTAGACCATAAAATATTAAATGACTGGAAAATCACCAGCACCTAAAAAGACAAAAAACCTTTGAAATATTTGTTTTTAAATGAAAGTCAGTGTGGCTAACAGTGTTCACTCAATGGCTTTCAAACTGCTGCTTCTGCAGAATTGCTAATTCCCAGGTCCCGCCTTTCTTTGCAAATCTGAATCTTTTTCCATTAACGCATTGCTCAAAGGATGGGGCAGAGGCAGCAGAGGTTTCTGCTGCTGCTTGTAGTTAACCATTTAATAGCAATAAACATTTTGTTTTTTCTAGGAGTTTTCAAGATTGTTTTCCCCTTTATGCAACTGAAAATACTGAGTGCCATGTAGGAGCTTTTTAGATCTTAAAACAAGCTAAATATCTAATATTCAATAGAGTAAATGAGCTCTGCAACTATACTACCTGTAGGGGACAAGGTGCCAGGGCTTGAGCATTGTCATGTCTCTAGTCCACATCATGTAGAGACATGCCTGAACACAAAGCTGGGACATTGTGGCCTCATGAGTGTTCACTGAATGAAAACTTTCCAAAATTACATTGGACTATCATTCTTAATTCAAAGTTTGTTAAAAATCAGTTCAAATCTAATCAGGATATAGGTGAGAGTTATTTACTTGTTTATTTTTGACCAGACCTGTGTTTTGGAAGAAGTTTCTTTACAGCAGTGATTTGACTTTTTAAAATTTTGTTTTTATTTTTAGAACTATGTAAAAATATATAAAATAGTTTTTGAAGTGAACTAAAATTGTATCTGTAAGAATAGATACTAATTATGCTACTGTAAAGCAAAAATTGCCAATCTGGGAATAAGCCATTTCTCACATATTACTAGGTAATTAAGTTCAAAGAAGCTTACTAGGAAACACCAGAATCCTCTTACTTTTGGTACAAGTGGTTTGTATGTTCAGAATCACAAAATGCAGAGGGACATGAGGGGAGAACTGCAGAGGAGTTTCCTTAGCAGGATCAGAAGATGCCAGTGACCAAGGTGCAGTGCCTTGCCCACATAAATGTCGTGCGTTTACAGACTTGTGTTACCTGCTGCATGGCATTAGCTTATAGAGTACCAATTCATTTGGAAAGCACTTAATTCACATGTAGTGTATTTGTTGCATTTCATAAAACCTGAGACAGAGAGCTGCAGAAGGGACTGGGGCCACAGAACCATCCCAAAGTTGTGCAGTGGCAGTAGAGCTTCCTAGGCTGAAGAGTTCCTTTGTGGTTTAAGCATCTCCCATTCCTTGAGCGCTCTCCTCTTTCACAGACAGTCTGTGAGATGGATCCCTCCTTTGGGTGCTGCAGTGCAGTAACAACAGGTGATACCCAGCTCCTGACACAGGGTGCTGGGGCTGCTACTGCCTCCTCTCTGCACGGACATGTCCTGGGCATGCTTTGTGTGCAAAGGGTGTGAAAGCAAGGGGATAAAGTTTCAGAAGTTGCTTTCATATGGCGTCTGGACTTCAGTGCTGTATAAAAAGTACACGTTTCTACAATTTGGGGGTTTATTACTTCACAGTAGCCCCATCATTCTGCATGAAAAGCAGAAACGCTTTTTGTTTCCTTAATTATGATTGATTTTTTTTTCCCTGTGGTTTTGTGTGTTAAACATGTTCCTGTTGTTCCTGCATCTGCTTCCTTCATCCAGGAAAACCTCAAGAATGAAATCTGTGCTTGCTAAATTTGTTAGGAAGTAAATAATTTTTGTCATTATGTCTTTTAGGCTTCTGGCCTTTCCACTGATCATATGTAATAGCAAGTACCTGAATGCTGTTCATGGGGTTAGGCAGCCCACTAATTTGAGTATGGCAATGTCTTTGGGTTTGTTAGCTCTTCAAATTTTGCATCATTCCAGGCTATGGAGCAATCTGTTTTCCATCAACTTTTATTTCTTTCCCAAGTGTGGCAATATGCCAAGACCAGAACTTAAATCTTGTCTTAAATTCAATTTTAGCTTAATATCAAATGAATCAGTAGCATTATATAATGTACACTGCATAGCCTACATGGCTTTGTTTGTTTTTTTAACTGAAGAAAGATGCTGTTATGTTTGCTAAGGTAAATATAAACAGATGTTTAAGAAAATTAAACTTGAGTTAGTTACGTAGATTGTCAGTAAAAGGGGTCAGTGCTCTGATCAAATGAAGGAAAGCAGAAAGATTGCTTCTCTGTACTGCAGTCATTTGCTGCAAAAGATATGCTGCAGGAACAAAGCAAGCAGAGAATCCATTCAGCTTGGTAGCAGTCCAGTAGTTCTAAGCTATTCAATGCATTTGTTCAAATGGAGTACTAATGCAGCTGCATTATGACTTGTCCCATTAAAATAGTTTCTTTCTTTCTTTCTATGAAACTGCATAATTAATTTTGGTTTTTTCAGCTTTCTAAAATAGAAAAGATTTGTTTGCAGTTAATTAGACCTGGAATTAGACTAGCAAAGCAGTAAGCCGAAGCAAGCTATTTCTTTTTAATTTAAAGCCATGCCTAGTACCTATATTTTGGTTTAGAGATACATTAGTTGAATTTAAAAATATGCTGGGAATAGCAATTTTAACAATGCATACATATATATAACTAATAGAGATAGATAATATACTGTGTCTGCATCATATGATTTTCAAATTTCCTCTAAACAAGACACAAGAACAGGACTGAAAATCTAGGTGTTAGTGGGAGAAAAGGTAGCAGCAAATAGCTCACAGGAAGCATCCTGATTTTACCAGCATGAGGGTTTTGCTGGCTAGTTATCTTGTTGGGGAAGGCTGGTTTATTTTACTTTCCTTTATTTTTCAAAACTTATGCTTGTATTTTCTTCCTGAGTTAAAGAAATTGGTTGTGAGTGAACACTAGAACTAAACCCTGTTTTCCTATTTTTTCTTCTCAGCTAATATACCTCTGGTGATTTTCAACTGACTTTTCTCAAGTGAATTTACTAGGCATAATAGAGAAATATTCCTAGGAGCAGGGATCAGAAGCCATGATTGCCTTCCCAAATCAAAGCTTACCTTTAAGATGCCAATTCCATGTTTTCTTACATGCCTTTCTATCCCATTAATCTTGATTTCATTCCTGCACAGTACGCTAAGCAATTGTACAACAATGTGGGTATCAGAGACACAAGTTGCATTTCCTACTCCTGTCTATTCTGCTTTTTTTTCACTGAACTGCCTTCCTGATTCACACAGCTACCCCATGGCTGTGTGCAACTCTGTGGCAAATTAAATAGTCATCCTCTCCCCCCATCACTCCCCTTCAGCAACCCTTTCTGTGAGTCAGTTAAGTAATGCAAATATCCAGCTCCAAAGCATAAACTTCCACTTAAACTGGTATGTACTGTTGAATTGCTTCCAGTATTTCAGATAATTTATTTATATAGCTCAGTGCTTATCTATGTACCCTATTCTGATATCTGCAGTATTACTGCACCTACCCTTTATTTAAAATTAATATGCATTAAATAAATGCAGTTATCCAAGTCTAAATAATGTAATGCAAGCAAGCCCTTGTGCCAGATCTGCATTATCCATGCTGAGAGGGAACATCAAGAAGATGGTAAAAAAGATATGGGAGAATCCTATAATCAGTCTGGTAATAATGAAGTTTCCCTTATAAAGCTGTCCACGACAATTAAATCTAATTTTATATGTGAGCTACAGGGAATCATAAATAGTTGTATAGTTCCAGTATTCCAACCTGATTCCTGCCCTTCTGCCAAGTGTGTTGCTTTGGAAATCCTACTTACATTTGCTACCTGCAGTAACCCTATAATTGAGACAGACAGGACAGACACAGGCTTGGTTCTGAGGCTGCACATACAAAACTGTAGTGGCTTCCCACAACTTTCTTCCTCTCCTCCCACAGATCCACACTTTGAGGAAGGTAAATTATATTTATTCATATGCTGAAGACAAGAATCCTAATGAGTCATTGATAAATCAAAAGTAATGAGAAACTGTGCTAATAAATGATGCAAATTATTATAACAGAGATCTGGGCTCTGTGACTTTACATGTAGATTCATTACTTTATCTTTATTTTGCAGCAGTTAAATTTTAATTCGTGGTTTTTATACCAGAATATCAAACATCAAAGCATGTTTCAGTTTCAGATCTAAGTGTATGGATAATATAAAGAAATTCACTTGCTGAAGTTTAAGTATTTGCATCACTGTAGTTCTACATGTACGCTAAGGTCCTCCTGACCAAACACTCCAGAAACTCTTGTTATAAAGGCATGAAGGATATGCAAGCTGATAGTACTAGATGATATCAGATGAGGAAATAATCTTGTTCAAGCTTGTCTCTATTTCTGAGAGTTATGTATTGTTTGACTTTTTCAAGAAACAGTGTGTAACTGATTTGAAATCATTGTTTGACAAGGCACCATGTCTTCATCTACTTCCAATATGTCCCTTTACTTAGCCTAGAAAAATTATTCAGATGAAATTTGAAGACTATAAAAATACACAGATGCTCTATGGGTGTTTGATAGCTTAGTTATTCTCAAAGAATGCTTAGATCTGAAATGACTCGATGTGTACAGTAGCTCACATCCAGGAGGGCAGTGATTGTGTGTACATCACCCAGCTGGTCTGTGTGTGCATAGCTAATCCAGGGTAGTTCTGGCTGCCTCAGAGTTGGTACACGTAGGCAGATCAGCTGTGCTTTGTGCAGTTACACACATGCAGCTGAACAGCTTCTGACTTATTCTGCTTGTGGTCTGCAGATGGTCCCATCCCTGCACGCTGAGTGTGCTGAGTGTGCTCTGCAGTTATCTGGCTTACAACAATGCATGCTAAGTATATGTGAATCTATTTTGCCTGGGAAATATCAGAAGAAACCATGATTCTATTCTCAAATGTTCTGAGTGTCTTATTTTCCAAAATATGAAATGTTTTGCACTGCTCATAAGACGGTCACTCAGACATGGAAATGTAGAAGGAAAAAAAACCTCATTCTGTATAGCAGAGTAGGAAACAAGTTAATAAGAAATTAATATTTTGGGTATTCTTATAGTCTTTCCTATGTTGAATGACTAGTGCTATGCTAAAGAAAAAAAAAGCCCATTTGGATCATGCAAGCAATCTGTAGTTATTCAATTAATATTTAATAACTCACTTGGTGGAAATCAGAAGGATAGCAGTAGATTAATCGGTCTGGTATCAATTTTTATCCATCCCCATCACATATAAGTGAGACTAAATCAATTGACTATAGTAATGGAAATACAAACCTCGTAGTTAAGCACTGCCATATGAGCAATGAAAGTGATTTGGGATTAAGACTTTAGTAAATTCTGTCTGTATTTAGTATTGACTTTTAAATTTATAGAAGATTTCTATTTGCAATTCTGAAGACTTATAATCATTGAGGGGTATGAAGAAGAGGAAAACGTATCTGGAATATCATACTCTAATCTGTTAAGTAGAGGATAAAAAGTAGGTAATCTTCATAAAGCCTCCTGAAAGATGTTAAGTACAGCCTACCTAGATTTAGTTACATCTAATGGTGTAGCTAGCTAGCTCCATGTACATTTGACAGACTAGAGAACATTCTAGGATTAATTATAGAAAAATAACATGGAGTTCCTTTCTATATAAAGAAATGCACATATTATTAGAAAAGCCCACAGCATTTGCTGATTTGAACCTTGGTATTTAAACACAGTAGCTGAATCAAATCTTTTTGCAACATAACTAATGGCTGTGAAGCATTTTGTTTCTGTGCACCTGCAGGCAGATCCTGAGGTAATCCTTGTCCTGCATGCCAGGTGGGGACATTCACTGAGCTAAGAGGTGCCCTGACACAGCACCCTATGGTTTCAGATCTCATCTTTGCTGACTGCTCACTGGCTGCCCATTTCTTTGCAGCACACGAGATTGCCCTTGCTGCTGTCCAGCACCTCCTCCCACTGCGCCACGACTCGTTTGGCTTGGTGTGCCCTCGCCGGCTGTGGGGCGGGGAATACCAAGTGCTGCTTGCAGTGCTGCTTTGGGACAATGAATGAAGGATTCAAAGGGAAAATGGCAATGGGGAAAGGACCCTCCTGGGTCTCATGAGGAGGAGGAGGAGAGGGAAAGGCAGACACGTCTATGTAGAGTAATTTGAGGAGAGGAGAGGTCTTAGTCCTTTCTTTTGCCAAGTAAGTTGAGCAGAGAAGAGGGGTTGATTGTCTTTCTTGAGTCTCTGTATCCACCTGAAGCCCACAGAGCAAGTGGAATCTACCTGAAGCTGTGTCCTCCATAATATTTGGATAACAGCTTAGTACAAGATCTGTCTTCCAAATTGTTGTGCCACTCATGGGGATCAGTTTGAGATCAGAAAATTCAGTGATGTGGCTGACAGTTTTTTCTCCTTCCTTCCCAGTACCTACAAGGTGTGGTTGAACATTAAGAAACAGTGTCAGAGTGTACAAATAGTGAGTTTATAACTTCACTTAACTTATAGTTAAGTGACTGAAGTGGCAATTCACGGAAATAAACAGAACCATGACATAGGGAGCTGAGGACTGTCTAGAGGATACTCTCTGTGTGGAGAAAGGCAAGATTTTAAATCCCTTTTAGCTGAGGTACATTTTCTTACATCCTCCCCCCTCCCACCAGAGGAGACAGAACAGTATAATTCCTTTTCTCTTGGAAAGAAGCAAAGCTGTACAGAATTGGTTTTGGCATGAGTGTATGCATGGGTGAATATTTAGTGTTTGGTGTGAGATCAGCTCACCTGATTTTTTTTACAGTGAGAAACTTGCACCTTGATTGTTTGAAAGTCATTCCTCAAATTGTGGGTGATGATCTTATATAGATGTGTGAAATATGGGGGGGTTAACGTTTTTTTAAAATCAAGACATTTGGGTTTGTGGAGACCATAAGCACTTTCACCCCTCTTTCTTGTGTTATACACTATATTCTAGTACTCACTACAAATATGTGATTAAGATGTTGTGCTCACCCTGGCACTACTGATCAAGAGAATTTGTATTATATTACTTAATATAATCTGGTGACCTTCTTCTTTATTTCCCAGCTTCATTATTTCTTTCTTCTCCCTTTATTTGTCATCTAATTGCTTATTCTCCATATTAACTTTTTCTCAGTAGAAAGTTAGCCCTATTTGTTTTTGCTTACCTTTCTGCTCCTTTGCCAGTAATCTGTTCTTCCACCTGTGTTTTATTTTATTTTGTTTTCATGTCCTTTTTATATTGCTACTCCTAAACAGTTCCTATTTTTCTCTTTTTGCATTCTTCATTTTCTCCCTTAATTCTTCCATCATTTACAATCTCCTCTTGAGCCACATTTAATCTCTATTTCCTTCCTAATTTCCAGCATCTTTCCTGGGGTTCCTGGGGTTTTTGTCACTTTTTAATTAATTTACATGTGTTTCCCCCCAACCCCTTACCTACTACTGTATTCCTACTTCTCTTTCATTCCATCTCTCTGGCTTATTTCAATGGCTATTGAACTGCCTTGGCCCTTGAGTCTCTTGATAGGCTGACTGATCATTTCATAAGGATCTCTGCAGTGGGTGGAGACTGCATTTACCTCTTTACATTCAGGCATGAGGGATATATGCACCATTGTGAGCCCAAATATGCATTTCATCTGTACGTCTGGTGTCATCAGAAATTTATTCAGCAGCATGGAAGATGCCAAATCTATAGTCTTTACAGGACTTCTTTTCTTCTTTTTTTTTTCTTCCCAACAGGTTTATTTTTGCAATTGCAATGTATAAATAAACATGTAAACTAGAATACTTCCAGAATTTTCCAGTTACAGCTATTTTATAAAGAACCAGAGACAGTAACAGCTAAACTGAAATAATACTCAGCAATTGCTCTTCTTCTTATCTAAAATAACTTCTCATACAAAAATTTATTTAGAATCATTACTTTAACACATACAAATTGATTTTTTTAAATGGAAGTTCTGATTTTACAGTGCTTGTTTTCTGATACTTTTGGTGATCTCAGTGAAATTTTCTGTGTTAGCTCTGTTGAATTTTTTCTATTTATAGTTACCAAGGTAATCCTGATTGATTCCAGAGCAGTGTGATCATAATATAACTAGAGTTATGAGGAAAGAATGTATTTGATTAATCTTAACTATCATACTTTTCCTTATTTGGAGTAAAAGACTATCATAGTCCTGAAGCTGAGAAATTTTTACAGTTTCAATAACTAGTGTAAGAACAACACAAGTGCTTCTTACAAATGCCAAATCGCCAACTAAACTACTTACTTTGTCTTTGTTTACATAATTTTCAAATTGTGTATTTTAACAATTCAACATAGGAAAAGCAATTGCACTTGAAAATAACTACTACATCTTTCTTACTTGGTGATTTCAACATGTTTATTTGATTTTTATTTCTGCTTTCTTTTAGTATTTTCCTATGCAGAAGAATAAATGGTAATTAAAATGTGCAGGATGAAAAGATGGAGCAGTCAGTGCTTGTACCACCAGGACCAGACAGCTTCCAATACTTCACTAGAGAGTCTCTTGCAGCTATTGAACAACGCATTGCTGCAGAAAAAGCCAAGAACCCTAAACAAGACCGCAAAGACGATGATGAAAATGGGCCAAAACCAAACAGTGACTTGGAGGCAGGAAAAACACTCCCCTTTATATATGGTGACATACCTCCAGGAATGGTGTCGGAGCCCTTGGAAGACATGGACCCATATTACATCAATAAAAAAGTGAGTCTAATATCAATCCTGTTTATGTGCCAGTGTTTGCAGTGTGTTATCACGCTCGTTTCATTTTCTTGGAGTGGATCACAGAGTTTGTTACTTCAGTATGTTAATTTTCAACCAGAACCCATTTGCCTTAATGGTTACTATCTTTTCAGCCTTTTCTTTTAATTTACCTCAAAATTTATTTCTTTGATATAACTGACTTTATATCAGTGGAACATTTATATCAAAGATGAAGCATAATATGTGATATTTGATTATAAGCAATATATAATACCTATACAAACGTGAATATGTAATATATATATACTTTGTGAACTTCATAAAAATAAACACACATTCATACTGTGTACACCAAAATTCTCTAAGGTTCTTCAGATTTAAAGCTGACAACATGAACTGATGCACAGAACATTTCGTTCACAGAAATCTGTTTTGATAGCAAATGCTTAGGAAATTTGTGGAATCAATAGGGAAACAAACAGATAAGCAGTAAATGTAACAAAAAGAGTATAAAAACTGATTTTAAAGTTTTAGTGAAACTGGCCTTGGGCAGGCGTGGAATCCTTTCAGAATTATTCTGTTGCACAGCCTATAAGCAGCAGAAAAAGTTCATGCTCTCTAGCTGTAGCTAGATTGGGTGATACTTTAATTACTGCATTCTATGATTGTAAAAATGTCAATATTAAGATAGGCCTTATTTTGACTTTCACAAACTACTGTGTTCTAAGTGTCCCAGCTTGCTAAATTTCATGTGATTTATGAGTCCTATTTTGACAAGAGAGAAAATACTGTGTGAAAGAACAATATTTTTATCTCTATTATCTGGTGCCTCTGAAAGAGCCTTTATCTGTCATTCACAGCATATGAAGATTTATCTTTAAATCACAGTTCTACTTTTACAAAGATAAAAGATGTGTTTCTATAAAAGCAGGCCTTGTAGTGTTCTGTACTAATTGTGTCTGTTTATGATACAGTATTCCCTATAACTTTATCCCTACCTGCCCACAGCTCATCCTGGACTTTTATAGCCAAATCAGTCTGATGTTTCTGGCAGCAAAAACAGATACATGATAGGTATGACCTATAATAGATATGCCTCTCAAGCCTTTGGGAATGAAAGACCCTTTCAGTCCCTTCACAAATGTGGCCAAAAACTTACTAAATCAGCCAGGTCTGGTGATAGAATTGCAAGAAATGGGAGAAACCAGCTGAGCATATTCAGTCAAGTTTCTATACTATTTGAAAGGAAGAATCTTTTTATTTGCACACTAAATATGTATGGTCCAAACACATACAGAATCCTCTGGGATTCTCTTCTTTCTGCTGAAGCCCACATAGTCTCTATGCATGTGCTTTAATCTTCTACAGGACAGAAATAGAAACAGCCCTGTCAGTCTAAGACAAGGCAAAAAATTCTCAAATGCTTCAATTCTCTCTGTTTTTTCTTTCTTCAGTAAGAGGAAAATAGATGTTCCTAACAGAAAATCAACACCTATTTCAATTTTTCACCTGTAATTTTACTTTAAAATATCTCATTTCTAAATTTTGTTATCTAGCTGTGTGTGAATTCTGGAAATACTTATGTCTTGTTTCACTTGTATTTTGAAACTATTGGCAGCAGTTGATGCTCCTGCAAGTCTCAGAAGGAGAAATAATTTGAGAAAAGCCAGTAGCAGGTGTAAACATCTCTAGGAAGACACATAGGAATTCTCAATGTTTTTATCTCTGTGATGTTTAACATTTCTTTACCCCTCTCTGACCCATCTTGTTGAGCCAAGAAGTCCATCAGCACACCTTCTCCAATGTGACAGTGTGACAACTGCTGCACAATCATTAGGGATGTTTTGTTTCTCCCTGGTGAAGCATCTATCTGAAATGTCATGGATCTAATGAAAAACACCAGAATAAAGGAAAATTTTTATTTGCAAGAAAGGGTTAGGGCAAGTGTGGAGGATTACCCAATGCCACAGTTTTTTCAGAGCTCTGTTAAGATCTTTTCATAAACTATAGCTGATCTGTTGACAGAAACTACCAGAAAGTTTGGCTTCCAAACTTTCAAATAGGGAACATAAATGGTTGCTCACAGCACTGGTCACTGTATTTATTTGGAAAAGCTGTATAGGAATTTTAGGAATATTTTTTTATTACAAGCTTGGGACATGAATGAAGTCATCCATCATTTGCCTTAGATGCAAATATTGCACCTCTCTTGTTTTTTATTCTTTTTCCTATTCTTTATACCAAGATTGATCAAGCTCATTGTATTTTTCACGTGGTGAATGTTTAAATGTCATCTAGAGTGCTTTATGTTCCATCCTTGGGACTGCTTTTTCTGAGCAAAAGGTTTGTGCCAGGATTTGATGCAGTTTAATAACGAATAAGACAGAAATAAATATGTATTTTGAGCTGGTTTGAGAGCCCTAATTTGTGCCTGAGGGAGCCTTGAGAAGAAAAGTTAAAATAAAAAATCTTTTAAGAGAAGAACACCCAAATAGGTATAATAGTTTTATGGTTTTGTAAGTGTATTTCTATGCAAAACCTGCCATGAAAGAGGACATATCCTTACTCAATACTAATCTGAAGTTGAAAGGAAAAGAAAAATATTGACAACTACTGTTTGACTGTAGGACAGCCCATTATAGCAGGTTTACACACTTGATAGTATTTTTGATTTACACTGTATCATAGATAGCTTGAAAGCCAGCAATTTTACCCTTGAAATATAATTATTTTATTGTAAAATAGAATAATGTTGTCCTATACTTATGATTTCATTATACTTAAGTGCTGCTGACTGTGGTGGCCAATAATGCTGGTCTTTAGAACTGTGAAATTTAGCATCCTAAAGGGTTGCAGTGGTCTTTTTTCTTTTCTTTTTTTTTAATCCAAAATTGATTAAAAGTCAATTTTTTTAATCCAAAATTGATTAAAAGTGAACAGGAAGTTCACTCATGTTTTGTGTTCTGCTTCTGTATAACTGCAAATCTGTGTGTTCCCAGTATAACAGTGCCTGCCTGCTCATGCTCCGGCTGCCATCACAAAGGATCAGCAATGTTCACTTCATTGTCTGTAGAGAACAGAGCAGCTGGAATCCCCTAAGATCCTGACCTGCAGGCAGGAATCAAAATCTGGTCCACTTAAGGGCTTGCTCTTTTCCTCTGAACCTAGGCTGCTACATTAAAGAGGAGGGAGAGAATAGGTGGAACTAAGTGGGTAAAACTTCACTTTCCTCCTGCAATGATAGAGATATAACATTGTTTATTGCCACTCCATGCCCTGCCTCTTGCCAGAAGGATCTGAATGATGTCTGTCAGCAAAGATGCCTCCTTTTCTCCTGGCATTCGATATCAGTCCCTAATCTGATGAAATTCCCTAACTCCTGGGTTTCCCAGATGTGTCTTACATTGCAAAAAACCCAAAAAGATTTTGTAAATTTCTTCAATTTATTACACCAGCAAAGGTGAATGCACTAGTGATATTTTCATAGTTGTGCGATAATTTTTAAGTGAAAAGTCCTAGCAAAGCAAAAAAGTTAAGAACTTGCTAGAAAACATTGTTTTAAAAGATAACCACAAACCCGAGAAATGGAAACTTCTCATATGCCATGAGTGTCCTGTTCTATCTGCTGCGGGAGCTTTTCCAGAGAGGCTGAGGACCCAGCTCAATGTTGTATCTGCTCTGTCTTCCAGAAGGTGGAAATGCAGTGGGGTAGCACACAGTGCACTAAATCTAGCCTCCCAAAAACTACATTTAAAGCTAAATAGGAGGAAGGAGAGGAGAAATAAGGTTTTGGGAACTCTTTATCCCAAGAGGTTCTCAGAGACCTTATCTTTATTCAGTGTTGACTCTTCTCTCTTAGCTACATCTTCTCAAAACACTCCTCCTCCTCCTTTGCCCTGCTAAGAATTCAATTTCTGGTTTTATTTCAATTATGGCTGAAGATGGATTGGGTTTTAGGTTACAGATGCAAAAGCAGCAAATCAGGGACTTCCTTTCAGGGAGCTCTGAATTTGTATTCGCACTCAAATACTTTGAATGTGAGTCGGTTTTGTGCCTTTATAAAAATGAATAAAACATATGGCCTGAAATTTATACATAATCCTTCATATAAAAACATTCATGTTACAATTTGTTTAGAATTTATCTAGCTTTTCTTAGTGTATGTCTACATTGTGCTGACAGCTTTGGGTACAATAATTCAGGTTCATCCACACTGCCTACACATTGGCTTGCATCTGGGTTGAGAGTGGAGTGAGATATAGCAGGGAGCTTACATAGGGCATATCAGCTCTTGCCTGTACTTTTCACTGAAAATTCTCCTTCAGAAATAAGGTACAGTTTTAATTCATATTTAAGGCTAGAAGTTAGAGGACCAACAAAGTCATTCTGAAAGCTCAAGTCACAAAGATGCTTTGAGTGAAAAATTAAAACTGAGGTTGGGAATTTATGTCTTGTTGGTTCTGCTTATGCAGGGCAGCAGAAAGTAGAACAGCTAAAATAGCAGCAGCTTCCAACTGAAACTGGAACTGTGCCAGCATGCTGTTATTTTCCATACGGCATGTTAGAAAATAGATGTATGTTTAATATGCTTGTGTTCAAAGATGTTTTTAAAAATGTAGGTTGACTAAATGAAGGTGCAGTAGTCTTGGATACAGAGTTAGTAGGAAGTGTGATTTTTAATGCATTTTGTCAACTACCTCATAACTACCAAAAAGAGCATGAGTTGGAGGCATCTGTGATGTGAGTCCTGGGGGCTGGGGACAGACCTGGCAGAGGAAATTCACCTTCCCCCTTGGGGTGTGAGGCTTTAAAACATTGTGCCAAAAAGTCATTCATCTGGTTGGTTGCTGCAGAAGTTGAAATGAAAGCTTCATGTAAGGTCAGGTCATCTGCAGGCCCAAACTGGATGTGTAGTTTGGAAACATTAGCTCAGGCTGTCCTCAGCTTCACATGCAGTTTCTCCATTTCTGTGCAAAAGTGGGAAGTCATATACATATCTTATACATTCCTACACATCTTGAGTTTGTACTCAAGACAGTGTAAAGTCTGCCTGGTAAAGTCTCTTACTATTAAGGGGGTTGGTTTGTAGGAGAAGCTGTTCAGTGTAGAGCTGTGATGGAAGGACAGCTCAGGGAAGAAGCCACTGAGACTGGAGCAGCTTTTTCTCACAGTTTAATCCTTGCTTCTCCTCTGCCTTCAGTAAACCCCAACTCCACATCTCTCTCCTGTGTGCTTCTAGACATTTGTATCTGTACTTCACAGTTCATACATCCTAAACTTTCCAAATCTCAGCAGACTGAAGCATTGTCCTCCTTGAACCTCCTTGGCATATTTTCCCTGTCTGCCGGCCTTCCTGGAAATAGTCATGTAGTTCACTGCTTACAGTCTTGAAGCAATACTTGATGTCATGGACACCAGATGAAAGCAACATACACTTGCCCACGATTCCACTGGAATTCTAGCTTACAGCTCATTTCATCAGCAACTTAACAAAAATCAGGGAGGCTTTCTCATAGCTTATGTGCAAAATATACAACTCTGACAATGGAAAGACGAAAAGAAGCAATTTAAGAAATCTGCCTTTAATTTCATTTGAATTTAGGTTATTCTTGCATTGTCCCTTTCACTGGATGTCGATTTCTTCTGAGTTACTGAACCTTTCTTCCTTATGCACTGTTTTTCAGTCTTTTCTGATTGATCTTGCAGTTGAAGAGCACCTTAGTGACACAAAAGAACCCAACAGCCCACATTTTGTGTGCTGTAGTGTTAGGGCAGGTGAAGCCGTGATATACTGCAGTGGAAGCAAAGCAGTGTTTGCAGGGTTTGCTCTCATACTGTTTAGCTTTGGCTCATGGATTTATTTGAGACATTTAACCTACAGAGTCTTCTACAATCCTCTGAAGTAAGGCTTGAATGCCTGCAAGTTTCTCTAAATTTGATTAGCTCCATAGATATTAAAAGTTAAATTGTAAAAGTATGTATTTTCTGGGATATTTTCACACCTAGAAACCACAATTGTACAGGAGGATCATTGGGATCCAGTGTATCCCAATACTCTCCTCCAGTAAGGTATATTCAGATTTCCAGTCCTCAGAGACCTACCTAAATATGGCTGCACATGTTACTGCTATTTCCCTCTCCTCTTAGCACAAAAACCCAAAAATTAAACAAGTGAATAGTCTAATAAATCAGTTTCCAGAAGGATTTCTAGTTAGTAAGACTAATATATCAATAAAGTCCTCAAGTAGGGTTGAAAGGAGTGGGGTAGAATGCACCACCACACCCTGCTTGTACTATTTCAAACAGGGAGAGTTTTCTGGGGGAAAAAATAAATAAAATTAAAATTTCAGTTAATAATTTACGCATCTTTTTTTTTACAAGAAACACATGAAAAGGAATATTACTTTATTGAGTTTGTTTAATGAAGAAGTAAACAAAAAACATTAATGAATTGAATTAATTGCATTTTCGTATGTTAGATTCATCAGGTAAGTACTGGAAATAATTTTTATTTGAAAAATTATTCATGCCTTTGTGTATTAACTGTTCAAAAAGTGACAATTTTGGTGATTGTTTGCTTGTAACAGTTTTTAAATGAGAATTTACAGTGAATAAACTCTGATAAAATGTCTTTTCTTTCTCTTTTTCAGACCTTTATAGTATTGAATAAAGGGAAGGCAATCTTCCGATTCAGTGCCACCTCTGCCCTGTACATTTTAACACCCTTCAACCCTCTTAGAAAAATAGCTATTAAAATTTTGGTACATTCATATCCTTTTTTAGTGGTTGTTCAAAATGAAATGAAGAAAACAGATAATGATTTCATCATAAATAAAGGCTCAGGGTCCTTCTGGCACTGTCCTCACTCAAGATCAGCTTTCCAGTCTGCTGCAGCAGTGTGCCTGAAGCCTGGCTCATGCATGCTGGTTCTCACATTCCCAAACCCTCCCAGTTGCACCATAAGCCTCTGCCAAATTTAATACATTGCCAGAAAGCATAGGCAGCATTCCTGCGGGCAGTTTGCAAGGCATCCATACTTGCAGGTGGTGGACAGACTGGGGGACCATAACTGATGGGATGGTGCACGAGGTAAAGTTTTAGACTGACAGTGGGGGATTGCTGCCTGATGGTCATAACAGGCTGATGGGAATTTCTAGTGGGTGAGGCTTTGGTGCACTTGGTTTTTTTGCAGAACCTCAGGACTGAGAAATGTAGGTATCAAATGAAAATTTCAGTGAGACAGTAAGACTTCTAACATTGAACAAGTAGTGAAAGGCAGAAGCCTTATTAATAGAGATTGGTGGCAGAATTTTCTAGGTCTTTGGGAAAAGTAAGAAACAAGGCTGATGGTTGCTGGCTCAGAACACCTTTTACTCTGAGCTCCTGGGAAGTTAAAGCAGTGTGAGAGAAGGGGAAGGTGTCAGGCTGGAGAGAAGCTAGGGAGTGTTTGGGGACAGTAGCTAAGGGAGCTGACAGAGACCTACAGACACAGTGGTGGTGGTGACAAAACACAGCAAAATACTGTCAGATTGCAGCCTCCAATGAATTCTCATTCCTTCACATGACACTGGTTTGCAATACCTTCCAACACTGCATCTGGCTGAGTTGTGAGTAATGCTTTTCACTGGCATATTGGTTACTGTGGTAAGCACATCTACAACAGGTTACTGAGTTTGGTCTTGGTTTTAAGTTTCTCCTAATTGTCTTCAAAGCTGGTCTTGACGACAGTAAGAACAAAAGAAATTCCAATACACAATATGTAATTTCAGTATTTTCGCTTCCATCTATGAAGTGATCATGTAATTTAACTCTATTATAGGAAGAGGTTTTCTTTCAGTATATGGACTGATTTCTTCTTACAACCAATTAATTATTGCAGGAGCTATTTTTATCTTAGATATAGGCACAGGATTGGTTTTTTTTTAATATAAAACACAAGAATAGATGTGCAGGTTCTCTGATTTTCTATTTTTTAAAATATTATTCATTATACTACAAACACTGCAAATATTAAAGTGTTATAACTAAGAACCATTTAATATGTTGCTTTTTACAGTTCAAATCTCAGCTGCTTATACAAGATAAGCTACCTACACAAAAAGATGAGGGGTAAAATGGATGATTGTTTTTATAATCCTCTGACTTTTATAGATAAACTCTATTTCCTCCACATTTTATGGCAGGTGTTTGCCATTTTGGCCTTTGTAACAGAAATGTGCCTTTCACTTTCAGTGTGAAAGACAAGCATTGAGCACATTGGTTGGAAAACCTTCATCTCTCTGTCTTCCAAATTCTCTGAAGTGCAGGGTACTCTGATCACATGTGCCCAGACACGTGAGCAGATGTTGCTGCCCTGCAGAGAAACAGAGTGTGTCTCTTTCCAGTGCTCACAGACTTTCCCTGCAATTATTCTCACTGCCAGTACCTACTGTAATACTGAATACAGAAACTGGTAACAGCATGAGTTTCTCTCTGCTGACTCATCTCCTGGTAGTCTGCCTTTTTTTTTTTTTTTTTTCTCTTTTCTTTTCCTGCCTGACTCAACTTAAGGTAGAACATGGAACTGAAGAGGCAGCACAAGAGTGGAGATGGCCAACCTTTGGCAATTAATAGGAAAGAATGAAAAGGTGAGAATAAGTAGAGCGTTGAGCAGTCAAAAAAGGGAGGTGGCAGTGGCTGGAGCTGCAGTGTTAGAGATTTCTGTTAGAAAGAATTGGAGATGTGCTCTAGAGAAAATTTGTAAGTGCTCCTGTGCAAGGCTCTGGAAGCTTAAATTACAGTATTCCACAGTGTGGTCTGACTGCCAGATGGTATCTGTGAAACCAGTTGGCAATATTTGGTTTTTTCCCAATTGTTTCATCTTCCACCAATCCACACAGGTGATAAGGTACTTCAGCTGCTCCTGTAATTGATTAGCTTGAGGCTGTGTGGTGCCTCTGCATGCCTGTATAGGAAGAGCATGAAAAAGTGCATTTCTGTGAAGAAGTCATGATAGATCAGATTTTTTTGTGTATAGTTGAATTGTTATAGAACATAAAATAGTAAATTAAGGGAATATTGAGCTTGTAAATCAATCACTCACAATGCGGAAGAGGATGGAAGAGGTGCAAAGACATTGAATGTGACAGTTATGTTTGAGATTCTCATAAGAGAAATGGTCAGAGTCTATATTTCTAAGTATATTAGCCCTTAATGAGCATCTGTTCCCTTTCAGAATGAACAGCACTTTGGTGACTTTTGGCTCCCAGATGTGCCACGTTTTGTAAAGAGTGAGCAATGTTCAAGGACCTACCTGTGGCCCTTGTTATGGGTGGTACCATGGCACTGAGCTGTAAGCACACAACACAACACTGCACATGGGTAAAACCTCAGCTTTCCTAAGAGCACGTTGCACTTCTTTAACTCTTTCATGAGATGACTGAAACTGCAGTCACGCATCTCCAGCTTGGATTCCAAAATGGATTCTCTATATTGAAAGGAATTTCCTAATTAAATTAAAACAGGCTCTTTAGACCTCTGTGAACCGTGATGACAAACATTGTAAGGCATTCTAATAATTTATTCTAAGGCGCTGAACGATTTTTACGCTACAGAGTTTGTATGGCAACATCATCTTCAAAACTAGTTAAGTCACTGACTGAAATATACCAAAATGTCCACTGCTGGATCAGCCATTTAGGCAAAGGGCACACACCTGTCTGTGGGAATCAGGCAGCTAATTCCTTTCCTGTGATTTGAGCGTTTATTGAAAATTTTTGCTAAAGTTTGAATTTTTCAGCTGCTGTAAGCAAAGATTAAGTGATTGCAGCAATTTTCTGAGAGGTTTAGATCCTGGTGCTACTTCTCTTATTCATTCTGCACCTAGAGTGAAGGATCAGGTTCTTGGTTTGGGTTTCGTGGTGGTGGTTGATTGGTTTGGTTTTTGTTTCATTTTGTTTTTGTCGATGGTATAAAAATACACCCAAAACAACCAAATGCTATCTACTTGATTAAAAAAAAAATAAAATCATGGGCTGTCAGATACAATCTTAGCTGTAAACAGCTTTCTTTAGTTTAAACTATTTTCTTTGCCAGTTATGGTGATGCAAGGACTTTTAAGGAATACATAATTTAGAGAGATGACTAGAGGAAAAGTTAGTTAACCATTTGGTGTACATGTGTAGCAGCGCTGATTTTTTGCTGCCATCATGTGGCCATTTTTGAGTCAGGTTTTCATCTAGTTTGGTTACTTCAGGATTTCCAAATGTTTGAATAGAGGTTATTGCTACAAAACGGGAAGAGCTGCACTGTCTGAAGAGGCGGTGATCTGGTGGACAAAGAACATTGCAATGAATGTCATGAAGCCCCAGAGGATTGTCTCACCTCCCTAGAACCAGCTCATCTGAGCTGTCAGTCTGGGTTTCATAGTCCCAGAGTACCTAAATGCTCCTTGCTAGAACATCAAATTAAAATTTATTTCATTCTAATCTTCACCAGTTTTCTTTGCTTTTCAAGCAATTGATGCAACTATTGAAGCATTTTCTAATTATAACATTAGTAGAAACAAATACACTGATTTTGTTGGGTTTTGAGAGAGACCAAAAGTAATACTGGAAAACTATTCACATTAATCTCTGAGCTTTCTATGGATTTCTGTTTCACTGATTGAAACATTAAGCTGGTGTTAAGGAAACATGGAATTCACTCACTTCAGCAATTAAAAACTTTATTCTATGTTTTATTCTGTGTTTTCAACAGACTGGCTGTGCTAGGTACTGACTCAGCTCAGCTCTGACTCTGGGTAGATAGTGGAAACTTTTTTCCCTTGCATATGCCAACTCTTAATTTTAGTACCAAGCCTGTAGAAGTGAAAGACTGACACTTATTCAGTCATGCCAGGTACTTAAGGCAAACTGTATACTCCTGCAAATTATTTTGGTTTTGGCTGTTGCTCAATTCATGTTACCTCCCAGGGTGTGAGAGCCATCTCCTTTTCAGGACTGGCTGAAAACAACATCAGGACACCAGCAAAGCAACATCAGAGTGTCAACAAATCGAGACCAATATTAAAATATTAAAGTCTAATGTACTAAAGTGAAAAATACTAAAGTGAAAAATAGCAAAGTGTATGTCAGTGTTTACCAACGTTAAAAGTTTTGTGTTAGTGGCAGTGTTTTATTGTACTTAAGCCATGACTGTTGTGATATTGTGTGAATAGCTACTGAGTTTTCCTTAACTGTACCTACATTATTCAGCATGCTTATCATGTGCACTATTTTGACCAACTGTGTATTTATGACCATGAGTAACCCTCCAGAATGGACAAAGAATGTAGAGTAAGTTGCACATTATTTCAATATATCTTTGTTCCTCTAGGTGTTACCATGCCAGTAATTGCTGTGCAAGATGTGCTAGCAGAGTTATCATGAGGCATTATGACTATTTCCTCTCTGAACTATGCAGAAATGTTGAATGATTATTTTAATCTCATTCTAGTAGAACAATTGGGTAGAAAAACCATGAAAATATTTTAAAGATCATATTCTACTGAGATTCCACTAGTTTTCTCCATGGTTTAGCACCTACCTATTTTTTCCCCTTCCTTACACCATTGCATTAGTAGCAGAACCATGGGCACTTCAATGTTCATGTCAGTTAAGAGCAGCATACAAGCAAAAGTATTACTAAAGTGAGAATTCAGTGCCTGCTTGCATCCTTCCCTCTTTAGAGCCAATACCAGGTGTTTTACATGTGGGTGACTCAGACAGTATCCAGTAACTTATGCTCACAGCTTTCTCACTTAACAGTAAAGGACCTCGTACTGCATACTTTTAAACTGAATGTCACCTATAAATTTTAATATGCTATTTATTTGATGGATTTATTTATTTTTATTTATGTATAAGATCAGGAGTGCTGTACTTCAACAGCACAACTAATTCATGTACATACACAAGTATCTCTGATTAATATAATGCGTTTCAGAAGAAATTGCTTATTTACTGTATTTCTTCTCCAGCTGTGAAATAAAAAAACTTTTCATTTGATCATCACATTTCTGACAGAATACCAATGTAAAATATTGCTACTTATTTTGATTAATTTTCCTATATTTTTCAGGTATACTTTCACTGGTATTTACACATTTGAGTCACTAATAAAAATTATTGCAAGGGGCTTTTGCTTGGAGGATTTTACTTTTCTTCGAGATCCATGGAACTGGCTTGATTTCACTGTCATTACCTTTGCGTAAGTTCTTGTTTTTTGCTTTTTCTTGGAAAGAGAAGGGCAAAAAGGGCATGAAATTAGTATCGATACATACCAATTTTGTTAAATGGAAATTTTTTTATGGACTTACTTTTGTCTAAAACAATTTTCACTTTCAAAAATGCATATTTTGATGTAACCATAAATACTGCAGAAGCCATTAGTACAGCTAGTATTAGAGAGGCTAATTTCATGTCCTGCTTTTTTTTTTTCTGAGCAGAAAAGGAGCTTCCCTTTGACTTCATTCTCCAAACTTACCAATCTAGTCTAGATAAATTTTAGGCTTTCAAAGTAAAATCAGTGTGATTCACTTCAGAGACATTTAATTTAGCTGAAGGCTCTGAAAGTATAATAATGCAAGGCAAACTGCAGTGAAAGGTAAACCTCTGACTGTTGCTGTTTAAGTTTTTGCTAAAAACGCCAAAGCGGTCTTGATGAAAGACCCAAGTAAGTAGCATAAACTTTGCCTAAATTCTGAATAACTGTGATTTAATCCTACAGGTATGTAACAGAATTTGTAAACCTAGGCAATCTTTCAGCTCTTCGAACTTTCAGAGTATTGAGAGCTTTGAAAACTATTTCTGTAATTCCAGGTAAGAAGTAACTGGTGTAAGGTGTTAGGCCCCTTTTACCTCCCAACTGTTCCTTTTTATCCTGTCATTGTGTTTGTGTGTGAACTCCCCTATTACAGATATGTGACAGAGTTTGTGGACCTGGGCAATGTCTCAGCGTTGAGAACATTCAGAGTTCTCCGAGCTTTGAAAACAATATCAGTCATTCCAGGTGAGAGCGAGGTTAAACACTGAGGCTGACTTTAATTCACTAAAACAGAATTCACATTTTTTAAATATAAATCTTATTTTTTTCCACAAAAAAGCAGGGATCAGAAGATATCAGGATTCACTGAAATCTCTGATTCATTGCTTTTGAAAATGAGCACTTTCCTTTTGAAATCAGCCTTTGAGTTTAACAGATTCTTGCATGAGACATTGCAGTACACCGTGTGTGTGGTTTGCATCGTATGACGTCAAGCTTCCTTCTCCACATTCAATGAGTATTAGTAACCCTAAAGTTTTCTTACCCATGTGTATCCTACCTACATGATGTTATGTGGTATTTTTCATGACTGTGTCTAAAAAATAAAACTGTTTGAAATGTTGACTTACTAAGAAGATGAAAGAATAAGATAATAAAGAATAGCATGGGTGTTGCATGGGGGATTTATTATCTTAAAAAGCTACAATTTTCCAAACCATTTCCAGTTTTATAGCATTAAATTTGAATCCTATTTATTGTTGAACAGGCTTTTTACTACTGTCTTCTAAATCTAGTATGTTATAAAACTGATAGTAGTAAAGGTTTGGAGCAAGATGTATTGACAAATGGAAGATGTTTACGTGAGATCAGTGTACAGCATGAACAAAAAATAGTTGCTTGTTTTATCATTGAAACAAGTTGTTTTGAAATATATACAACTCATTCCATTCACAGTTTCAAGTGGACATAAATTTCAGCTGTTTATTCATTTTCACAAGTGAAAAAGTTCTTCACAAAAATGTTGTTTCACAGACATTACAATCATGTATTTGGGCTTCTGCATGAAATTTATAACTTTAGTGGGAGACATTGCCATTTCTGTGCTTTGAAAAAGTTTCCAACATCAGAATAAAAACTCCTTTCCATTTGCAGGCCTGAAGACTATTGTAGGAGCCCTGATTCAGTCTGTGAAGAAGCTCTCGGATGTGATGATCCTGACTGTGTTTTGTCTGAGTGTATTTGCACTGATAGGGCTGCAGCTGTTCATGGGCAACCTGAGGAATAAATGCCTGCAGTGGCCTCCAGAAAATTTTACTTTGGAAACAAATATTACTTCCCAGCTAAACAGCACCATAGGTGAAAATGGTACACTGGTAAATTCAACAGTGACTCCATTTGACTGGAAGGGGTACATTGAAGATGAAAGTAAGTATTGTCTGCAGAATAATCACTGAAGTGGTTTGTGGCTGACCCAGTTCTTAGAAGGAAGGAGGGGAAGGGACAATACATTTTGTTAAGACAGAATAGGAGAAATATTTTTTCTCTCATACATCTGCTCTAAAGGCCTGCATGGAAGAGGGAATAAGGAATGTGGTCTTGCTACTTGGAATAGCTCTTTTTGTCATCTCCATCTGCCAAATTCACATCTCCCCTGAGAGAGAAAAGTCTTAAAATTCAATGCTCATAGTTCATGTTGTGAGACAGGTTTGCACAGAGACTGTAGATGTAAATTAAGAACTAAAGGGGAGAGAGAGATAGAAAAGGAAAAGAGATTACAGTGACCAGCTGCAAAGAGAAGTTGTGGGGTCTCCAGGTGAGTCTCCTCACCTGAGTATCCTTTCCAGTGCAGCAGTGATCACAACACTTCTCCCAAAACATCTCTGTGATTTTCATTATCATCTCCTCAAATTCCCTACAGCTTGCTCCTTCTTACAGTGCTATTAGCACTAATTGGAGTGCCCTTTGATCAGAGTGGGTGCTGCATGGCTGGCTTGTTTTTAAGCTTGTACATGCATGTTATTAGGTCACTTCATATAACACCACAAGCAAAGAATAGCAAAAAAGAGGAGAAAAAGAGATTAATCTCACACCAGAGAGAATTGCTTGCTGCCACCTGCTGTGGCAATAGTGTGTTTGCAAGTGTCATATCATGAGAATAAAAGTGAGATGAAGAACAACATGAGGGCACAGGAAAAATAGTTCCACAGAGGCTCTAGAAAACACTGCCACAGCAGCTTATGTTTAAGGCTGCAGGGAAATTGAAAGGCAGGATAGAGAAGTGCAATTGAAACAATATAGAGGATGAGGCACCTAAGGACTCCAGGGCAGCCAGGACAGACTAATTAAGGCTAAAAGTCTGCAGCCAAAAAGCTAAATAATATCCTGTTCACATAAATAAATTATTGACCAGGAAGACAGACCAGTATTTAGCAGTACTGCAGTTGCTACTGGAATACTATATAAAGTTCAATTTAGATAGAAAGTTGAAAAAATGGAGGAAGTTCAAAAAAGAGCAGAATGATTAAAGGGTTTGAAAACGTGCTTTATACCAAGATAGACCAGGAGCTCAGCCTACTTAGCATATCAAAGAGAAGGTTTAAGGGGTGATTTGATCACAGTTAAAAAAAAATCCATGGGGAACAGAATTTTCATCGTAGACATATCTTTGATCTAGCAGGCAGAGATATAACAGGTTCAATAGCTGCAAGCCAAAGCCAGGCAAATTTTGAATAGAAGTGAGACAGCTTCTAACTGTGATCACACAGCTAATCAATGGCTATGATGGATTTCCATTTGAATTTCTTAAACTAATCTTTCTGTGAAACTCAATTTACTTGAACATGTGAATTCATGGGGATCCCATACCATGGGGTATGACAGTCTAAGCAGTCTCCTAATGAAGGCCTAGACTTCAAGGCCAAACTTAATTTCCTGGCTTTTTAACAAAGAATTTATAATTTTAAGTTCTGATTTCATTTGATTTAAAGAAGACCGGAAGCCCCCTGAAAATAAAGCTCAATTGAATTGGTTCCAGGAAGTACTTTACTGAATGGCTACATCTGCCTTTGGTATATTTACAGAATTTCATATGTATTATGAAATTTATAATGAAATTACAAGTCTTATTATGAAGTTAATAAGGTTGTCCTTGCTTACCAGCAGTTTCAAAGAGCAAAATTATCTTCTTACAGCTTCCTGCTCTCTTTTTGCATGTGGGTGGGCAGACAGGATACAAAAACCAGCTGCTTCACAAGGCAACAAGCTATTCTTTACCTGCAGCTCAGAGCAGTGCAATGGCAGTGTCTTTTGTAGGAATTATGGAAGTTATTATGCCATTAGTTGTGTACACTATGCAGAAAAATGCACGTAAGCCCTAATTTTACCACTGAGCTCATTTTTGGAGACACCATTTAGAGGGTCTTTAAGCACTCCTGGCATTAATGAGCCAAGCACTTTTTTTTCCCCTCCACTTTTTCTTTTTCCACGATAAGAATTCTGGTAAACTTAGCTCCAGATAAGCTGAGGTTTATCTTAACAAGCTTTCCATAAGCAATTTTTTTTTTCTAAGGAAAAACATCTCACAATCTATTTTATGAAATAATAATTATTCTCTGTGCTTCTCATATTATACCCTATGTTTACTTAAACAGCTTTAATCTTTCTTGAACTTGGGTGCTCACCTACCAGGGAAATTTTCCCATTTCCCAATCAATTAAAGAGGAGCCAAACTTACACAATTGGTATAATGAGGGATTTTTCACTTCTCTTTGATATACCTGCTTATACTGCTCAGCTTGTGTGTTATAAAAATTTTCCTACCATGATAATATTTTGAGCACTTGCCCAAGTTTATCAGTGCACTCAGAGAAAGCCTGTGTGGCTCTAGTTTCTGTGGAGCTGGCAAGTACTGCACCATTGCAGGGCACATCTTGTCTGAAGCACAGAACCTGAATGCAGACCTGCTGTGGCAGTTCAGCTCAGCTGGTGCAGTGCTGATCAGGACTGACTGCTGCATGTAAACCACATCAAGGCAGGTTTGAATTCTTCCCAACAAGCTGCTATGTTCCAGCATCTTTTAATCATGATTAGCTGACATAAGGCAGAATAAAATTTGCTTCCTAAGGGTCAGCTGTGGCCAGCATCCTGTCAGCTTCCTGTTTACAGCTGTGTTTCAGCACAGAGCAGCTCTGCAATGCACACCAGCCCAGAGCGACAGCAGCCACGCAGGGCTGCGCAATTGGCACAGCACAGGAGATTGCTCCCTGTGAGGTGTGCATACGTCATTAGACACTGAAAATGAGTCCTTTGCAAAGTGTCAGAACAAGGTCTACTTACAGCTTAAAGACTCATTTTTCTAGATGATGAATTTTGCTCACAGGATGGAGAAATGCAGCTGGCCCAGGTACTGTGTCCCTTCTTGCAGCAAATCAATATGTGCTGAGCCAGCAGCTTGTGACACCTCCTCAGACTCAGAATTCATTAGTGTCTGTAGTAGCCTGGCTTGGGCAGCAGAGGCAGAGTCAAGCTGAAAGTCACCTGCACTCATTTTCAAATGAGATCATTTTAAGGGAATCTAACACAACAGTTAGATGGAAAAGAAATCCAACATGGGGTAAAAATGGTCTCAGGAAGCAAAAAGGGTACCACCTTGATTCTGAAGCTGCTATGATTCAGAAGTGGTGGAGCTAGGGAGGTGCTCAGAGGAGCATCACCATTGTCCCTGCCCTTTCCTTACAGACAACCTGAGGCAATACTTTTGGATTCCATCAGAAATGTGACACATGGTCTGACCCTGTATAAAAAACATCCTTATGCCTGTGACCAAATGGGAGATTGTAATTACAGGAGAAGCTCCTCCTGTGACAATTCTTCCAAAAATCAAGACTTCAGCAATCAAGACTGTAGGTATCTGCTTTGAAGCGGAAAAGAAAAACACTTGTCAAGGATACAGTCAAGATGAATCTTAATAAGCACAAAGTTTTGCTCATCTCCTTGTTCTTGTAAGAAGATATAGGTCAATAACTTTGTTATTTAAACCATCTAATATGTCCTTTAACTACGGCATTATTGTACAGACATTGGAATGAATCGTTACAGGGTGATTTGGTGGAACTTACCCAATTTATTTTACTAAGGTGTTCAATAATTTTGTCATGTACTCTTAGAATCTTACTTAAGAAGTTGTGACTGCTGCAGTAATTATGTCTGAATTGAATTTAGGTGTATAACAGGGCCTTCATAGAGTCAGTGAGCTACAACTGCAGTGTGTGCATACCCATGGCCATCAGAGCCACTGGCAGATGGGTGGGTTTTTTGCAGGGTTTATATATGAGATAACTGTCACAAGTGCTTGTGAGCAACAAACTGAAACCCCTGGCAACACCGATCAGGCAGTTTTGAAGAAATTATGAGAATATTTTTTCAGATAGATTGAAATTATTCTAATAAACAACTATACATTATTTCACAAAGCATTGTTTAGTTCAGTGATCAGACAGAAGGGAGAATCCACATCCAGAAGCATTTGACAGAATTTTTAGTAGATGTTGGCATTTTAACAGTGAATGCTGTGAGCAATAGTGCTTAATGAAATTCATATTGTCATTTACTCTAAAGCTGTTGTCCTGCTGAGAAAATAGCACTGCTTGTTTAAAATTAGATCAGAAATCACCTTAAAACTTTTAGAGATAATGGCTATATTTTGAATTTTATAATATTTTAAATTCTTTTTGAAACAGGTCATTTTTATTTTCTGGAAGGGCAAAACGATGCTCTGCTTTGTGGAAATAGCTCTGATGCTGGGTAAGAACAAATATCATCATATTATTGCACTGTGTAGAAATTAGATCCACATTCCATAGATGTGCCTTTTGAGTGGGGCTTATTTTGAGTGACCACTTCCTTTCACATAAGAAAGGCTTTTACACTGGGCCTAAGATCTGTACTCTTGATCAGAGCTCAGTGAACTGGTCAGGTAATCTGAGTGTTTGCATGATGAATGCGTAATTTAGTATCAGTATAGCTCCTGCCTGGTTGAGAAGTAAAGGAAGAGCAATACCTGATGACAAAACCTGGCAAAACATGTTATTTTGCAGTTCTGGCTGCACATATGAGTATACTAACATCCAGCTGATAATATTAAAATTACTAAATAGGTAATGTCCAGTTTGTCTTTGTAGGCAGTGCCCAGAAGGATATACCTGTGTGAAAGCTGGTAGAAACCCCAATTATGGCTACACAAGTTTTGACACCTTCAGCTGGGCTTTCTTGTCACTGTTTCGGCTAATGACTCAGGACTTCTGGGAAAACCTTTATCAATTGGTGAGAAATTTTAAATGAAAAATAGACCATATATGTTTGTATCAGTGATGCAAAAGGACTAGAGTCAATTTTCTTATCTGAATTTTAACAGTATGAAAAACAGAACTGTTAAAATATACTTGCTTATAAATGTATTATTATTTCCAGACTCTTCGTGCTGCTGGGAAGACCTACATGATATTTTTTGTTCTGGTGATTTTTCTGGGCTCTTTCTATCTGATAAACTTGATCCTGGCTGTGGTTGCCATGGCCTATGAAGAACAGAACCAAGCAACCCTGGAAGAAGCAGAGCAGAAAGAGGCAGAATTTCAGCAGATGCTGGAGCAACTGAAGAAGCAACAAGAAGCAGCACAGGTATCGTTTATGGTGTAGTAATGCAGGACTATAAGGAAGTGAGTTTACTAGAGATATTCAACTTCTGCTTTCTGAAATTGGAAATATAAAGTACCCTTTGGCCTTTCAATGACTGAGCTAGCTCAGTGATTTTCTATTCTGCGCTGAAAAAGGGTATTGTGAATGATTCAGCCATCAAGAAGGAATATTCAAAACTAGGTATAGGTTATTCACTATGTTTTTCTAGTCTAGTGCCATTAACACAGTCTGGCAGATTTCTGCATTTAAAATTTACTCATGAAGGTTAAGAGAAGGCTATGACCAACACATATCTTGAGTCAACTGATTAATAATAATAAGAAGAAAAACCTAGGGAGAGGATACCCTGTAGAAAGTATTAAGATCTGGGACTTTAGGAGTAGGAGTTACGTATAAGTAAATTAAAGAAAGGAAAATGTTAGGTCATGGTTTATTCAATTCCTTCTGCATCATGGCAGGCGGCAGCGGTGACAGCAGCAGCAGTAACAGCATCTGCAGAGTCCAGGGAGCCCAGTGCTGCAGGAGAAGCAGGAGGGATCTCAGAGAGTTCCTCAGATGCATCAAAATTGAGCTCAAAGAGCGCAAAAGAGAGGAGAAATAGAAGGAAAAAAAGGAAACAGAAAGAACAGTCTGGAGGAGAGGAAAAAGATGAAGATGAATTTCACAAGTCTGAATCAGAAGACAGCATCAGAAGGAAAGGTTTCCGATTGTCTATTGAAGGCAATAGACTGACATATGAAAAAAAGTATTCTTCTCCACATCAGGTATTGCCTATAGTTGTTTTTTTTAAGTAAAAGCATGTATTTAAAGCATCATAGGCTGTTGCAAAACTACTTTAGTCTTCCTAAAGTACAGTAATATGATGCTACTGCATAAACAAAGGAAATAGTGATACTTTTATTACTTTAATTAGTGTTGCTAGGGCTTGAGAGGAAGTGCTCTAGCTGCTAGATTGCCTTGTAAAAAAACCCCTCAGAATTAAATGTAACCTCATATCTCTGTTCTTCTAATAGTATTATTTAAAAATCATAACAAAATATCCTCTGATTGATTATGTAGGGTTCCTTTTAACATGATTATATATTACCTAGACTTGTAAAAATGCTACAGTATTTTTCTGTTATGATAGCCTCACATTTTCCTCGTTTCAATGATGTTCAAAGCAATGTTTGTTCACTATGGGTGAGATCCCTCATACATGAAAAAAAGTGCATGTATGGACTTCCTTTTTTTCTTGGTGGGAATTATGCAACTAATCTACTTGTCAACTTCAGCGTAAAAAGGAGTGTTCAGCACTGGTTTTGTCTTAAGAATCCATGAACAGTGACACTTCTATCTGCAAAATATATCTCTAATGAAATACATGCAAAAATTTCACAGCAGCATGTAGCTTCTGGATAATGTGGTTACTCTTATCCAAGAAAAAAAAGAAAACCAATGCTAATCTAATAACAGTGCTAAGTTTGAGGATTTCAGCTAATAATCACGTATTTTATTTACCTGCAGTCTTTGCTGAGCATTCGTGGCTCCCTGTTTTCCCCAAGGCGCAACAGCAGAACAAGTCTTTTCAGCTTCAGAGGTCGAGCAAAGGATGTAGGGTCAGAAAACGACTTTGCTGATGATGAGCACAGCACTTTTGAAGACAATGACAGCAGAAGAGATTCTCTCTTTGTGCCGCGCAGGCACGGTGAACGGCGCAACAGTAACATTAGCCAGGCCAGTAGGTCATCCAGGATGCTGGCAGTGTTTCCAGTGAATGGGAAGATGCACAGCACCGTGGATTGCAATGGGGTGGTTTCCCTGGTTGGTGGACCATCTGTTCCTACATCGCCTGTTGGACAGCTTCTGCCAGAGGTGATAATAGATAAACCAGCTACTGATGACAATGTAAGAAAGTTTTAAATAGCTCAGGCATGGTGGCCTTTTCTTACTGCACCAGCCAGTGTTTTCTACAGAATGGAACCCTTGGCAATGCTTCCTGGTTGGTCAAGCTATGAATGCTCCTGCATCTTGTAAACTCTTTAGTAAACAAAACAGCTAAGATAGGTTTGCAAGCTAAGCATTTACTTACAAAGATTCACATAACTAACGAATGCAAGTCACAGTTTCCAAGTAATAGAATAACAACTTACACATTCATAAAAATGCTATGCTTCACTGTATTACTGTGCCATACTTTCCTTTAGCTGACCTAAAGGTCCATCTAGCTATCGTAGTTGACATACAATGGAAAATATTATATAAAAATGTTCTATAACTGCAATCAATATAATGCTGTATTACCACTATCAAAATTAGCATTATTAGTTAATTTTGATATCACTCTTCCTTATCAGCCTGGTTAAAAATGTAAGGAAGTTGTCAATTACTTATTACCATTTATTTCTCATTCTTATATATTTTCCATCCATTTCTGGTGGAGTATTGTAGTATAGACAACAAATAGTTCATTGGAAGATCAAAGCTTAATACATACTTCTAAAATGCAAATGGCTGCGTGAACATATTGGCAGCACATATTGCTGCCATTCTCTTACCATACAAAGGTAAGAGAAAATGTCTCCAAAAACTTTCTTGCTTAGTTCAAATTTGTCTATTCAGACTGCTAAAAAATACTAGCATGAGGAAGCATGAAGAAGTCAGACTTTTCTTACTTGCTACAGTTTGATTAGGAGAAAAGACTATTATGTTGAAAACCCCAGAATATTCTGTCAACAGGAACAAGGAAAAAAAATTACAGTTTGCAAAATTTTGTGCAATATTTTGAACTCAACCCTTTTCCATTTGTTTAAATTTGTTCAAATGTTTAAAGACTTTTCATATCTTAAAAAAATGCAAAAATTGAGTCAATAAACTCTTTCTCAATCTTTAACTGCAGGTACCTGTGAGCTAATGGAATTCTAAAATTATTTAAAAGGTACTAAAAAGTAATAAAAGTCTGACATGATAAAATATGAAGTGCACGGAGCACGTGTCCAAGCTAAGACACTACTAACAGGCTTATGTAGTATTTGCTTATCTGGTTGTTTCTTCAACGTGGTCTCACCTACTGTCATTCTCTGTATAGGGCACCACGACAGAACCAGAAATGAGGAAGAGAATATCAGGTTCTTTTCATGTTTCTATGGACTTCCTGGAAGATCCAGCTTTAAGGGAAAGAGCCATGAGTATTGCTAGCATCCTCACAAACACTGTGGAAGGTGTGTGCTATGCATAGCTTAATATTTAATCCTGCTTTTCACATAGATTTCTAAAAGTTTGAGTTGAAACTTGAAAACAGATTTAAAATAGCTAAAGTACAGATAACATCCAACAAACTGACATATATTTACCAGTAATTTCAAAGCTTTTTATTTATTAGGGTTATTACATAACTAAGCATTAAAGTTATTACATAAGGAAGCATTTCTATCTCATTGTTTTGTTGCCATCTAACTCATGTGCATGGTCATAACTGAGTGGGTACTTACGCATAGTAATTAAAAATGTATTATTGGACACAAAAAAGCCACTGAACATTTTTCAAACATATGCAACTATTGTTAAAATATATAAGCATTTTTGCAGTTATATTTAATTTCAGTCATTCTGTAAAGCTATTCTAGGTGATCAAAATTATTTTTTTCTTGAATTCAGAATGAATATTTTCACTTAAACGCTACAAATTTCAGAATAAAAATATTTACATACTTGAACAGTAGGTGGGAGAAACAAGCTGAAGCGTGATCAGGGAAAAATTAAATACATATTACAAACCGATGCATAAATTGATACTAATTGGCATAGTGATTCTAATACAAAGAAATTGTGCTTGACAGATAAGCTTTGAACATAGCAAATATATTCAATAGCAATTTTTAAAGGCTTTCCTTAAAAGCCCAGTGGAATGGGGGCTTTAAGGAGGTTAATCAGTGCCACTACAGACTGAACACTTGACTGGTACAATTCACATTGGAATGAGGAATGTTAGAGAAATCACATAGTTATATGTATAAACTTTCTTTTCCCCACAGAACTTGAAGAATCGAGACAAAAATGCCCACCGTGTTGGTATAAATTTGCAAATATTTTCTTGATCTGGGACTGCAGTCCACATTGGTTGAAAGTTAAGCATATTGTCAACTTAGTGGTAATGGACCCATTTGTTGACCTGGCTATTACAATTTGCATTGTTTTAAATACACTCTTTATGGCTATGGAACATTATCCAATGACCAGCGAATTCAATAATGTACTTTCAGTTGGAAATCTGGTAAGTTTGTTGGGGTTTTACAGTCATGATTTGGAAGGAAATATGCCTGTAATAACTGAAAGAAAAGGTTTTAACAGCTTTTTGGATATTTACTGACCTTCAGATATAAGTATCAGAACATTTTTGGAAATTTGACTGTCAGCCCTTACTCATGTAGCTTAGGATACTGTAAAATCAATATACTGCTGTGTTCTGCAAAATCAAATTAAAAATTTAAAAATTGGCTCCAATGCTACATTAAGTAAAGTCCATCTTAAGCAGAGTTTGATTTGTGTAACTACTAAACCAGGAAATGCATTGTTTCCATGAAACAGACACTATGCAAATAAATGCAGTGTTAATTTTTCAATCAATACAATATAAATCTTTAAATTATGAATGTGTTTTTAATTGCTATTTCCTGAGCAGAAACTTACAATAGCTAAAAGATCCCTTTAAAAGCATTTCTAGAATTTTCTTGTGCAAAAGTCTTTTTATATGGATAAGTGGATTGTTTTCTTTCTATGTTTTATGTAAAAAAATATCCCACAGTACTTTTTCCTCTCCTATTTTTTATTGGTTTTGTCCTCTGATAATTAGTAAGATGTATTTTCCTCAGGTTGTCAGCTGTATTTTCTCCCTTTCTCTCTGCCTCAAAAAGATAAATTATTAAAGATTTCATGAGTTAATTTTTGTAGCTCTCCTGCTTTTGAACTGACAGGTTTGATCATAGAAGTATCTGCAGCTACAGTCCTACTTTATCTTCTTCTTTAAGAATTGATTTCTTACAATGTGATTTTTAATAATCCTTGTTTTGTAATGAGGAACAAATAGTTCATGTAAATAACCATATAATTTAGGGGGGAGAATTAATAGAAAATTCTACAGCTGATTTTCACATAATATAAGGGAAATGCTGAACCTTTGTTTCCTAATAAAATGTAAAATCTTGTGTTGTAGCATTTTATAGGTTTGTTTTCCAACCACGAAAATTTCCTATAAATCTTGGTGTACCTCTGACTACAAAGAGAACCTGTCTATAAACACCACATTCTTCCAATTTTAGGCTCCCTGACATAAATCCCTTCTGCAGCAGAGAGGATCTCGGAGGTTGCCTGCTCCACTTTAAAGCTTCTTGTGCAGTTCTGATTGTTAGGAACCTGTCAGCATTTCAAACTGTATCATTCCTATGTCTTTCTCAGGGGTTCCAATCCTGTATCTTAGAACTTGGTAACCTTTCCCTCTCTGGTGTTTGTATCTAGAGTGTATTTAAAGACTATAACTATCTTGAGTATTGGTGTTCCTAGGCAGAGCAAGTCAGAGTTCTTTCCTGTTTCCTGATTATCCCACTTAGATTATTCTCTTTAGCTGTCCTATTTTCTTTTCAGCTTGCTGAAAAATGGGTTATCAAAACCAGAAAAAAAACAAAACAAAACAAAACAAAACAAAAAAAAAAAAACAAAAACAAAAAAAAAAAAACCAGAAAACCAGTCAGAGCAGGGCTCAAGCAGTTTTTAACAGTGACTTTAGTACATTCCTATCCTTGAAGAAATTCTCCCAAGACTTTTCTCAAAGCTACCCAGGTTTATTACTTTGGTGGGTCTTAAATATAATTCCTACTTCATTCAGCAAAGAAACTCATTATGAGAAACCACTACCAGCAGCACTTTGTTTAAAATGCATTCTTAATTACTCTTTTATTTCTGATATTGAAGTGTTTAAGCCAACCAACTTTGCTGCTACTTCTGGGCACGCCTAGGTAGAAGTTACTCAGCTTCAGGAAATTGTTGTATCTCAGCACATCATCATGTATCTTAGTTGCTGTATCAACTGAGGTACATTATAATATACCATTTATAATATTCCATTTATTCATCTGGTATAAATAATCACAGCTCTGTTGCACTGAATTATAGGCAGATCATAGCAGGCAAGAAGCTGCCCCCCTGTAGTCTTAGATTTGGCCTAATTTGTAATTCTTACACCAAGAAAGAGCTATACCATATAATTTCTTGGAAAGCATTCTGGTTTATGTTCTGAAAATCAAATTTGGGACATTGTTTGCACTGCACATGATAAAGTCCATATCCTTAGAAAGTTGAAATTGGATTTCAAATGTTATAAAACAGAAGTTTATGTAATTTACTTAGTACAAAATTTAATTAATAGAAAAATTACCTGATTTTCTGACACTTGTTAAGGGAAGGTGGGCATAATAAATCACTACAGTAAATGTAACTATTTTTAAGTATTGCTTTTGGATAAAACATAGCTTGAATTAAACTAGATCTGGAGTAGTATATTTCACCTTGAAATAACAAATTGCCCTTTGAACTCAGGTCTTCACTGGAATCTTCACAGCAGAAATGTTTCTCAAGATAATTGCAATGGATCCTTACTATTATTTCCAGGAAGGCTGGAATATTTTTGATGGCTTTATTGTAACCCTTAGCTTGGTTGAACTTGGTCTTGCGGATGTGGAAGGACTATCTGTTCTTCGATCATTCAGATTGGTAAATATACTTCAATTGTACTGATTTTTCAATGTGGCTTCATTAAAAAAAAATATTTTTGTCTTAAAAATTTGCTTGATGTTTGCCATGATACTGATCCCGAGGGCAGTTTCACTAGCACAAATCCTTACTAATTGTGGTATCTTACTTTCTTCAGTGGAAATTGATAGAGATCCAAACAGATAGCAGTAGATGCCCTGGGCCTATTTCCAATGTATCCATTGTATATACACACTTTAAACATCCCACTATGCAGAAATAAATTGACTCACTAGAGGTATTATGCTCTGATTGGCATCACAGGAACAGATCTCTACAAATACTAGTTTAAAAGTTGTCCAGATTATTTTGACAGGTGAACCCTAGATTTTAAATTCAAATCAGTAGCTTCTTTGGCCTTCAGTAAAAGCTATGCTTTGAGAATATCAAATTACAATTTTACAAATTTTTCTTGAGTGAAACTTCCATCTTCATGCTTTTAGACAAGATGATACCCTCTGAACAATCCAACTAAAGGCATATTTTGCAGCAATATCCTTCCACAAATTAACTTTAAAATAGCCTTGTGTCTTTCTGGTTCTCCTAACAATATTTTTCTTTCCTTCCAGTTACGAGTTTTCAAATTGGCAAAATCCTGGCCAACACTAAATATGTTGATAAAAATCATTGGTAATTCTGTGGGAGCTCTGGGGAATCTGACCCTGGTGCTGGCCATCATTGTGTTCATTTTCGCTGTGGTTGGGATGCAGCTCTTTGGAAAAAACTACAAGGAATGTGTATGCAAAATTGCAAGTGACTGTGTGCTCCCTCGCTGGCACATGCAAGATTTCTTCCACTCTTTCCTGATTGTATTCCGAGTGCTGTGTGGAGAATGGATAGAAACCATGTGGGACTGCATGGAGGTTGCAGGCCAAGCCATGTGCCTTACAGTCTTCATGATGGTCATGGTGATTGGAAACCTGGTGGTATGTAATCCAAGTGTTAACAAAAAATCATTTGGCAAGAGAGTGGTCTCAGTCCTGAAGTGAACTAAGTGCTCTGGATCTTCTTCAACAAAGCACTTAAGCAGGTGGTTTCAAGAAATGCTTAAAGTTAACCTTAAGAGCTTTTTTGGATAGAGAAGAAAATATTCTGCCATGTCAAAATCCTAAGAATGTCCAAGTGGGCACTTAAGAATGTGACTAATTTCTCTTTTGGCCCTATGAAAATATTTTGTGCTCCAAATAATTTTAGTTTATGGGCTCTTTATAGACCATTTGGTGGGGATTTTTTTATTATTTATGCCATATGATTAGTCACCTGAATAATCTAATTTCTGTTGTGGGATGGGATAAATGAAACTTTTTAATGGTGCTGAACAGTAAATCTGATAGCTCCATTTTTAGATTATAAGCTTTGACACCAAAATATTTACAAACTGTGGGGAATTAAAGACACATTTACAGATATTAGTCAGTCGTACAAATATTTTTGAATAGTGAGCAGGACCTGAGCTAATGAAATAAGCTTGGTTTTTACAGAGAAGAGAAAAAAATTTGAGGGTACTTTTTTGGTTATGGTGAATTATTGGGATTTCAGTCTTTGATGTCAATAATAGGACATTTTTTAATAAAATAAATGTTACTTTTTAAAATGAAGTATCTTAGAACATCTTTTTAAAAATCTTTCTTCAGGTACTGAACCTATTTTTGGCCTTGCTCTTGAGCTCATTTAGTGCAGACAACCTTGCTGTGACAGACGATGATAATGAAATGAACAATCTTCAGATTGCTGTGGCAAGAATGCAGAAAGGCATAGATTATGTGAAGAGAAAAGCACGTGAATTCATCCAAAAAGCTTTTGTTAAAAAACAGAAAGCTTTAGATGAAATCAAGCCACTTGAAGATTTAAACAACAAAAACAGCTGTATTTCTAACCATACAACCGTGGAACTAAGCAAGGACCATGATTATATTAAAGATGCAAATGGAACCACCAGTGGTATAGGCACAGGCAGCAGTGTGGAAAAATACATAATTGATGAGAGTGATTACATGTCATTCATAAACAACCCAAGCCTCACTGTGACAGTGCCCATTGCTGTGGGTGAATCCGACTTTGAAAATTTAAACACAGAAGAATTTAGTAGTGAATCAGACCTGGAAGAAAGCAAAGAGGTATTCAGATATTTTTTGCATTTCTCTCTGATCTTTTGAGGGTCTTTGTTATGTGGGATTTTGTTTGATTGTTTAGGGTTTTTTTGTTTTATTTCTTATAAACCAGTGTATTCAATACTTAATCATTTATTTTGACATTTCTTTGTAGATAGGCATAAATGAGTGTATAAAGGAGGACCTAATTCTTGATGAACAGAAGTGTGAGAAAGAGTTAAGAATTATAGCCTCCTAGAGGGGATAAGAGGCCATGTAATGGGAGACTCAACTAATCCATAAAAACTATGTATGGTCCACAAGGTCGTTATAACAACTTGTAGGGGACAGTGCCTTAGCTGCAGTGTTATTCCACTAGAAATTTTTGTTTGCCTTCTGTGACAAGGGTCCCATGAGGAGTGTGATACATCTTCTCTCTGCCGCTTGAAAAAGCATATATAAACCAGAAAATGTATAGTTTATGTAACTCCTTTAGACATATGAATTCTTTTGAATTTTAAAATTGCCAGCTCTTCTACACCTAGATTCCCCTAAAAACAAGTCTTAACCAGACTCTCCCATATGATTCAAATTCACTTGTTGTTAAAATTGAAAAGTACCAACAGATGAAAATATCTACTGTTGCTAAAGGAATGCTAAAGCAGACTATTGATATAAAGCCTTTTTGAGAACTGTAATTTAAAAAAGCATATTAAGGCTATAACTATTCCATTACATAACTTTTTGTATGTGGCTATTTTAGCTAAATAATTGAAATTGATTAGGTGACAGTTGCAAAACAACTACACCCTCAATGACTTATTTTGTTGCCATTTTATTAAATTAGAAAATTGCCCTTCCAGACACTTAACAATGTTAATTTTCTCACTTGAGAAACCTCAGCCTTAACCAGCTAGTTCCCATTTTGGTTGCAATGCAGTTTCTTTACAGGATAGCTCATCTTCCCCCTTCTGTCACACGGTTGTATTGCTACCATTGTTTCAGACACCAAATTTTAGGGTAGCTGAATTCTTTATCACTATGCTTTCAGTGTGTGTAAGAGCCCTCTAGTGCTCTCAGCCAGTGTTAAGCTAAGTGCAAATTTTGGATCCTTCTCCAAGAAAGTAAACCTGTACAAAACAGCCCCTCCCCACAGCAACTTATTTCAGAGACAGTGTTGTTCCCATTTCCTAATTAATATCTGCACCATTAATAATTATTTTCCTGTTAAATATTAGCTAAAATGTCTATAATTAATTTGACTTATACTTATGAACCACTGCTACAGTAAAGGCTCTTAAAATTTCTTTCAGCACATTATGAACAACTCCCAGCATGAAGAATTTCAAAATAAAACATTTAAACAAAGATCCTTTATAAAAAATCAGTGACATATCTTCTACTCTCCACAAATACCTTCATGCTGTCCAGTCCAGTCTTCCAACCCATCACAGAGAAGACAGTCAAATAGAAAAACACCAGCTGGTTTATGACTGACCAATGGAGAATTGCTCCTGTTTAGACATAGACTCAGTTTAGGAAAGCTTAGGAAAGCTGCCTGCTGATGTGCTGTTACCTGCTTTTATCCCATTGAAAAAGTACTGTGACACTTCTGACGTATTGCTGCCACTGCTTTAATAGGAGTTTTGTTGTAACTGTTTGGGGAGCTTTGTCCTCAATACCAAAAGGCCTGCTGCCACCTAGCACTGGTGAACCTGGGAGGAGGCTGCAGTGAGGTGGGGATCAGGCTCTTTTCCCAAGTAAGAAGAGACAGGATGAGGAAATGGCCTCAAGTTGCCCTAGGGGAGGTTTAGATTGGATATTGCGGAAAAATTCTCCACTGACAGGATTGTCAAACACTGGAATAGGCTGCCCAAGGAAGTGGTTGAATTGTCATACCTGAAGGTATTTAAAAGATTTGGCACCTCACCTGAGGACATGGTTTAATAGTAGTCTTGGCAGAGCTGAGTTTATAGTTAGACTCAGTGATCTATATTGCAGTTGTTTCATTATTTTGTTTAGCCATACATATTTAAATATATTTCCTTCACAATTTTGCCCAAGTTTTAGCCACAATACCAAAGAGATAGATTGCAACCAGGCTCCAGCTGCACAATGCTTGTTACAAGTTTTGGGATTTTTAGGATGAGAATTAGCTTAAGTGCCTTTTTTTATTTTTTTTTTTTTTAATTTGGTTTCCAACTTATGCCTCCCTGTCTTTATGCTCATCATGTTGTTGAAAATTTGTTGATAAAACACAATCTGATTTTTTTACGGGCTTAAACTATCTCAGCCTTATTGTATGCAGATTCTGGCTCACTCTGAGCTAGACTTTCAGCAGTTTTAATCTGGATTTACTAACCCCTGAAGTATGGACTTCTCTGCTTTTTTTCCTCATTCCTCTGAGCTCCCACCTCATTTATGCAGTTATTTTTAGACTCTTACCTGATTTTCAGTAGACACTACAAATTCCTGTATATTTTTTAAGCTTCATTATTTCTATGTAGGTCAAGAGATCATTATGACTTATGGCTTGTTGTGGTCATAAATCTTCTCAGATTTAGCATTACCCACATTTTTCAGTTTAAGGCACAATTTTATTTGAAATCTGATCTGTTACTGATACACCTTCTATTTAATAGATTCATACAGTACAGGAGGAAAACCAGACTATAAATTTCTCAGGTGTTTATCAACAACTTATGTTGAACTCTAGAACATTCAAAAACATTGTCTAATTTACTTATTTCAGAATCAAATAATATTTGCCTTTAAATTATTTACTGTTCATTTGTGATGCTTCTTTCCTTTACAGAAGTTAAATTCATCTAGTTCATCTGAAGGCAGCACAGTTGATATTGGACTTCCTGCAGAAGAACAACCAGAAGCTGAACCTGAAGAAGCCCAGGAGCCAGAGGCCTGCTTCACAGAAGGTATTTGGATGAAAAACATTAGTAATAATTATTAATGGAATTGCAGGACCATTTTCTATGTAAGTTAAGTATTAAGATTTATGAATTATATTACCCTTTTGTTTGTGTTTAAGCTCTGATTATTAGCAGTAGTACTTTTAGTCCATAATACATTATATGGAAATTGATACCACAATTATACTATGTATTGGATAAACAGTTAAGAAAACATTTTATTGGAAATTTATCTCTATTTTTAAAATAAGAAAAATGCAGTATTGAAAATTTTATTTTAGTATGTTACTGTACTTTCAGAGTTTAGTTACAGATAATAAACACACTATCCAAAAAGTTTCTTCACAGATATCTAAGTGCTTTATAAAGTATACATTACTACAATAGCTGTTTAGTGATAAATGAAAACTGCACCTAGATGGTCTTGTGAAAAATGCTAAATGATCCTTCTACAAACTGGCAAAAGGAGAAGGAAGAGCCTTGCGTGCCACCTAGGGAAAGAACAGTCTAACCTGGTGGACTCCTTCATCTTTCATTCTTCCTTCTATTGGCCCACAATTCAATAAAACCCCAATCTTGTCATAAATGTTTTTCCAATGGCATTTCTTTGGGAGAAGCCTTATGGATGTGTGCATGTGAAGGAGGTGGAGAAAGAAATATTTTTTTTAAATGATAATATCAGGATACAAATGCCGCTTTTGGTATCTGTAAACAAAAGTTAGATTTAGGCATTAGAGAATAAATGCTATTGTCAGGTTGGATTACTTCTGGACATGATAACAGATCATTCTTTAGAAATTTACATTGAACTTATAAAAGGTAGTACTGTAACAGCCTAGGATTTGTCATGGAAAATACCGTTATTTATTACTAGTATTTTTCTGCATAAAAGTCAGCAGCTAAATCATAAAAGTGTAAAATAAATTAGGGGCACAAGTTAGAGAAATTAACTGGTACTGAAAAGCCCAGAATTTAGATAAGAGGCTTAGATTTTTTTCATGCAATGAATGCAACATTGCCGGAATTGAGTATCCTGAACAAAAGATGGTACAGTTTAATATCATTTGCCCATATCTTACTACATCATCCTACCTGACATTTGGATGAGTTTTTATATTTTAACTCTTATTTTGTATTCTGTAATTTGGCTTCATATTGGATGGACTTTTATCTTTTTGTGTGCACTGTATTGAGCACTTCTTGATGAATGAGAAATGCATTCCTCTCACTTGTTCATTTAACTGTAAATTCCAACTGTCTCAATTTTTTTTTCTTTGAGGAAAAAGGTCATCTAGGTGAAAATCTATTGGGTTTTTACTAAATAGCACAGTAGAGATAGCATTAAATTATTAACAGAATGCATAACCAAAATTAATGCAACTCAATAAAATCTCTTTTTTTTTCCTCCTGTCATTACATAAAATGTTCTAAAGGCTGTGTAAGAAGGTTCAAGTGCTGTCAAGTAAGTATAGAAGAAGGGAGAGGAAAGCAGTGGTGGAACCTTAGAAAAACCTGCTTCAGGATTGTTGAACACAACTGGTTTGAGACTTTCATTGTCTTTATGATTCTCCTCAGTAGTGGAGCTCTGGTAAGTAAAACATGAACAGAATGTTTCCATGTTGTCAGAAAACTCCTTATAATTGTCTCTTCTAACACTGTTTTAACTTAACACAATTCCATGTCTTCAAATGATAGGACTAAAGTGTATTTAGGCCTTGGGAAAAGCAGCAAAACAGTCTCTTCTTAACAACATGTAGAAAAAAGAACTGACATAGGTGATTAGAGAGAGCCTACCTCCATTGCTGGAAGTGGCAGTGATATGCCTCAGGCAGAGAGAAACCACACGTGAAGAGGAGAACACACTAAACTTTCTTATTTGCGTGTGCTCCCTCCTTTCACTGCTGTTTACTGATGTAGCTCAGGGAAAAGGACTGTCACTCAACTAATGTAATTCAGTTTTTGTGGTTTTATATGTCCTCAGATCAGTAGTAAAGGATGAAATTCAGAAGTACTAATGTTTCCAGATATTAGTTATATTATTATATTTTTGCTTGTTTGTTTACCTATTCACCTTTCATATTGCTTCTTTCTTCTTTTTTTTTTTTTTAATTTGAAAGACTCCCTATTCACCTATTCACCTTTCATATTGCTTCTTTCTTCTTTTTTTTTTTTTTTAATTTGAAAGACTCCCTATTCACCTATTCACCTTTCATATTGCTTCTTTCTTCTTTTTTTTTTTTAACTTGAAAGACTCCCTATTCCTGAAGAATATTCCTGTTGAGTATTTGGAACCATAATGGCACAAACAGTTCAAAACACCTTGTAAGGGCCAGGGTTGGCTTATGTGGTCCTATAAATGCTGTGTGCTAGAACAGCAAAAAAAAGCTAAGACTGCGTGGGGTTTTTTATTTCCTTTCTAAGAATAAGAATTTATTATTTAGACTTACAATTCAAACTTCTACAGAATCATCCTCATGTAGACTGAAGGGACATCTGCAAAAACATGAATTTACTTTTACAAGCATGCAAGGGCAGAATAAAGGGAAGCCAACCATAATAAAAATCTCTATCTATGAATGAAATAAACCCTAACAATAATATGTTTTTTTCAAAAATACAAATAATGACGAAGAATAAAGAAATAGTAGATGAATTTTTAAATTAAAGTGAGCCTGAATAAATACACTGAGGTGACATTTTTTAGGCAAACTATTTGCTGTAAGATAATGCAGAGTATATCTAGCATCTACCCTGACAGACTTAATTACCCTTTGGCAAATTACTTAACTTCCTACATAATAAACAAAATTGTGTTTCAAAATTGTATTATAAGCACATTAAACCACTGCCAACACTTTAGAACACTGTTAATACTGTTAGCAGTATATGATAATACCTATCACTAGTTTCAGCTACATCTCTAAGAATTATTCTGCTTTTGTTTGGTCTAATATCAATGTAACCATCAGAAAAACAACTTATGCAATGCCATGTGACACCTTCCGTGTCATTTAAAATCCTTCAAATAACAAAAAAATTGTCAAGTTTACGCCATTGAATTTTGGTTCCTAGAACTATGGAGAAAATCTTCAGTGACAAGAAATTTAAATGAGAAAAGTAGTGGAAGGAGATCTGAAAAAGGTAAATTTCTATTACCATATTTAGAGGAAGTTTGATACAAGATCCCACAGTGTTAGTACCTCGTGCTTGTGAGCCTAAGGTGCATCATGCAAAGAGCCTTTATTTTGTGAAAACGTTTCAAAGACTATGGATTAGCCCAAGTCTCTGGAGATGTGAGACTCTGCTCTCCCTTTAAAGTCCTTTGTGACAGTGAAAAGGTCTCTTTGTACCTACCAGCTCTGCATCCCAAATTCACGCCAAGGCCATGCTCCAGACGAATCTCACTGTCAGCACAGCCAGGAAATGCAGCAGGCACAGGCTGCCTGCACAGCCCTCCCCAGGCTCTCAGGCGGGGAGCAGACACATCTCCCTGCCAGGAGCGCTGCTCACTCAGCCTCTGGCATCCCCCACCTGTACAAATGAGATGACAAGTGCTGACTTCCCAGTTTTAGTGAATTCAGGAGTGTCAGGTACCACAGTGCCTGATGCAAGTAACCAGAATTACACAGATCTTAGCTTGATGTGTGATATAGAAACACTAATCACTTGAACTGACAGATGCCAAGTGGTTCCAAAGTAACCAGAGTAAAAATGAATGTTAGAATCAAAAAATATCCAAATCTTTGCAAGCTAGCTGATCATTCCAGTTCTTTCAGCTTGATAAAATCAGTCAGTCTCCATAAGAAATAATAGCATAATTGAAATTTGAAAGCAATTAAAGGAAAAAAAATTGAAGAGGTTATGAAAAGCAGGAGCTATTTATTTTTTCTATTGCCTAAAAATGAGAACACCAAAAGTGTTAATAACATGGCAAGGATCACAGAAATTAAAATGCAAACAATAAAGCAAGTGATTAAGATAGAATTTTTTTTTTAAGAAAGGAGGAACTTATTTTAAGATTTATAACTGAAAATTTTCAGGAAGCCAGAGGACTTAACAAAAGTTAGCTTGTATTGTCATTGTCCTGAAAAGTTTACAGCTATGGCCCTGGATTTTGTAGTTGGGTCTACCTACATACAAACCAAATGATCTCAGTAGAATTCATTTCAGGCACAACACTTGGCAGACTCAATTCCATTTGTCACTATGCAATATGATCTGAGAAGAATAATTCACTATCAGCAATAAAGAAATACATTTTTAAAAATCTCTGACAAGTGTAGTGGTTGCTGTGTAATATCTGCTTCTTCCTCCTGTGAGCTGGAAAATATATTTCCATAAGGAGAAAACAGATTTATACTGACTTATCAGAAAAAGAAGCATTAAATAGAAATTACATATCCTTGTCTTTTCTTACATATTATTTCCCTTTTTTTGTTGCCTTTTTTGGTTTGTTGTGTTACAACCTGAAGCATGTGCAGTAACAAAAAATAACATATCTTTGAATGTTTATACTCACAGGCTTTTGAAGACATATATATTGAACAACGTAAAACTATCAAGACCATGCTGGAATATGCTGACAAGGTCTTCACTTACATCTTCATTCTGGAAATGCTGCTGAAGTGGGTGGCCTATGGCTACCAAACTTATTTTACTAATGCCTGGTGCTGGCTGGACTTCCTGATTGTCGATGTATGTAGTGCATTTCCTAGGTGACACTTTTATAATTGTCTGATAATTTTTAAATTTACTTTCTCTGCAGCCATAATATCTATTAATGCCAACTGGTTTACTTTTCAGTTTGAAAAGTAAGGTAGATGGAAAAATTCCATGTTTCTCTCTCTTTCAGTCTATGTTTGCAGCACTGCCTTGCTATGTTAAGAGACTGGAAGTTCTCCTGCTGAACAGAAGGACCTTGCATGGTAGCCCCCAAGCAGTTAGGGGGTTGTTCCCAACACTGCTGTTGAAAGAGGTCATCCTGCCTTGCATTCTGGCCTGGGATGTTTGCTCCCACCTTCAGACCCATCATTCCTCCTGCTGTGGTCTAGGTTGAACCCTGCATTTAGATGTTTGTCTGATCCACCAGACATCAGACAAACATCTGAATCAAAACTCCTCTGGCAAGAAAATGAATATCATATCCACAAATTTCATGTGGATAAATTAGGGCTCCACAAAGAAAGGAAGATATATCTCTAGCACTGGTAGAGATATAAATTAATTAATATTGAAGTCCAATACGTACTAGTGAGCTTGCAGTCTTCACAGGCATGTTTGAAATCTTTGCTGCAAGGGTTATCTCATAGTTCTAGCTCTACGGCACTGTGCTGTGAAATGGGAGAGAACATTTCTTGATGCAGTGATACAATTATGGAGCATTTAAGAATATCCTGGGGAAAAAAACACCAGTGTGCACGAATGCATACTGTTTCTGCAGCTCATGAATTTCTGTGGGTGAGCTTCAAATACTATGTTTTACAGAGTTACAAAACCAGAACCAGTCACTATATTTTCAAGACAGTAATTTCTGGTAAAACATATACAAAAACCAAGTATTGAACAAGCTCAGTTTTAAAATTAAGATTCTTTTTGTCCTGGTTTCAATGACTTAGAAATGTACAATGAATAGACAAAAAGAGACCCTTATAAGAATTTATTGTCCAAAAGTATTGCTAAAAATCCAAAACTTTCTCAATGTGTTCCCATCATACAATGGCTAATTAGAGCATCAGAACAATTAATTTTCTTCAGTTTGTTTTTTTTTCCCTCCCTTGGTTTTTGTTTTTTTTTTAATAGGTGTTTACAAGATTTTTGGTTTGTGTACATTGTGGTTTAAATATATTGAGGCTTCAACTCCACATATACAGCTACAGATAGCCATGTTTCATACAATGAAAGTACCCTCTCTGGGAAAACACTTTGCTCTTTAGTATTGAAATTCTCAAAATGGGTACCTAAGTGACGCCTACAACAAAAAATCTTGAACAAGCGTGCAAGCAGAAGCAGCTGTTCATTTTTTAAACCAATTTTCTCTAATATTTGACCTTGTTTAAATTGTACTATCCCAAATAGCCATATTGTGAATGTGAAAATGTGAATACATCATTATGTGAAGGTATAGTACATATTCAAGTGTCTGAATTAGTTCATGATATATGCTAGATTTACACATATGGATATTTTCTTTAATTTTCCTTTAGATTAAGGCAACTTCAAAGTTTTCAGTAATACAATGAATGTGCTGGAAAAAAGAAAGTTAGATTTCAAAAGAATCAAGTTTTGTGGTTACTATGGCTGCTGAAAAGTTCAGAAAAGCTATTAACTTTTAAAAGCTAAAAATTGCACATATAATGCTTGTTTTTAAATATGAGCACAGTCCTAGAATTCTTTTTACCTGATACATTGTTCTTTATAATGAAAGAGTATATGAGAACATTATGCTTTTTTTGGCCCAATAAATAGTTAAGGAATTAAAACAGCATAATGAGGGAACATTTAGGGGAAATGGGAAACAAACAAAGTAAAATTTTGACAGGAGCCATAGGAAATGTGGAGAATGTGGTATTTCACACTGAGGTAATGTAGGGACATGGAATATTTAAAGGCCTGTAAAATTCTTCCACCTATGGAACTGTTCTTCTAAGGTCTTAGAAACAGCATAGTCCAGGTTAATGTCAGCTTGTAAAGCACATCATTTCAGCAGTCAGGCAAAAGGATTAGTCAATATAACTGCCTATAGCAAAAATAATCCTTTTTACCAATTTTCAGGGAGCAATGTTATTCTGCGACCCATGTGTAATTCAACACAAACTTCAGTCACTTCCCTTTCAGTTGTGGGCAATCAAATGACATTATCAACCACAATTACTGATCCCAACAGTATTGTAAAACAAAGAAAAAATAAGACATATCTAAATTGGTAAAAAGGAGAGACTAATGTAATTTGGTTTTTGTGGTTTTATATGTCCTCAGATCAGTAGTAAAGGATGAAATTCAGAAGTACTAATGTTTCCAGATATTAGTTATATTATTATATTTTTGCTTGTTTGTTTACCTATTCACCTTTCATATTGCTTCTTTCTTCTTTTTTTTTTTTTTTTAACTTGAAAGACTCCCTATTCCTGAAGAAAGTGATCCAAAATTAGAATCTTCTAACGAAGTGTATATCTCACATCTATGGTATGTAAAGTAGAATGTACCATATAATAATTTTTACTTTCCTGTTTTCATATAGGTCTCTTTGGTTAGCTTAACTGCAAATGCATTGGGTTACTCTGAACTTGGTGCCATTAAGTCCCTTAGGACACTAAGAGCTTTGAGACCTCTAAGAGCTTTGTCACGATTTGAAGGCATGAGGGTAAGACAACGTGAAAGTGTCTGAAACTATGCATGCATATAAGGAATACATGCATGCACAACGAGGAATGATGAGTCCATGCAGAAAGGCTGCACTATCTTTTTATCGCATATCTTTTACTAAGAGATAAGCAAAAAGCTTCATCCATTGACCTAAATCCATATACACTTATCACATAGAACTTATATTCATTAAGGTTACTTTACTTTCTAGCCAATCTCAGGAGTTTTTCATATGAGTCTTTGAAATTGCCAACTATGAACTCTTAACAGAGTCCTAATTATAAATAAAATGTAACACAATTGCATTGATTTATTTACTGATAAATATATCAAAATATTTACACAGGAATCTAATTTAGCATTAGTTAAAAAATATATTTTCTCCTAGAAAATGAACTTCTTCATTTTTCATTATATTTTATAAACCCCCTTTAATCTAACCCCACTGAATTTCATTAGATGATACTACAGATACATTCATTTCCACTAGTGGTTTAAATCTATTTCTGAGTTTGGCTGACTTAACAAGCAAATCAAGTTATTTGATTCCTCTATGAAGTTATTCTTTTTGTATGATAAATGCTTCTTTTAGTTCAACTCATTTCTATTCAATACAATGTATATAAAGTTATTTCTTGCTACTCTGAGTAATTTAGAGGCCCTGCTTACTATTCATCTCACTCAAGAAGGCATTTTGACTTATTGTTTCATTTGTTTATACCTTCTGTTCCTTAAAGCCACTGAATACAAACTAACTCTATATGCATGTCAATGAAATATGCTTTAAGAGAATGCTTTTTCCTGCATCATGGCAACATAAGAAGAAACAATGCAAAATCTTCATAAAAAATTTAAGATTAATTAAGTCAAACTCAGGCTTCTAATTCTTTTCCTGAAATTGTATTCAGCAGACTACCTATCTCCACTTCAGAATGCAGCAGAAAATACATTGCTAACCAATGATTACTGAATTAATAAATTTCAGCTTCATGCAGCAAATTGACTTTTAACAGTTTTCTCCTTATATGAAACTCATGAGGTGATATTCAGCAGGGTAAGAGCTGGTCAAGTACCACAGAATATGCAACATTTTGATTTAGCCATTTTCTCTTTGTCTTTCTTTGTACATACTGTTCATGAACATTCAGATAAATGTATGTGGTTTTGTGCAGAGAAATGTTGGGAAACTGCTGTCAGCTTTATGTTTTAATGATGTTCTGGTCAGCTGCAGGAGGAATGGGAGACCAGTACAGATAATATACAGGGAGGAAAAAAATGCAGCTGTTAAAATGATATTGGAAGAAAAGACCACTTCTAAAAAGATGTTAAATTTGATTGCCAAATGTTTTATTCATATTTCTGTAACTTTACATGATCGCCTTAGTAAATTTTCCACTTACAAGCTCTAGGATATTTATGCATAAAGAAGCTGTTATTAAGGTACCTGTTATTTGAAATCTATTTACTGCTTTCCCTTACTGCTTGCTGAATAACTATGAAACTCTGCCAGGCGCCCAATCATATGATAGAATTTCATCTACGCAACACGAATAATTCATGAGCAATTTACTGGTTAGGAATCACAGAGATGCTTGGAAAAGCAAATAGGCTTCAACTCTATCCTCCAATATTGATGACAGTCAATGAAATACCTGATTCCAGTCACTCAGCAAGTTTGACAGGCCAAATATATAGAGGCCTTATAGTTACTACTTGCACTTCTGAAATAGTGGATTCTTTCCAAAGCACTTGGCAAGTATTCAAAAGAGCCCACTGACAGTTGTTGGCATTACTTTATGAATGACTCACGAACAGTAAAAAGATTCAAATAATAAATAATTGACCAGCTCATAAAACTATAGTCAAATTGAAGTCTTCTCAGAAACTGAGTTCATTTCAAAATAATTCATAAAAACAGATTCTTTTTTCTGTCTGCAGAAAGTAAAGATAAAACAGACCTCTTAGCTTTCTTATATTGCCCATACCTACACTGAGCAGTTATAAAACAGTTTTTATTCAGCGTGTATTTAAATTTTAATGTTTACCTATGTTCAAAACTGTGCATATTTTGCACTGAAAATGTAAAATATCTGAAGTATTCCACAACAGGCTGTGGATATAAGAAATTCTGCCTCATTTTGTAAAACAATTTGCCGGGTACTCAGCTACTTTAATTCAATCAATGTTATTCTTAAATAAGTTTTTCATTCTGGTAAATTGGAAGAGTGCAGCATTTTACACAGTCAGTACATACTAATGACTATTCTGTTATGCCTAAATATGAAACACACTTCAAATTTTAAGTTACGTTCTTAGAAGTCTTCAGCTATACTCTTTAGTTACAATTAATTTTATAATTATGCTGTTTCATAATTATCTTTCCAATGTGAGTATAAAATATATGAATCACTTGCACCAAAACAGGGTACAGGATCCATAGCTTGTTCTTGCCTTAAGCACAGAAGTGAATTCTGCCATATTAAAGGCATTTAGAATATCTGCTAGTATAGTGAATTTTGAGAAACTTTAATACTTTCTATATTGAATCTCAAAACCAACTCCACCCAGATGCTGGAAGGCAAAGTAAAGGATTGCTTTAATTTAATTTAAATTTCTGTCTTAGGGTTTATATTCTCATCTCAATTAGTGTATGTACTAAGCAGAAGTAGCTGCAAACTGAGATTTGAATATACCCATTGCTTTTTGTTTAGCTTTTTAGTACTTGCAGTATAATGCTTTTGCGCTAGATCTGAATTGGTATGCTTCTGGAAAATGTAGAGTACTGAGTACATTTGCTTTGCTGAGTTAGAGAATTAAGTGACAATAAAGCATGCATTTGTGTCTAATTTCACAAAATAAAGCATGTCATGCCGTGCTTGATTTATTAGAGAAATAGTAGAAGGCAGCAAACAATCTGAAATACACTTGCACTTTCAGTTTTGCATGCCTTATGCATATTTCTGGCTGATGGCTTTAAACATTTACTGTATTTCAAATTTCCAGTCCAATTTCATAACTTTTAAAATCTGAATTAGAGTATTTGATGTCTTCAATCTCCTCTAAATTCAATGGGTATTCCTTAGATTCCCTTACCAGGAAAGTGGCGATGAGGCATTTTCAAGAGTACTCAAAACTTCATTAGTATGAAAGAAACATTTCTCATATAATTGAGCTATAAAACATAGCATCAAGTGTCTGTCATTACAGATTCACAAGTAATAAGAGGCTACATATTTCTATTTCATATAGGATACATTTCAGCTTGGATGGGGTGGACTACTTGCTCCTCCCCTTACCTGTATTGTGGGTACAGTCTTTCCCCCTTTTCTACCCTTAATGAGTACAGTCTGACTAATCACGGGTTAGGAGGAGAAATAACCTCATCTGCAAATCCCAGTACCAGTAAAAGTAGAATCTATATATTCATCCTCCACTGCTTCTCAATTGCTTTAAATCTATGGAAATAATTCTTTGAAATTTCAATGTTAAAGAAAAAAACATGAAAATGAGCAAATGGGTATTTTTGTCAGCTATTTTAAGATTTTTAATTGCTTTTTAACTGAGATAAAAATTGGCTTTCTTTAAAAATTTGAATCTGGTTTATATATTGTTTTGGAAAGATCTATGGTTTACCCTGTTACTCAACTCATAACTAATATACTTAAAATAACCTGAAGATGGTAAAGAAAGTCTTGGACATTACTCTTAATACATTAAACACACTGCAAAATACTGTGATCTGAATAGCCACAACTACAGATGTTTATATAATTGCAGTTTAAATTTTTGAGTAATTTAAAACACCCTATATGTTCTATTAAGTAAATAATTCCAAGTGTATACACACAATATATAACATATAAAATCCTTTCTTGGAATCTGAAGTCATTCTTCTTTGGCCTGTGTTGGAAACTAGAATTCAAAATTTTTTATAAAATTCCAGTAAGAGTATTTTCTTTCTTGGGGTTTAAAAATGTCCTGCAGGAGACATATCAATGATATAAAAATTTTGCATTCACTAGAATCATTAGTAAAATCCACTTGTTAGAACCAAAACCCTTGCAAGCATGAACTGCAGGAGGCTATCACTAATGCAGGGGTTTTTATAGCTGCAGTGTAAATGATGGATCAGTAGCAACCATGTTCAGTGTAAGTTCAGCATCTTATCTCACAGTTAAGAATTATGTATTCACTCTCAAGAAAGTGAGTGAATATTTTCTGCAAATTTCTCTTAAAAATAGAGGAATATATTTTATTGATCTAAGCATCATGCACTCAGAAGAACTTCTTGAGAACTGTGATCTTATTCATTACCTTTGAGCTTTGAGGAAAGTCTATTGGGATGTTTTGTGTCTCCTGAATGACAATTAAAAAAATTTATAAACTTTGAATTCTTTCTATGTAGATGTTCATAAATAATACAGGAAACATGTTAGTATTTTTTAGACTGTAATTCTACAATAAGAAGAGAACTTTTGAAGAGTTACTTTATATAATTGAAAATTCTACCATTTCTTTCCAGTTTTGTATTTGTTGTATCTTACAGAAAACCCTCACTGTTAGGATCCAATTTTTTAAAAAATTGAATGGGATACATAATATAGTTTGTATTTTAATTGAAAATGTTACAGGGCATGTAAAATTGATAACATTTCATTAATGCAACAAGGAGAGCAAGAGGTTGGGGTTTTTTTACTGCATCCAGTGAAATGCAAAGATACTATTCCCATGTCAAGTAACTGCTCTGTTTTCATGCTCATGTCTCTTTACAATATTTACCAGGCCTTCTCAAACTAATGGAGCCCTGTGACTTATTGCTTGGCAGATAATTATTTTATTTTATAATACATTATGTAAAATTATGTATTTTCTTCTATATTATCCTCAAAAGTACTTTTTGCATACTTGATTACTGGTAAGAAACAGAATCAGGCTGCTTCAGAACCTCATTTCTGTTAGATCCAGCAGTGTAGCTTGCTTTTACTAGACTGATGTGTGAATAACAAATGCTAGTGTCGCTACTTTAAACAAGTTAACTTCTTATTGAAGCTAGAACAGAACTTCAGAATCACCTAGTTGAGCTTCTCTGCTAAAGTTGTTGCATTCCAAGATATAAACTCACCACCCAATAGTATGAAATTTCTCCAGCACCAAGTGTTATAAAAATAGTTGGTGCATTGTTTGAGAAAGTATTTTGCTTTCCTTGAAGACAAAATTCACTATGAGAAGCATTCTCCAGTCAGGTGCACTTGTACAGTAACAGTGACAGAAAAGTAGAAAATACAGCAATTGTCTTGTACAGGGAGTGATTTTCTTATCCTCTGAGACCTTTTATCTCTTACTTCACCTTTATTTGTTCATTATTGTTCAGATTAAGATTTACTTGTAACTCCTTGACAGGTCTCTTTGGTTCTTTCCACCTGCCTGACTTTGCATACTCTCAGTTAAGTCCAACTTTTTTTACAATCACTGCTTTAAATGATACTTTTCTAATAATCTTCAGTGTATATTCCCACTACAGTCTTCCTTTTACTCAAAAAATTGAAGACATTGTCATAAATAATTTTTTCATTTGGTTCACACAAGGTGCTTCTCATGCCTAACACTGACAAAATGCATTTAGTATTTCTTTCAGGAAACAACCTTTTTTGTTTTTTTAAAAATTGGTCTAAATAATAGTATAGTCCCACCATCATAATTTACTTCTCCAAACTTTTGGTTTACTAATTTTTTAGTTATCATGACTTAAAGATAAACATTTGTTTATATGCTAAAATAAGTGGCTTTTTAGTTTTTCAAATTTCTTATAACTTTTCTAAACATTTTTCTAAATGTTTTTTAATTCTGACCTTACATAATCGTAGATAATGTCATTAAAAATAAAATATATATGCACACAGAAAAGAATAGAATATAGAATAGAATGTATATAGAATTCAGGCAAACTGTGTAGCGAAAGTAGGAACTAGGTTTTTTTAGTATATACCTATTAAAGGGAAAATCCATTAATTACCTGTAATTTGGGTTGGAAGATAGATAAGAGACAAAGCCAGACTCTTCTCACATGTGCAAACATGGCAACAAGACAACAGCTTTAAGTTGGGTTAAGGGAAATTCTTATTTGATAGAAGGGTTTTAGGGAGGTTTGTGGTTTAATTTTCTTTTTTTTCATTTGGGGGATGGGGGTGTTTGATTTTCATTTTGGTGGGGGTTTTTGTTTGGGATTGGGATTTTTTGGGTTGGGATTTCTTTCTTTTTTCTTTTTTTTGCTGTCAGGTAAATACTGGAAAATCGCATATAGTTAGTGGATTATAGATCATACATTTATATCAATGTGGTGCACCACTCTGATTTCCATTTGTGGGACAAACTTATGAAAATTAGTTTTTTACAAAAAATCCATTGAGACAAAATAGGAGTAATTAATTGAAAATGAGAAAGTTTTAATTACTTGGATTATTCTACATTTTTAGGTTCCTAGAATCTAAAATTTCTCCTAGTTCCTCTGTAACCATTATTTGGAGCATGTCAAGTAGGTTGCAGTTTCTCTCACAGATATACCTAATTTTCATTCACCGTTGCCTCTACAGCCAGTTCATAGCTGATAACCAAGCACATGCAGCATGCTTCTTCCCAGGGTACCATTCCAAGCTATTCAATGACAAAATTTGCAGTTTTGAGGTAAAAGAATTATTGCAATCTCTCTCTCTCAATTCCTTCTCTCTCTTTCTTCCTTTCCTGTTCTGTCCTCATTTACTAGACTGCGATATCACATATGTTTATCCCCTGATATAAACATTGATAAAATGGGATAAATTGTCATTATTATCTGTGAGTAAAATTCCCATCTCCAACAGTGCTGTGGCAAAGTACATATACTTTATCCTTTCAATGTAAAGAACTTTCATCCTCAGATAGCCATTGAGTGAATCGACAGGTAACCAGGGCAACCGGCAAAACACAGCTCAAATGCAAAGAGTAAATGTATTCCATTACCTTGCCAACAATGCTGGGAGGCAGAGACACACAGAGACACAAGCTCCCTTAGGGTTACTTCATCCTTGTGGGGACGGCAGGGCCCGCAGCCTGCCCCAATATATAAAAGGGCTTTGTGCATGCACAGCTTATCACAAGGCCGTGCTTTTATGAGCTCTCTGTCTCCCAGCAGGAGGCTCAAGCATGTCTGTGAGAGTGTATTATGTCTGCACAGGAATTCTACTTCTCAAAACAGGCAGAGGATAAACAACACTAGGCATAATAAATGGAGTTTTCCCACACTGACATGCTTAGCATTCCCAGCTGCAAATTCACTTTGAGAGAAACTATTCCCTCCTCACCAAATCTTCATTTTAACCTTTCTCTCCCAACAGCCATCTTCAACTCCACGTATGCACTCAGATGAGACAGGGTATTTTATGTGGGAATAATTTTCCTGTACTGCATCACCAGTTATTTTCCTTCATGGGCACCTCCAAACGTCACACTAAGCAACCGTGGCAGAAATCCCAGAGCCTCTGCTGAGGATCTCTCTTAATCCTCAGCACTGAGCCATGTTTTTATTCTGTCTGCTGGCCCTCAGGTCCACTACCTCCATTGCTTTTGTGACAAACATTTTCAACTGACTTAGCTGCTCCTAAATTAAGCCCCATAACTGTTTCCTCCAATCCCACTGATTTACTGCTGTTATGACTTGTAGAAGAAGCTCCTCTAACTTCAGAGAAAGGCAGTTTCCATCATCAATTTTACAGTACCAGGGAGAACAGAAAGCCATTATTACAGCATCAGATAGTTAATCTTTCTGATTAATGGGTGCGGTTTCTTCATGGTCTGCCTCAGATGCTCTTTTGATCCCCTGCCTGGGATAGCTACTGTATATTTACATACAGTTACTATGTCCTTTCTTCCCTTGCCTCAACTCTTCCACAGTTTAAGAGAGAATACACTTGTCTGTTACTTGATACCCACTTAGTCAAGTCAGCATGGTTTCAGAGTCTTCTAGACTTCCTTGTGTCCTCCAGGTCCTTCACTGTGAACATGTGGTAAAATGCAGATCCCATCGTCACCTGTGCCTACATCTGTGTCCATTCATGGCGTAACTTCTGCCATTCCAGCAGTCTTATCTATGTGCTGCACCAAGAATCCAAACCAATGTCTACTTGCTCACTTTTTTCTCCATCTCTCCCTGCAAATGTTCTCTCTGGCAGCTCTTTGGGAACTTTTCCTATTTAAGCATAAAATTACGAAGTTGAGACCTTCCAAGTGGAGACAAATAAAGTACTTAATTTTGAGTAGAAAGAATGTTCCACACACAGTCCTCTAATCTCCCTTTCCATCCCAAAGAGTGTAACTTCCTCCTCGTTTGCACCAGGAAGAGAGTTAGGAACTTCTTCACAGAATCTGCAAAAGTTATGTGAAAAGTGGATAAGTACTACTAAAGATGTTTCCTTGTTTGTTTACAGATTTCAGGAGGTCCTGATATATCCATTACTCAGCTCCAATGTAGGAATTCCTGGAAAGTCTGTGGCAGCTGAGGTGTCAGGATCCATGGAAAATACTTTTCCTTGGCAACTAAAATACATTTATTTCTCACTACGTGTTCAGCTATGTCTCCCACAGCAGGGGTCAATCTAGTAAAACTTCCTTATAGTCTATTCATACAACAGGGAAAAGCTGGTGTTTTGTACAATCCTCATTCTACACATATGAACAGTTCTGACAGCAAAACTGATTTTTTTTGTCCAGTTTTTACTATTTTCTTTGGAGATTTTTTCAAAAGAAGATACAAGCAGCAGCCATGAAAAACATCTGGATTACTAATTTGCCTTGACAGAAAGTCATATTGGCCAGAAAATAGGACATACAATTAGTATTGCAGTAATTCTCTAATATATAAATCTGGTATTGGAAGATAAATATTATGTAAATTTAAACATGAAAAATTGTGTATATATATGACATACTGCTTTCTTCTAGAGAAGACATGGTTTCCCACAATTATTTTTTTCCCCCTGGATGAATGTTGACTTAAATGTAAAATAGTCTAGAGCTCCTTTGTCTTTTTAGGCATCAGGTGTTGCTTCTCACTTGTTCTTATTGCTGTTCCACCTACCTGAAGCTATAGGAAGGTGAACAAGCAGAATCAACTTGGGCTTTTGCAGCTTTGCTCACTGGAGTCAGCCTGACCAGCAACATCCCAGCCTTGAGGAAATGCATAGGTAATTTATAAAACCAAAGAAACAACTATGCAAACATCTTTTTCCAATTTACTGGCATTATATGCTATATCAAGAAAAAACAGAAAATAGGCCCAAGAGAAATAGCCCCTTTTAAAATGAAAAATGCATTTTAAATCATGTATATCTGATGTAGATTTAAAGAGCAAGCAAAAATAAGAGCTGTAGTTGCCAACATTCTTTTAACCTTCTACAGACTCTTTCCAACAAGATGAGAATGGCAATTTTTATTTGCTAAATTAACTCATTTAGAAATCCTAATTGACCTCTTTTCTGCATTCAGTTCATTTTTCAATTGGTTTTCCCTTTCTTCTGTCCATTTGCTGTAACTTTTGTGTGTAGTTGCTGTCTGTGTATGTATGGGTATAATCTTGGATATGTATTAAGTTAATGTCCTGGTTATCCTGAGATACCTCAGCTAATTCCCAAAGCAAACACAAAACAAAAAAATCCAAAAAAAAAAAAATGAAATAAAACAGAAAAACACTCTTAAGGCAATTACCTGCAACTGTACGTGTTGAAGAAAGTAAAGACCTCTTGCTAAAGAGGACTTTACAGTCAGCCGAGCATCTGACCAACGTGTAGCAATACATTTTTACATTATAAATATGATAGGGGTAAGGCTCAACACTGTTGAGGAAGAAAAATCGAACAGAAAAAAAATGCAAACAGAAAACAGCTTCTAAAAGTTTTAATTTTCTTTTCTTCTTTTCTTAAAAAACCTTTCAGGGGGACTGGATAGCTCAAGGGGTTGGTAATAGGATACAGAGCCTTTCATCTCTAGGTCACCAGTTCGCATCCAGGCCAGGTCAGTAGTGACCAAAAATTATTACCATTTGATGGGTTTTCAGTGACCTCTATGAAATAAGTTGTTGGAAGCATTGTTGGAACAGTTGCTGGAAGCTGTTCTCTTTTTATCCAAGAAGATGTGGCTGATCTTTCCATAGTCTCAGTGGTGAGACTGCATTACCTGTTCATCTAAAGATTATCAAGTGCAAGACGCACTGATGCATTTTGCAGAAATCCTTTTTCCTAAAACTATTATCAATTCATAATTGTTGTAACAGTTATTGTTGCTGTTATTATTCTGCTGCCTGTTCTGGATCTGTGCTGTGGTTCAATGGATGTCAGGGTTGTTATAAAGGTAACTGCTACAGGCACTCAATTTTTGCAAAACCATTCTTTGTGTGAGCAGAGGTAACCTTGATTCATTTGAGTTGCAGTACTAAATCCCCATCTTTCTTTCTTGACATCTTTATTTTCAGGTTTTTCATCAAGACTAAACAAAGGAATTCAATCAGTGTAACACATCTGGAACATTTTTATGAGTGGGGGGAAAAAAGACAAACACTAGCTGGCCTAGAATTTTGAAGCAGCAGTAGCATAAGGCAGTGTCATAGATCAGGTCAGACTTGGAACAAATTTCAGAATTTCTAATTCCATTTCTAATTTTTATGTTCTCAATTCCATGAAGCTAAATAGCAACAGATTTATTACTGGTATCTTTTCATCACCAAAAATACAAGCAATATAAAAAAAGAAGATTTAAAAGTGCTAAACTTAAAAAACAAAATCGTGGTTTTATAAAAGATAAGGGATATTCTGCTGCAGAAAGGTCCCATTTCTACTGTCTGGCAATGGAGGAGACCGTTCTAATTGAATAGAAAATATGCCCTGAAATCAACATTTCTACCTAAGATCTCTAAACAGATCCTAATTGCTGGCCATAAAGTTTGGGAGGAAGAGGGGAGGAGGGTGCTGAGTGATGAATAATACAACCACAATATTCCTCTTCCAAAGGCCTTCTAGAGGCTGTGAAATACAGGTAGTAAGATTGAGCAGTTCTGAGCTTGCTCACAACTATGTTGGTAGTGGGGAGAATGCATCTATATTGCAGGGAACAGAGACGGACTAAGACAACTTAATGTACTCCAATATCCATGCCAATCCTTTCCTGCCTTGCTGCAGGACTTAGATTACTGAGAGTCAGAATCCTACTTCAGATTTTATTTTACTTTCCTACCAGGTCCCAAAAGTTTACAGAAGAAAAAATGTAAACTTTTAAATAAAATATAACTTGTAAATGAGAAGTTGGAATTGTATACTTAAGGAAAAATAACTGCTCATCACAAAAGTTTTGATAGGTCTGACAGACACGTGATTAATTTCTATAGATATCAGAAAAATGCACCTTTTATCTACATAAGATATATTGACATCTTGCCTGCAAATATCTAAGAAGGTAACCCCCCAAAAGTAATTAAAAATGCAAAATCAGAAGTCCTAAATATATCCTTTTTTAGATAAATGAAGGGTATTGCTAATTTAATTAATGAAATAACAAGACTGGAGCTTGAAATAAATTATGTCGATTCAAGTAGACACATATTGCAAACCTGTCTTGCTTTCGTATACAAAGAAATTAATCTTTGTTATAATCTTGCATGGAACAATAAGGCAATAAAGTTATGTCTTTAATTCATGCATAATTCTTTTATGTAGAGCTTAGTTTCTAGATTCATGGCATTTGTATTTTCAGCTTAAATTTCAAAACTATGCTAATCAAATCTACAGGTTTCCATTTTCCTTTAAACATTTTTAAGCTATAATTTCATTCATTTTTAGAATTTTATTATGTCTACATTTTTCATTTAGCACAATTTTCTTTTTTATCTAGAACAAGTCAGTGTCAGGCATCATCTTACTACTGCCAAGTCTTTTTTGTTTTTCTATTAATTATTTTCATTATCTCACTTATTTTCTTTTCATTACATGAACTAATGTCAATAATTTAAAGGAGCGATGCAATGCTATAGTTTTTAATGTACTGCTTTAAAATTTATAATATTAGTTTCTGAATAAGCATTTATTAAGAAACAGTGAAACAGTATACAAAAATGTATTGCTGTAAATATGCTTATATTCTTTTCTCTTTCCCCCTGTATTTGTGTACTAGGTGGTTGTGAATGCCCTTTTAGGAGCAATTCCATCCATCATGAACGTGCTTCTCGTTTGTCTTATATTCTGGCTAATTTTCAGCATCATGGGAGTAAATCTGTTTGCTGGGAAGTTCTACTACTGTGTTAACACCACAACTGATGAAAGGTTTGAAGTCGACCAAATCAACAATTTTAGTCAGTGCGAGGAACTCATAAAAAACAATCAAAGTGCCCGATGGAAAAACGTGAAAGTAAACTTTGATAATGTAGGATTTGGGTATCTTTCTTTACTTCAAGTAGTAAGTGATCACTCTTTATATACCTTTTCCTGTTTATATGCAGTAGTGAAAAGCAATTCTAGCAAAAAAGAGGCAAAACATTTTCCTGATGATTTTTATCTGTGAGTTAGTAGTTCTGCTACACTGGTAATTGATTACTCTTTTCATCATAAGCAGCAAGTAGAGTCTACTATGATAAATAAAGAATCTTTAGGACATCTAATGACATAACTTCCTATTTATGGCTCCCTTAGTCCTTTAGCCACTTATAACTTTTAAAGTTTCTAGAATTACCTAGGAATAGTATTCAGGTATTTTAAGTTTTCCAGTTGCTGAAAAAAAAATCTCCATTGGTGTGATTAAGTCACAAAGAATTCCAGGTAATTAATCTCATCTCAGGTTTGTGGCTGCCGCCAGGGCAGATCTAATCGAAAAAGCAATTTCTCATAAAGAAGAGAAATAAGAAAAAAGAATAGCACTTGATACTATAATCTATGAAAATTTTTCCTGATACTTCTGTGCAAAAAGACTTCATAGGGTTTATTTAGCAAAATCTGAGGGAAGAAGAAAGAAAATATATGCAGACAGATACTATAAGATTATGCCTTCAATATCAAAAATTGTGTCGTCACAACACTGTCTATCTTTGTATTTTGAAGCAGCTACCAATCTGACCCAGCTTTAATCAAGAAAATGCTGGACTTTTACCTATGTTGTGTACCTTCAGCAACTTCTATGATTTTGGGTTTTTTTGAGGTTACTATCTAAATCTGCAGTATATTATGTTTAATTTTTAGTGCTTTTAAATAAGTTTCCAGATTTTATGTTGTGTATACAAAATCTCAGTAAAACAAATCATTAACATGATGCAGTGGTATGGACATTTGTCCTGCACAAGGTCTACGACAATAGTTCTGAGCAATGTGAACTGCCTCTCCCAGCTAATACAGCATCTTACCTGTGTGACTCATAAGTCTGTACATTTAAATTTCATTATGATTCCTTACCTTACTGTCACATCGGGAAAGAGTGGAGAGGGACCAATAGTATTAAAGAAATAAAATACTGAACTGAATACAAGTTGATTTTGAGAACTAAAGACTTTAAGTACTTACTTTCTTTGCTTTGTTTATGAAGTCTACTCACCCAGGGTGTCAGAAACCTTCATTACAGGTGTTCAGGAGAAACAAGACATCAACAAAACTCTTTCTAAGTATTTTTCAACTCTCTTTCTAGTAGTAACCTTTTCTACTCAGGGACACACGTCTTTATTCCAGGTTCATTTCTTTCCTGGCTTCGTGGCTGCAATCTCCACCCCTCAGATACTTGCAGTCATATCTATTTAACTGTCCTGGCTATGCATAGATTATTTCATCTTCTATTTATTGAAAAGACACAAATATTTCCGTTCATGAAGACTTAGATTCTTAAATTATTGGATTTTTTGGGAGGCAAATTAGGAGAAATTTGACAATCGTTCCCACAATTCCAACGGAAAATTTAATCTAGACCTAACACAGAGGGACCTAGCTCTCATGGAGGACAATATCTACAATGTAGAGATCTTGCAAGAACATGAGACCCTCACTTAATCATGGAGGATATTTTGTGTGAGTAGAATGTCCATGACAACAGCGCCTAATTTTTCTGTATTGCTAAAATGCTTGTAAAATCATCAAGACCTTTTTGTTTGACATAGCAGAAAAAACAGGGGCATTTCTGTCATTGAACAAAACATCATCCCTGCATCTTTTAGGATTTGGTACGTAAGCCAGTAGTAGTGATTTTACAGTTATGGAATTATAAGAGCCCTAGGACTGAGAAAGAATATCAGCTTGATTTTCAGTTAATGCATTAAAATGTGGAGAATCTATGTGTCTTCACCTTCAAGTAAACAAGGCCACAATTCATAACTGTTTGAGATTCTTATATTGCTTTCTCAATCAAAAAAAAAAAAAAAAAAACTGATAAGGTGATTTTCTATTGGATATATAAAGTACTTTGGATCAAAATCTAGAACAGGACTCCAAAGCCATCATGTTAAAACAAACATGACACTTGAATAGGTATGTCATAACTGTAGATTTTCCTACCCTTCCTAAACAGCTTGCAGCAATAGGAAGAAGACTAAATGCTAAGGTATGACTCAGTTAGAGGTACACGTTACTGTGTCAGAAACAAAGATAAAGCTATTGAAAGTTTAGCAGCTGGCCTAAAATTATATACTGAGCCTGAAAAATCTGATTATAATGATGCAAGTGGATATGCTTCCTGTTTGCCTAAAGTGAACATTAATGGCCTTTTCTACTGAAGCCATTTGGTTCTGCACCTCAACAACCTCTGGAAGAAACTTCTACTAGTGCTGGACCTGAGAAAATAAGCCCAGGGAGGTCAATGTCATTTTTCTAATAACAATTTCTGTGAAGAGTATCAATGCATGAATTACTGATACAAGGCCAGGAAGCTAGAAAATAAATACAGAAAGCTTCCTCTTATTCCTCATTATTTCCATTCTCCATTCCTTCAGCTTTTCTAGGTTACAAGAACCATAACCTTACTATCTGTATCACTAATTGAAGTGAATACTAATGAAAGTTAGAATCATTTTTATGAGAAAAAATCAAAATGAAAACAAGCCAAAATAACTTCAAACCAAGGCACTGAGGGCCTTATTATTCTGGGAAAGACATAAATGAATCCTGTGAAGAATTTTTTTTAATGTCTCCGGCAGAATATGGGTCTATTCAACACAGAAAACTCTTCTTTTTTTTAGAGTGATATGGAAAAGAAACATACATATTTCACACAGAAATACACAAAAGCAGAGAGATAATTTCAGAAAGAAGTATTCTGGGCTCAAAAAATGCAAATGTGTGATAGTAACTTTAAGGAAAAGGAACTCTCTAACAAGCTCTTTCTTGAGTTTACTTGGCAGTGATGCCAAATGACTTTCTTGAATGAGGGGCCTAGGAAAAGAACATTACCTAATTTTTGGTTGACATTTCTTGGGTTTTTTTCTTTCATGGGAGGCATTTTTGTGTGGAAAATCTTTAGTATTATAGCAGTGTTTTAATTCTTTCTGCCCAAAAATACAGCTTAACAATACAAGTCATTGACAAAACCAAGTTTTATGGACTTTGTTGATCAAACTGTTTTCCAGAATTCTTTCATAATTTGAAGTTGGAGTATAATTATTCATACCATCAGTCATGTAAGCACACATTTCTTCTATAAGAATATTTTTCTTCCATAATATAGTGTAGATCATGTTGTTTTATGTGGATCTTCAAGCTTATTTTTTTCATTTATTGGTCTGAACTTGCTTGAGTATTTCTCTGTCCCTAAAGAGAAGCATCAAAGCAGAGCCAGATCTGCTGGAGAAATTCCTTTCACAATTGTCATACACCAATGAGTGAAGAGGAAGAGGTTGGTGTACACAGAGATGTGGCATCTGCCCTGATAATTTTATGGCCTTATGCCTTTTAACTTGAACTTAGTATTTGGATTCCTTGGTAAGTAAATCTCCCAGAGGCCTGCTTTTATCCAGCTAGTAAGGGTATACCCTGTTCACCAGGAAAAAATGTGACAAACCAGTGGGTCTCAAAGCACAATATTATACTCTACTGTTACTAATATCAGTAAGACAACACATCTCTAGAAGTGTAAGGTAAAAAAAAATTAGAAACTGAATTCTAAGGCTAAAACTTTAGGGTACTTTCAAAGTTCCAGCAGGTTAGTATTTTAAAAGCAAGATGCTATTGTATCTCCAAAAGGGAATGTGAATCTTCGTGGTGATTTTTTCTGGTAAAGAAATTTGAGTGGTAAAACTCCAGCATGACTTAAAACTTCATTAGAAATTATTTATCAGGAGGAGAAAAAAATCTATGATTTTTTAACAGTAAAGGAGATGGGAGATGTTTGTTCCATTGTTTTTTAAAACTACATTTGAATCTGCATTTGAATGTGTCATTGAAATCTCCTTGGCAGAAAAAAAAATTTGGAACAGATGCTGACTTCAGTTATACTGCTGTAATCTTTGGAATCAATTAATTATTCCTGAATTAGTGTCACTGAGGATATACAATATATTTTATATGGTCATATGCAAAATGGAAACGAATCATTTGATCTCTTGGTCATTTTCTGTGTTATTTTCTTTCAGGATACAAAAATACACAAATGATACCTTATTTCTCTTAAAGAGAACACATTGCAGATAAATATAAACAGGTCTATGCATCTACAGCAAAAATAATGCTTTCACTGAATGGGATATCTTGAATCTCTTTCTTAATTTCTTCAAAAAATTTAATGTCTTAGAGTTTTATGAACCTCATTGTGGAAATCACAAGATAGCAATATGTTATATTTCTATTTTTCCACCCCACACTCTTTTCAAGTTTCCTTTTTAACAACAAAAATAATAAAAACAATCATAATACAGCTCAGTTCTTCAGCTCTATTTCCTATCACTAGTTAAAGGGTACTGTCTGTTTATAGGGCAGTACTTTAGTGATGATGGTGAAGCTTAGTATTTTTAAATTAGTCTATCTTTTTTCATTGACTCTACTTAGTCTAGGCTGCACCAATAAATTTAAAAAAAAAACCCAATAATTATTCTGTTTTGCCTGGAGGATGGTATGCAAAGATCATCATGTGTCTGAATCTGAGACAACAGCACGCACTTTGCACAAGTGCCACTCCATCATTTGCATCATCTTTCTGAAGTAAAAGTCTGCCCATTATCTTCATGTGGTGTTTCAGACTGAAGTGCTAATTTCAAGTCATGATATACCAAAAAATGCAAGTAGTGTACCAAGACAGAAACAAAAGTAGCACTGTAGGACATGATATAATCATCTTGCCCTATTTAAACCTTGTTAGATGAAATACTGAATACTCTTTTAGTTGCCATTACTAGAGATGAACCATTGTAATAGAGCTCAGAGGAAAATAAGGGGAGTGATCAGAGTTCTGCAAAACAAGAGTTGCTTGGGAAGACTAAAGGAACAGGGATCACTACCTAAAAAAGAAAGACGGCAACAATCAATTTGCAAAAAGTAAGACATGCTGCATGAAGGTGATTCCTGCAGTTCTCCAAATATGTAATGGCTATGACAGGTGAGTCTTAAATGGCAACCGAAGGATGTAAGCATTAGGAAATAATAAAAGGAAGTTCCAGAATACATATTTTTAATAAGGTTGTGGTGTATTCACCATTAAAAGCCTTTGAGAACAAGTTAAGAATATATTAGTGATTGCATAAATAGACCTTATCTACCTCTCCTAATCCCTTGCAGTCCAAGTATTCTGCGAGGACTTTAAATTCTTCAGCTGACTGCTACTTGTTTCAGATTTATTCTTGATTTATTGGTCCTCTGATACTATATTTTGATTTCACCATCATACTGTTAGTTACCTGGGCTTTATATTTTCTGTGTTGACCCCAAGATGGGAAAGTTGCTGCACATTGGATTTGCGTCTAAGGATAATCATGCTCTTTTCAGTATTCCACTGTTCCAAAAGTGTAAGGGACCTTTCCTTTAAGAAAATAATTTCTTCTCATTTTAAGTTCACTTCAGGATGATGCCAAACTGCTCCGTGTCCTGGATAAAAAAGAGGTTTTTTGAAACTTCCACTAGAAATGAAACCTGAAGATGATGGTGATACAGTAAAAAACATGGATGAATAGTGTTCCATTCCTGATTCTGTCTTGCAACTGGTCTTTGTGGCAAGGAAAATGAAGGAACCAATGATCTGCAGTCTTGTTTTGCAAAATTATTATGAGGATTAAACAACACAGAATTATTTCCTTTTTTGGCTCTATTTTTTGGGCACAACTGGATTAAAAACTAAGTGATTTCTACTTGGAGGTGTTGCCTAATTAAAAGAGAACTAATTTCCACAACAGAGTAAATTACTCTCTGTTTCAAACATTCTGATGAAGCAATCTACACCTCACTGTCAAATACAAAAATGTACAGATTTGGGCAGAGGAAATACCTCCAAAATTTCAGTAAATGCTGTCATTTATGAAGCATATTAAGTATTCAGTGCACATGAAACACTTCCTACTATTTTATCTCAGAATGTATGAGACATCTAGGCTCTGTAAAGCACAATATATTATATTTAAAGTGAACATAAAATTACTAAACCAGGTAAAATCTCACAATGTATATTGTGATTATAGGAAAATACCTTTTTTGAGATGATCAAATTTTTGGTTCCATTTTGTTGCCACCTTTCTGACTCGGGACAGAGGAACTACATATTAGTCTTAATTGGTGGCAACTCAGTTACATAAGGCTGTACACCCAGCTGTACATAGCTCTTGCAGCTGACATGATTTGATGAACTAAAATGCCTTCTATAATTTTTGTTAAACAGAAATTAGAAATAAATTAATCATACTTGCTGTTTAAAATGTTCATCTCTAATACAAAGTAATGGGATACACAGCAGTATATCCGATGAGCAGCTGAATAGAGAGCCAAGAGGCAAAACACTTTAGAAATCTAATGCTACTAATTATTCCTGGTGCTGTACTGAGTTGCAGGAAATTATTAAATTAATTGTCTTTAGAATGCTTAAACAGGTGTGTACTGTTTACAGGCTACATTTAAAGGCTGGATGGATATTATGTATGCAGCTATTGACTCAAGAGAAGTAAGTACTGCAAATATTTTAAATTATCTTTTTTTTTTTTTTTCCTGAGGTCTGTCTATCTACAAGTGTGTATTTATCCTAAATAAGCAATTATATCCATACAATAGAATGAAAAAACTAAATTGATTAGTATGAGATTCTGTGTTAACAAAATGTGGACAACTGAATGCAAACTGCCAGGTTCTATCAGCAAGAGGTAGAACAGAGAAAATATATTGATATAAGTGATAGGAATATTGTCCAAATACAAGATATTGGTGACACTTTGTGCAAGGTTGCAACTTGTTGGTTGAAATTTTCACATGAAGTCTTAGGAATCATATTTCACTTTTTTTCCCCTTAGGTGTTAGAGCAACCCAAGTATGAAGACAACTTGTATATGTATTTGTATTTTGTCATCTTTATAATTTTCGGGTCTTTTTTCACCCTGAATTTGTTCATTGGTGTCATTATTGACAACTTCAATCAGCAAAAAAAGAAGATAAGTATTCTTTCATTTCTCTTCTAAAGATATTCTAAAATAATGCATTTTTGCAAGTGCATGATATATGGAAAGTACACCCATAGCTTGTTCAAAATTGAAAAAGCTGCAGTATGTTATGACAAAATCATAGCTGCAGTATTCATTAAAGTCATAAGATTTTTTATTTAGTGAGCAGGACAGATCCTTCTGTTGTCAATTCCTAGTTTAGTCTTCCTCAAGTCATTCTGCTTTTTCATAATTAAACTTCATTAAGTCTTCCTGCATGACCCAACCCCTTAATTAGGTCCCTACATTAAAGCACCCATAATTTCTTAGGGTTTTTTCCTTCTTGATGATGTTTTAATGATCTGATCCCAAGTATTCAAGTTCAATTTTGTGGCACTGAACAATCTGAAACTATATAGAGCAGGAGTGGTTTGTAACTATTTCAGAACCTTCTTTTATTGTTTCTCAGTGCAGATGCAGATAATCTCGCTGGTATAGATTGTCTGAGTAGGAGATGCTTGCCTTTAAAATTATTTTCTTTAAATAGATAAAGCAATGAAAGCTCAAGGACCAAAGCAGCTATGAATTACTAGTTTATTTTTATTTTACTGGACTGTGTCATTATCTTTGGGTTTATGTTAATAATGAGAAATACTAAGCAAGATTTTTGGATGCTGTACATGTGGAAACATAGAGGTATATGGTCAGGGAACCTGTCCAGCTTACAGTCCTTGCATTCCCACATCTTCAAGCTTCCCACACAGTCATCCACAAAGGGCCGTATTCAGTCCTATGTCTGCATTGGCATTCCTGGAATTAGATGTCTGCAAGTATCTCTTATCTAGGAAAACTTTCTTCAAGAGGTATGGGAAGTCTTGTAGATTTTCACCCAAGCTGTCTCTAAAACAAGGTTACTATGGATTTTGATTAGAAATATGAAAGACCCATCATTCCTTCTTTATCTTCACTGTCAGACTTCAAAGGCAGGTTCATGCTTTTGCTAAATACAACTTCATTGAACACAGAACTAATCAAAATAAAAGACTTAAAAGAGAACATTTTGCTGTTAATAGTACCAAGGGTGCTTGAATCTTCAGCAAAGTTTCTCCAAAGTCTGATAATCCATCTTCTCAAGAACCTTGAAGACTTTGGGCCCCAATGCTAATGTGATTGATAAACTAGAGATACCTAAAGCACATTCCTGTACTGAAAACCTGACTTTGTCTTTTTCCTTTGTTTCATTAAAATCACAGTTCAGAAGTGATAGTATTGAGCAGCCCAGACTATCTGAATTTATCTCAAATACTCTTTACTGTATCTCGTACTATAAAAGAAAAGAGGCAAGGGAAATGATATCTTGGGAGTTCCAGGAAAATAACTGTAAAAAGATGTTGCTTGCATTTTTTTTCTTTTTTTGAGCAATGCAGTACCAGATGTCCAGACTTCTAGACTAAATGCCTAGATTGTAGACAGATGCATTTGATAGCTGATTTTTCCCGATTTTGTCTTTTTGATTTTTGAATCGCTTAGTTTTTTCAGCATTGCATATAAATGTGATTATAACCAGTTCTGATTTCATGTTTTTACTTTGGAGGTCAAGACATATTTATGACAGAAGAGCAGAAGAAATACTACAATGCAATGAAAAAGCTGGGATCCAAAAAACCACAAAAACCTATACCAAGACCAGGGGTAAAATTATTTATACACATCAGACAAATATCTATTTACAAAGAGTTTTTATTGATACAGGGAGAGTAGAAATATGCCAATTGAAAGTTATCAGTAACCGGGGCATTAGTCAGCAGAAATAGAAAACAAAAATTAAAAAAAAATAGTTTTCACTTACAACTATTTTATTTATGAATATGTAACACAGGAGGCCAAACTAAGTCATTGTATTTGAGTACTCAATTAGTAACTAGTGTACACTAGTTACAATTTTATTGAAGTCTCATAAGCCTTACTGCATGTGTTTTTCTACTTTCTTCTAACAGGAAATGTAAATAAATTACAGTCTGTATTGGATGTTTCTTTTTTCTTTCTTCCTCAGAATAAATTCCAAGGAATGGTCTTTGATTTTGTGACACAGCAAGTATTTGACATCAGCATCATGATTCTTATTTGTCTTAACATGGTTACCATGATGGTAGAAACTGATGACCAGAGTAAAGAAATGGAAAATATTTTATACTGGATAAACCTGGTGTTCATTGTCCTTTTCACTGGAGAATGTGTTCTGAAATTAATTTCACTTCGCCATTACTACTTCACTATAGGCTGGAATATTTTTGATTTTGTGGTTGTCATTCTCTCTATAGTAGGTAAGTCTTGTTAATTAAACTAAAAGGAAGATAAAATGAATAGGAGGTGAACTTTCACTTGAATAGAGCTATATGGTGAGCTTTTGCCATTGCATGATTTACAACCAGGTCATTAAACTTTACATTTTAACTTGCAATTTAGCTAAACCATCAAAACTGTTATAATCATCCAACATTTACTGCGCCTGCAAATATTACGTATAACTGCTAAAACAGAAATGATGCCTGTGTAATCTACAGAACATCTTTAATTGCTTCATGAAACTGCCAATTTTAAAACTGTGTTTCTAAATTTCTATTGTGATATGGAGATTAAGTGGTAATGTACGTTGGTTGTTTTTTCTTATTTTTCTTTTTTAGGAATGTTTTTGGCTGAGATGATTGAGAAGTACTTTGTATCTCCCACACTATTCAGAGTCATCCGGCTTGCCAGAATCGGTCGAATCCTGCGCCTCATTAAAGGCGCTAAGGGAATCCGCACTCTGCTGTTTGCTTTGATGATGTCTCTTCCTGCTTTGTTCAACATTGGGCTGCTGCTCTTCCTGGTCATGTTCATCTATGCGATATTTGGCATGTCCAACTTTGCCTATGTCAAGAGGGAAGCTGGGATTGATGACATGTTCAACTTTGAAACGTTTGGCAACAGCATGATCTGCCTGTTTCAGATCACCACGTCCGCTGGCTGGGACGGTTTGCTCGCCCCAATTCTGAACAGTGGGGAGCCAGACTGTGACCCTAACAAGGCTCATCCAGGGAGCTCTGTGAAAGGTGACTGTGGCAACCCTTCTGTTGGGATTTTCTTCTTTGTCAGCTACATTATCATATCCTTCCTGGTAGTGGTGAACATGTACATTGCTGTGATTTTGGAGAATTTCGGTGTTGCTACTGAAGAAAGTGCTGAGCCCTTGAGCGAGGATGACTTTGAGATGTTTTATGAAGTCTGGGAGAAGTTTGATCCCGATGCAACACAATTCATGGAATTTGAGAAATTGTCTGATTTTGCAGCAGCACTTGAGCCTCCTCTTCATCTACCCAAACCTAACAAAGTCCAGCTTATTGCAATGGATCTGCCCATGGTGAGCGGTGACAGAATTCACTGCCTTGACATCTTGTTTGCTTTCACAAAGCGTGTTTTGGGGGAAAGTGGGGAGATGGACGCCCTCAGAATACAGATGGAAGATCGGTTTATGGCATCCAATCCTTCTAAAGCTTCCTATGAACCAATTACAACCACACTGAAACGAAAGCAGGAGGAAGTGTCTGCTGTCATCATTCAACGTGCTTACAGACGTCACCTTTTAAAACGAACAGTAAAACAAGCTTCCTTTATCTATAACAAAAATAAAACTGAAGGTGGGGCTGGGCAGGGTATGAAAGATGAAATCCTTATTGACAAGTTAAATGAAAACTCATTTACAGAGAAAACAGATATAACAGCATCAACAGCAGTTTGTCCGCCTTCTTATGACCGTGTAATAAGGCCAGTCAAAGAAAAGCATGAAAAGGAAGATAAAGATGGTCGGAAATAAGAGCAAATAGCAAGAAAAATCATATATGTGCAACGTAGTTCATAGCCTGTAGGGATCATGTGTTTGTGTCAACAGGACTCCTGAAGGAGGTCTATGCCAAACTGACAATTTTTACAAATATACTGTACATTAAAGGTCAGTGCCTATTAAAAGACAGTGACCCCTTGTCAGTGACTGTGACTGTGATAAGAAGAAACAACCTTGACAGGAGGTTACTGTTCTCACTACCAGCTGACACTGCTGAAGAGGAGAGAAGAATGGCTACACAGACTGTGGGGACAAGTTAAAGGGGTGTGAAACCAAGTATTTGTGTGTTTAGCATAAAACAATATGGTAACTCTATCCACTGTTTGCATTTCAACTGCCACATACTTCATATTTTTACAAAATCTGTGTTGGTGGATTCATCTTGTTTTTATTCATATGTTGTTTATTATATGTGACTATTTTTGTAAATGGGACTTCTGTTGGGGAAGGGAATTAAGTACACCTTTACAGGTACAAGGGCCAGGTGTTCTATTATACAACTAATATACACACAGAAATTATTTGCATGAAGGCATGCTGCACTTATAGATCATGCATGAAAATAACATTAAGTCACAGAGAACAACAGATTTTTTTAGCACAGTGTTTCTGGAAAGGAATAACAGATTTTGCGGTGCTTAATTAATGTATTCATGTCGTATCATGTTCAAAAAAGTCTTAGTATGCCTGTAAAGTCCTCTACAACTCACAAGAACAGTAGATATGGTTTACTTTTTGCACAGACCATTAACTCTTAGAAGGTGCAAACTTCTTCCTAGGTCTGGAGTCACAGATTTTGTCTTTGTCAAATGTCTTTCTGCATATGAATACTAAATGAATCTGCCTCAGCCCACCAAATTGATCAAAAAGAGCCCTCTATAAAGTTGTTCTGCTTTATCCTGCAGTATTGTTTAGCCATCTTCAGCTCTCAGTAAGGTTGATGTTGTACACGTTAATGAAAAGCCCTCTGCTATGTAAATAGTTTTTAACCTACCTGTGGTGCATGTTTGAGCAAACAGATAATGACTTTAGCACATTTATTGCATCAAATATGTACCACAATAAGTGTAGTGTGCAAGCATTCAACAGGTAAAATTATGTATTATCTACCATTATAGATAGTTTGGATGCAATCAGTGCATGTTTATATTGCCTATGCTGCTATTCCTTTGACTGTCCAGGATTCTTAAACATGGGAAGCCATACATCAGAGCTAAATGAAATAAACTACGCAAAAAGACCTCATCCCTCCATACCATTAAGCAATATTTTGCAGCTATTTAGGAGCCTATTTGTTTTACATTTCTGAATTTTCAGTGAAAAACATATAATGTATATCCAAACTGTACAGATGTTGAAAACTACTAAACCTGTTGAAAATAATGTTAGGATTTTATAAGCAAATATAAATACTGTAAAAATCATTTTATTTTATTTTTCAGCATTATGTACATAAAACAAGAACTGAATTTTATCTTCAGGTTGATGTCACAACATTTTTGTTACTTTCAGTCCATAGTTTTTCACAGAACTCCTGAGAACAAGATATAACTAAGTGAATGGATAACTGTAGGATCTTATTTTTTACAGTATTTGCCAACATATGAATAATTTCTGCAAAATAAGTTCATAACTTGCTTCCAAAAGGCTAAGTTGTTTTTTTTTGTTTTGGTTTTTTTTTTTTTTTTTTTTTTTTTTTTTTTTTGCAGTTGGGAAATGGTCTAAAGTTCAAATTGAATGTCTAAGCAGTGCCTGCATCATAAGTTTTTGGATACAACCTTTCTTTCAGAGAATCCTGAATCTTTTCTTATGTTTACTCACAATTTTTTTTTCATTCACACGGCAGTAGAACAGTTCTAAATATTATCTAGGGTCCACCATATTTTTTCACAAAGAGAAAGTAGCAAAATTGTATAATCCAATCCATCAGGACATTTTATGTTTCTTACACAGGAAAATTAAATATAGATTACTTTTATTAAAATTATTGACTAAATCTGTATTAGTGAACTGCATGCAGGAAAATGCTATTACCCTAACTGATGCTAAAGAACATTATTAATGCGTCAAAATAATAAAGATTACATTTTTTATTGTACGTTCCTTTTGTGTTTATTATCTGACATTAATATAAAAAAAGGTATGCTTCTAAACCACAGAATGAGAGGATACTGAAAACCTCTACAGCAGCTGTACTCTTCTTCCATGTAAGAAAATCCTTGGGACTTGCTTGCTAGTCACTAATTAGGAATTTGTTACTTGATGTGTGTCAGACAGCGAGCATGACGCTCCTGCATGTATCAACAGCTCTGCCCTGCGTGACTTCACGAGCAGCTCCATGCCGTGGGGTGCACAGCCATCAAACACTAGAGCTGCCCTGAGTGTGTCCCAGGAGGCTCAGAGCAGGCACAGGAATGACAACTGAGCATTCAAGAGTTTACAAAGACAAAATGAGGACAGAAAATAGTGCTAGATCCATGACATGTCCCAGCTTGTGTGACAAAATGAGGACAGAAAATAGTGCTAGATCCATGACATGTCCCAGCTTGTGTGACAAAATGAGGACAGAAAATAGTGCTAGATCCATGACATGTCCCAGCTTGTGCTGAGAGCCAGTTTATTCTTGCTGGGTGCTGTTCAAACAGGCTACAGGGCATCTCACATTTGAGTGCATTTCTGAAAAAGATGAAATGCTGTTGGAATGTATAAATCATTGGTCTTTTCATCAGGAATTTTAAAAATCTCTCTGGAAGCACCCCATTCCTAGAAGCAACCATTTGTGGATAACAATAGGAAAAAAACCAAATACATCTAGAAAGTGGGCCTGTTCCTTATTCTTTATTAATTGCTTCAGTGAATTTCTAAAAATATTAATTTTACATGTTTACATAATTTTATATTGCATTTCCCTACAACTTACAATGAAAACACTCACAGTGAACACTGAACTTCATAAGAAACCAGTTGATAAGCAGCTGTAGTCTGTATGCTTGCTTAGTGGCAGAAATAAAATAGCATTTTCCCTGAAATTCATCAACAGTTTTTCAAGGGGGGGAAATTTTTCTCTGTAAAATTGATGTGAAATACATTATGAAAAAAGAGGTCTAGAGCTTTGATTCAAAATCCTAAGTATCAAAATGAAAAGATAAGTATTTTCAGATTAATATGTGGACAAAATATTTCTTAAATGGTTACCTTAAAAAGTACGTAAAAAACCCCAACTTGTTTCTCATACCTCTAATAGGTTTTAAAAGTTACAGAAGCCTACATGTTGCTTCAGAACAAGACAAGCAGAACTTAAACACAGCAGGAAAATTAGAGGATTGTCTTGGCCAACAAGGAAACCCAAGAATGCTAATTGCATAGTGCTTTTTTGGCACCTTCCTGATGCTGGGGATGAGAACTTGTGACAAAGGAACTCCACGTGTAATAGACATGCTAGGAAAGGTCACTCTGAGCACTCTCTGCTAGAAGAGCCAAGCAGCTTCTCCTACAAACTCCGTGCAGGTTGGGCTCCACTCCTTGTCCTTGGTGGCATCACTGCCCGCATTCCTGGTGGACAGATTGCGCTCCCATTCCAAAGGAATGCTCTTTAGCAACCTTTGTTTCTGGTGTCTAGAAATTATGGCTGAGAAACAATGGCCAGCGCTCCCGAGGCACGGCCGCCTGCCCGCCGGCAGGAGGCGCCGAGGCGCCGGCAGCTCCCGCCCGCCGCCTCGGGCCCGGCCGCGGAGTCCCGCCCGCCGCCTTCCAGGAGATTCTCTTCCCGTGTCTCTCCCGCCTCCTTCCCGCCCAAGCCAATGGCAGGACGTTATCCTCACCCTTCCGGAGTCCGCCTGCAGGGGCGTCGGGTAGCGACGATGGACGCTGAGGTGCAGCAGGTGAGCGCCACCGCCGTCCCGCCCCGGCGGAGGGATGGGAGCGGCCGGGAAGGAGGGAGGGATGGGAGCGGCCGGGAAGGAGGGAGGGATGGGAGCGGCCGGGGGTGCCGGGCAGGACTGCGGGCGGCCGGGCTGGGGCGGGACGGGGCGGTGGGCGCGGTGTCCCCGGGGCCGTCCCGGGGGGAGCCCTTGGCACCGGTGACCCGCGGCCGCTTCCCCGCAGGCGCTGCTCAATTACTACTGCCAGGAGGGGCTCTTCCAGCACGTCCGGGCCGCGGCGGACGAGGCGCTGGCGCGGCTGGGCGCGGACCCCGCGCTCCTCTTCTACCGGGCCTACGGCGCGCTGAGGGCAGGTAACGGGGCGGGGCCGCTCTCTCCCGAAACGCTGGCCTTCCTTGCCTGGCCTCCCAGAGCTCAGCCCCTAGTCCGCTGCGCAGGGAAAAGCGATGCTGCGGAGTCTGAATGCATTCCTTGTTGAGTAAATTATCGGTGTGCTATCATCTGTCCTGCCGCTCCCCCGTTTGAATGAAAGTGATCTAGACAGCATTGTAGCAAAGTGAGAAATAGCAAGTATTTTTCTTTTTCGTGGTTTCATGACCATGGGTCAGGTAAATGGGTTCCTTGGAGGGAATTTGAGCCCTGCCCAAACGCATATTGCATTTGATCGGAAACTCACTAGTGTCTCCCAGCTAACAGCTCTTCCCTTCAAAGCGGCTGTGTTAATTTTGTTGAATCCTCTGTCTCCGGGAAACTGACAGCTAATACCTAATGGGGGGATCTTCGTGTAAATTATACTGTTCTGAGAAGTTTATTGAGCAACATGTATATTCCAAGGATGTCGGAAATACTAACAACCCAACATGGGGAGGGCTGAGACAAGTCTGGGAAGGTGTGCTGGATTTGAGGGAGTGTGTCTATTACCAAACTCCCAGATGTTTTTATGTAAGAACCCTGTCGTTTTTCAAGATGCTGGTTAATTTGCTGATATTCAAAATAGTCGCAGAAATAACAGTCACACAAAAATACTGGTTACATAAAGAAACAGGAGCAAAAAGAACTGTTCAATGCCCTTTATAAAACAATAAATATGATTTTCATCTTTCTGACAGTTGGCAGAATTAGCACAGAATTAGTTGGCATAATTCAAGTTCTTTGCATTAAGATGCTATTTTCTTTCCTTTGTCTGTTTGAAAGACTGGCACAAACAAGTGAAAGTGGCTATATGCATAAGGAACAAGAGCATAGAAGAAAAAACAGAAGGGAAAATTTAAGTCAGATTTATGTTTGGTGATTATATTCTTTGTCTTGAAAGGTCTGATAGCTTATTCTGTGCTTTTTTTTTTACTAGGTGATGTCCAAGAAAGTATTCGACAGTTGGAGTCTATTAAAAACAAACCAGAGGTGTCACTTTGTACAATGATGGCTCTGATTTATGCCCATAAAAAGAGCCCTATTCCAGGTATGCCTATTAAGACATTCTGTTTCATGTTTTAAACAGCTCTGTGTGAAGGCCTGAGAGTTGTAGGCTAATTCTGCCTAAGTTAAAAAGGTTTACTCTGGCTTTGCATTTGACATAGGGTCTATTACTGAATTGAGTGATGCTTACCAAAATTGTAAACAAAAATACCAAACCACTAAGCTCTGAAGCATAGGAGTGAATGTTAAAATAAAACACATACACACCCACACACAAAATCTTATCCACTGTGATGAAGAATCTTTGAAGAAAGAAAAAGATTGAATCAAACTTCTTGTGACTGTTGTTCACTCATGTCTGATATTGGTACTTTTGAATAGAACTGCACCTTGAAAAGTCTTTAAAGCCATTTCTATCTTTTAAGTTATCCTGGCTATACAAATGTAGAAAATAATTTTGCGACTTTTTGTATTCCTTTGTCCAGCCCTAAAAGCTGGAATAATTTTGTTAGGAGTTACATTCTCAAAATAAGAGTAGGTTTATCAGGTACATTGAGTGGTTGTTCAAGTATTGCTGCAGTATCTTTCTCGCTATGGAGGTTTATAGCTGCTGCTGACAGTTTGTTAAACAGTTTGATGTGAAACAGCTCTGACTAATGGCATTACTCTTATTTGAGTCCCTGAGGATTAATATTGCAGGATAGCAAAATTATTGTGGCTCTCAAGACTCTCTGAGAGTGAGACCCTTTCCATTATTCATTAGGTGGGTCACCATTGTCATAGCAGGAGATCAGGTTGGCCAGGCAGGTTCTCCCCTTCCCAGTGCCTGCCTGGGTCTGATCCCCTGGGTGTCCTGTGAGTGCTGTGTGATAGCACTCAGTAACCTGATCCGTGACCTTCCCTGGCATCAGGGTCAGGTTGAGAGGCATGTAGTTTCCCAGATCTTCCTTCCTGCCCTTCTAGATGGATATCAGGTTGGGTAACTACCAGTCATCTGGGACTTCCCCACTTCTGGGACCTCCCCATCAACCGTGTTGTTGGGAGCCCTCTTCTGCCTTTTCCATCTGTACCTGATAAATATTACTAATTGGGTGGAATTGTCTGTATGTTTGTCAATGTACAGTACAGAAACAGTGTTTGCTTTGGAAGCCCTTGGCTTACGTGCTGTTCTTTTATAATATTTTGGGAGGCTGTCAACAAGAGCTCTGAACAAAACCTTTTCAGATCGAGATGCTATTCTGGAGTTGGATGCAAGGTTGAAGGAACAACGTAAAACAGCAGGACAGCAGGCTCTGTACTATGCTGGCTTGTTTTTGTGGCATCTTGGTCGTGAGGACAAAGCCCGTGAATATGTTGATAGAATGATCAAAGTGTCTGGTGGTGGTAAAGAGGTAACTGGTTCTTGCCTTTCTGTAATGTAGAAGATGAATAGGACAATGCATACTCAGAAGCTAGACTTATGGCATTAATGCTGTTTAGAAGTTACCCTGGACTATTTTGTGTTCTAGTACTTTCCCTCCTAACTGTTGTACGTTCATTTGACACAGCTGAGTAAATTCCCATAATGTTTTGTTGACTAATATTAATTTTCAGTTAGTAAATAATAAATAATGGTTTAATAAATGAAACTAAATAAATAAATGGAAATAATATGCACTTAAGCCAGTATTGCTACTTGATACCAAGCCTCATAATTCCTAGCAAAAAAATAAGCATGATGGTCTCACTAGAGGGAGACATCTGGATTTTCAGGCTCAAAAATACCCAGAGGATTTGGGATATAAATTGTTAGCTGTTGTTAAGGTCAACATTTGCCTAGGTTTTTACTGAAATAAGTGTTATATATAGCATTGTCTTTAGCACTTATATAGAGACATTACACTTCATTAAAGTCTTGAATTTCTGAAGAGGTTTCCGAAAACCTACTATGTTATTTTTTTTAAGGAGGTATCAGTATCAGTTCAAGGAGATAAACATAAAAAATTTGGCTTATTTTTTGTAGTTAAACATCTTTGAGGCAGAGCTGTTAACACTGAATGCATTATTTTACAGTAATATCAAACAAAAATGTTGTGCTGTTTGGATCAGAGCATTGTTCAATTTGTACTTTATAGTTTTATATCTGATCTATTACATCAGTTAGAAATCTGCAGCTATTCTAAACATTAGTTTCGGAAAGTATGATTTAAGTAATGACTTAGCTTTCCAGCTAACAGTGATTATTAATTTCAATTGGTAGTTATTTTAAACAAGAACTAATTTTTTGGCTAATTATACTAATGTAGAAATAACTTATATTAGTGAATAAATAGTTAAGGACATCATGAAGCAATAATATGGTAGTTCCTGAAAAGACTAAGAATAGGTCATTTTGGTAAAATAGCAGTATTTATGAGTTTGCTTATTGAAACAATAAGTAGTTTTGTTTTGTTTGCTTGTTTTTATTTTTTGGAAATATTGTTTGGGTATGTTGCTTAGTGTGAAATATTTCCAGCTGAACTATTTAAAGTATTCAAAGTAATGAATTAATTCTTTTACAGATACGTGCATAGAAAAGAAAAAGTACATTAGTATTTAAATATATATTAGGGTTTTTTTTAGAAATTCACTTATGATTAGCTCTTTTTCTAGTTTGGTAGTATGAAATTATGTTTAAATGTTTACATCAGATTTTTTGGAGGTGATTCAGAGTGTTTAAATTTGATAAAATAAGATTTGTTTAGTATACAATTATTTTGGTAAGATAGTTTATGTGTTCCTTGTATAGAAGTGCAACACCTGCCTTTCTTTAAAATAAATGCTTGAGTACATAAAGTTCAGCCAGTCGCAGTTGCAAAACAAAATCATGACCCTGATTGTTAGCAATTACAAAATATGGCTCTTCTATTAACTTTTGAGTTTTAAATACCAGACCCATTTATTTATGTTCTAAAAGAGCTAGTGATATTTTGTATTTTAAGTTTTTGTTTTGATGGCAATCATAATTTGATTAAATAATTCATCATTTCAAAATAGATTTTATTTACTTAAGTTACAAATAATGTTTGGAACACATAAGAGAAATAAATTTCATTCATTATAAGTGGCAAGTTCTCCAATGAAAAGAAACATTTTGCCTTTTAATTGTTTGGGTGTTCTTTCTAATAATACTTTCGAGGATTTGAAAAATGTCAAGAATTTTACCTTGCACATAAAAGTTTTTCTTTCTAACCAGAAAGTAGAAGAAAAACCTCAAGTTTCTCCCTTTTTGCAGCACCAGTATGCTTCTTGGTGTCTCATATAAACAAAATCTTAAGAAAATATTGTGCTGAAATGCTTGCAGAAAATATTCTGTCTAATGTGGTCATGTTTGTGAGGTTTTGTTCTGGCTGCTGCACGTGTTAGACCTGTTAGGTGCCATTGGTGTTTTTTTCTAATTCTGTAAGTCAATATACTTTTTGGTTAATTTAACTCTGGAATAAATTACCCAAGTGTTAGGTTATGCTAAAGACTGGTTATAATTATGCCTCTGAAGCAGTTAAAATAAATACTCTTAAGTCGTCTATTTAGGTTATTTCTGCTTATTGTATCTAGTGTAATTTTCTATTACCTAGTTAGCAAAGAATTCCAATTTGTACTTTGTTAACAGGGGTTAATTTTGAAAGCATGGCTTGATCTCACCTGTGGGAAAGAAACTCACATTAAAAAAGCTCTGAAATACTTTGATGAAGCACTGCAGGAAGGCATTGATGTTTTTGCACTGCTTGGTAAAGTAAGTTTACTTGACTGTTTTGACTCTTCCTAAATGTTATCTTAGTCTTGCAGAGTGATTGGAGAGATGCTGATAAGAGTAGTGCATAATGAGCTTATCCAAAGAACAGAGATACAGCTCAGACCTTGTAGGTACTTCTGGGTTCTTTAGACACCAATGTGAAAATAAAAGTATAGTTTAAATTCATTCAATCTAAATGTGTACTGTTGTTACGATTTGCTATGCACACGAGAAAACCTTTCTATTTATGTATATAAAATGAGTTTTAAATTACTTGAAAATGTAAAAATGTGTAGTCTCTTCCTTTTTCACGGGACACCTATGCACATTACAGAATTGCTGTGTGCCAAAATGCAATAGTTGAACACTGTAGTGTGATTTTTTTTTTTAATATTGTTAACATTCTTTTTAAGTTGTCTTTAGTCTATTTTGTGTGTTCATTTGTGTTCATGTAATCAATAATTATATTTCTATAAAGGAATGGCATGAATTGTTTTCTTTACGCATTTCCTGTTTCAGAGCGTATTACTTTATATCGCATGCATTGTTGCTCATTAACTTGATGTTTGTTTAGTATTCCAAAGCTAAATGTAGAAAAAATTGTTCAATGAATATTAGAAGACTGAAGTTCAGGAGAGTGTGCACAATGGTATTTGGTTAGGTGTGTGTGCTTGGCTGCATGTGGACCATTGAATTAGATTAAGAGTGTATGTCAAATGTAGTTACTTAGTAATTAGGGTTTAGACAGGCATGAATCTCACTAGGGCTTAAAAAATGAACTCTCAAAATCTACTGTGTTCGCATAATTTCCGTCTTAAAAAGACGAAATAGAACAGCACACGTACTTACCAAGGAATATGGTAAGTAAATTCAAAGCATCAAAGCAAAACTGAGTTTAAATCCTAAATTTATTTCTACTTGAATTAATTTAAACCTCTGATTCTTGACTTCTGAAAGTTTTGTATTTGGACTATCCTGTAAATTGCATTACAGTTAGAAAATTGTTAATTCTGGCAATGACAATAGTTACCTGCTGAATGTGGGTTTTTGCATAGTACATGCCTCAGAACTTGAATAAACGTTTCATCAGTGGGTTGTGTTAAATATCCTAAAATTGTGGGATATTTCATACAAAAGTATTTGAAACCTAATAGAAGAATTTTACTTTTCAGCTACGTCTGTCTATTGCTTGCTTGCAACTGGCTAGTAAGTTGTCAATACTGCAGTTACCTTTGTTACAGAGCACTTACCATGCACACCAGGCTTTAGACACCATCCTTTGATTGTTGCAAAATGTCTAGTTGTGGTTGATACTCAGGTAAAACTATTACTTCAGGAAAGAGTTCTTTCTCTCTAGCTCTTTTTCCTGGTTTCTGTATGAAGGAATTTCTGAATCTTCTCACCTGTGTGACTGTACAGGCTGTTGATTACGGCTTCTCTTCCTTCCATCAGGCGCAGTATTTTGAGGTCCGACAGAATTATTCAGGAGCTCTGGAAATTGTGAACCAGATAATTGCAAATTTTCCAAACTTCATTCCTGCATTCATAAAGAAAATGAAGCTACAACTCGCCTTACAGGACTGGGAGCAGACAATTGAAACGGCACATAGGTTGAGTATGAAGTAGCACACCACTAAGTTCTTTTCTTGCCATGTTTACACCCAAAGGACACTTTGAAACAAAAGTAGATAGGTTTCTATTCATTGTTAATGAATCTGAATTAGTTGCATCAGTTTTTTAAAAATAAATTTCAAGTAAATAAAGTTTTATTAGAAACCAGCCTTTCAATTGTATGAGGATGCTACATCGATACATGAATCCGTTTTGGATGGAAGAGGATCTTTCTTGAGATAGGCATGAAATAAGAGCTGTGCTTTTGGTTGAGATCCATGATATAAAATGGCTGTAAAATACAAGTTATCCTATTCCTGTTTTAGGATAAAATAGATGATTGAGCAAGTGTTTGGTTTGGTTTCTTTACATTCACCTTTTGTTTGGCTTTAGACTATTGCAGAAAGATCCTCTCAACTTAGAAGCCATAAGAATGGAGGCGCTGCATCACCTCTGCAGGGGAGGAAATATATCTGAGGTGAGTCTTTATTAGCAGAATGCTGAGCACAGCATAGTGCATGTGGCATCTGGTCTCTACAAAGGCTGTCTTTTTTTAATGTATTTTCATATACTTTGGCTGGTCCTGTGCTGCACTAATCTGCAGGAGATACGTTCACCTATTCTGATTTGAGTGGCTACTCTAGCTTATTGCTGGGGTGTTTTCTGGATGTGAAGGAAATGATAACTTTTAACCTTCATCTTTCCAGAGAACAGGTGTCAAGCCACAGAAATCTGATCTGGGCAGCTGACTGAATCATGTTGATTTGAATCATCAAAGTGATCTTTTTTTGTATGAATACTCTTTTGATAAATTCATAAGTTATTGTAAGCCTTTCCTTATTTTTAAATATTTTATTAATTGAAATAAGGGAAATTGTGAGGTCTTGTAGTGATAGATTTTTGGAAGCAGGTCATAGTTGTTACACCAGTGTTTTGTTCACCATTTTTTGACAATTATTGTGGGTTTTTTTCAGCTTTAAGCATTCTACACTATTTTTTCTTCTACTCCCAAATCCATTTTCTTGCGCAGGGCTGTATGCATGTATTTTGTATGTACAGCACTTGTGCCATTTTTCAGGAAGTTCTAAAATAGCTGATCTAAATTGTCACCAAAAATTAATTCTGTATTTTTTTCTCCTTACAGTATAAAAAATTGGTATAATTTAAGTGGAAAGTTAGCAAAAAAAGTGTTTTCATTGTGTTGTGAGTGTTTTCAAGTTGTAGACTAAAAGGTATATATGTTGCTCAGCACATTTTCAGTTATTGCAAAGAACTCAGTCATTAGCCTCCTTACAATCAAATTTAAGTCTTGTGAACAATCATGGGAAATCTGAAGAAGTAGTAAGAATTGTTGACTCCAGTTGAAGCCATTCAGGAAGAAACCTTGCTGGACATAGTAGAGTGTTAAGTAAAGATTCTGGAGTAAAATGTCACATGTAAACTAAGAGCCATGTCTAGGGAAAAATTTCAAGGCCTTTTAGATTTATACATTTCAGATGCCTGCATCTAAAATCACATTTAAAAACTCTGAGTACCTTATTATTGTATGTCCAGGAAATCCCCTTTGGTGTTTTGAGAAACGTATGTTAAAAGTCTGAGTACTTGGAAGTGCTTTGCTTTTGAGCATGTGTGTCTGTATCACACTGAAGCCCAAACAGGATTCACAGATCAGATTCCTCAGACTATTTTGCTTTTTGGGACTCCTCTGTTATACCAGACTTAGCTCAAGCCTTTCACCTTTTTAGAGCATGGATAAAGGACGCATGGTCTGCTTTATTTTATTTTATTTGTCACTTTACTATTACAGACTATTGGCATAGGAATTCTCAAGTCTAACTCCTCAGCTGAAAACTTCAGAATTTACATTTCAAGATATTAGTGCATAGTAAAAATATGAGCAGTTAATAATGAAAACTGCTTGACTGTCCTAATTTGTTAATTCTTTCTATTACTTATTATATTATTCTTTTTTTTTCAAAGGCTTCAGTAAGACTGGGAGACCTGATTAAAGCACTGGATAGATTAGAACCACGTAATTCTGAGCTATTCTGTAAGATGGCTTTAGCTTTCAGTAGAACAGTGAGTATGCTTTTTTTTTTCCTTAAGCAGCATACAGCTATCTAAATATTGTGATTTTCTTCTATTTTTTGGTAGGCAGATGTTAAATATCTACTAAAAAGTAGAAAATTGTGGACAGTTGAAATAGATTAACTCATGTAGCCTTCGTAACCACATTTTTCTAGTCTTACATTCAGCATGAATTACAATGTTTAAGCCATCTCATTCCAAAAATGGTTTTGCTTCTTGCTTTTAAGTGAGAAACAGTGAAAATACACTCAAATGTTCACCAACCATCTTCTTACTGTACAAAACTGACAAGGTTAATCACATAACCTTGAAAGTGAATGTTTCTTTGATCTCTGTATTTATCAAAAATTGCTGTAAAGAAGTGCTCAAAGCAACTATTGGTCATTGTATGGTATTGTATATTTATGTTTGAATCCACCCCACATTAATGTCACAGTTTTTATAGAATTACTACAGGCTAATTTATTCTTACATGAGATGGTGTTGTCTCTACTGATCTGGCTATATTCAATGTGTTTGTCTAATTGAATCTGAAAACTGAGTAAAGCATGAGGCTTAAAGATTGTTCTTACCATTAGTGTGGCCGGAACCAGCTCATCCTTCAGCATACACAAACCTTAGTACAGAGAGCGTTTGATTTGGCATCTGACAATGCAGAATTTGCTACTGAACTTGGCTACCAAATGATTTTACAAGGGAAAGTGAAAGAAGCTCAAAAATGGTACAAGACTGCTATGACACTTGATGAAACAAGTGTTTCTGCACTAACTGGTGAGGTCTTATGCTTCCTTTTGATTTTTACTAGACACTGTTTATTGGTCAAATTTTCCTATTACTGGTGCTAGGAAAATCTAGAACTATTAGAACAGGAGCACTGGTTTGTTTTTCAAATTCATAGTGTGGTTTCTTTCTTGTGGCAACAGTGTCTCCTTACTGAATATGTCTTTTGGTCATCCTTATTGAAAAATTAATATTTTCTGTTCTAAATTAGGGCTCCCAAAGAAATAGTAGGAACAGACATTTTGCTGTATTTTACTTTATTATTTAATTTCTGTAGTACCAAAGAACTAGAGAACTCTTAGGCATTACAAAAATAAGAAAATGAAGGGCATGATAGAAAAAGCTGTCCTTGTACTTATTTTGTCCAAATTAGCTTGAAACTCATAATCAAGTCAAAATATCATGCTTTGTATGTATGTGTTGCATCCAAAAAACCCCCACTTTATAGTAAGTCCCATTTGTGTCAAGAAAATGGAGTGTAAATGTATAACATTTGCCTGTCAGATTTTTCCCTGTATTTTTTTCCTCTTTCACTGTGCCATAGCCTTAAACAGTGTTAAAACTTTAGATTGCAGGAATGGTTTGTGTGTGTGCTTGAAGTTGTTTCCCTTTTTTGTACTTTTTCTGAATTTAGAAGCCAGACTTTATGATGCTTCTGCTTAGTCTATAACCAGTTGAAGATTTACCATTTCAAACTGCTGTATAGCATATTAATGTATCAATCATGTATTGTCTACCTAATTTTTTTGAGTATTTAAAATTTGCATTGCCGTAAGTCTTGATCCATTCTTTCTATCACTGCTTTATGAGTAGGTTGAGGAGAGGAAAAGTTAGTTCTGGAAAAGAAAGCATGTGCTTGACTAGGAAGATGAATTGGCAATAAAGTCTTTCCTTGTGTTACAGGAATTATCCGTTGCCAGCTAATACAAGGGCAATTAGAAGATGCAGAGCATCAGTTGGAGTTTCTTAATGAAATTCAGCAATCCATTGGGAAATCTGGGGTAGGAGGCATCTTTCTTTATTGAGATACTTTGATTACAATCTGAACTGTGGCCTCCTATTACACGTTCTATATTTCAGTCACTTGAGTAGAGCATTGTTAATGGAGTACTACTAAGTCTAAGTTTCAGTTTTTCTTTCTATTTAAGTCAATGTGTTGTTTAACTTGGTAACCAAACTGTTTGCTTGCAGAGCAAAAACATCATCACTTTCTGGCTGTGTTTTTTCTCTGAATGTAAGTTTGAAATGTCAGGGAGGGGCAAATGTTAATTATTTTCAGGATTTTGTGGTCAGACAAATGTAAAAGTTCTTGCACAAATTAAAGGAATGAATTGATAGAATAATCAAGTGTCCTTTACAACATACTAAATGTCTCAGAGTATCTGTAAAAATAAAGAAGTGGCTAACATTAATAATTATGTAGTGTTGTATGAATAACAGATAAATTTATCTGGAATATGCAGAATGTTTGGGGTTTTGTGTTTGTTTTTTCTTTTCTGTAGGAATTATCTTTCCTGCATGCAGTCCTAGCTATGAAAAAACATAAGAGACAAGAAGATGTTTTTGCTTTATTGAATGATTTTCTGGATACTCACTTTTCATCTTTGCACGGATTTCCTCTCGGCGTGGAATATTTTGAAAAACTAAACCCTGATTTCTTGCTAGAAATTATTAGAGAATATCTTAATTTTTGTCCATCACAGGTAAGCACCTGTAGATTGCATCTATCTGAGAATGGGAATTTTTCATTTTGGGAACAGTTAATCATGAAGCAAAAAAGTAGAAAATTTTCCCTTTTAAGATGTGAATTTATTTGGAGTATGTTTTGGGATATTACACCACTGTTTAGTCGAAGTAATTATAAAAATATGCATTTTGTGATGTGAGCAAGTGACAGTAATGACACCTGAGGAAACTAGGGCTATTTATTCAATGCATTCTGTGTGTGTAGTTGCACTGTCTTAGTATCTCTTAGGAAACTGTGATGATACAGTGAATAGAGCTATCTCATTATGAAACTAGGATGTTCACACTTAGCACCCTAATCATTATTTTTTTTTGTTGACTTAGGATATCTTTTCGATATACATAAATTCTTTCATGTGTTGGTAAAAATCAGTGGAATACTGCCTTTTTATATTATTGTTCATTCCAGTGAAAAATCTCACTTGGGTGGCTTAATTTTCTGTGGCTGAATTTGTGTGCTCTACTTTTGGTAACAAAGGCAGGTAAAACGTAATAAATTGAATGGGGACCTGATATCTTTAAAGCAGAAGAAACACATTTAAGTTTTATTTAAATAGTGTCTTCCTTAAATAAATTATTATTCTGAAATAGCTAGGAGCTGACTTCTCTTATCCTGTCATTATTTCTAGCCTAATTATAGAACCATTCCATAAATATGTTTATGTAGAGTTTTAAAATCTTAACAGGAAATCAAGTAGCTTTACATTGTTATGAACTGCCTCACCACCTGTAAGAAAATGACAGTATTTGAAAGTCTAAAACATCAGTAGCAGTGATATTTTCATGTCACAGATGACGATGATAGGAAGTGACATTCTATGAGGTTTTGCTCTTACCTGAAGATTTCCCTGGGATACATTCCAGAAATATTGAATGGAGATGATGGTTTTTAATTTGGAGTTCAAACTGCTTTTCGGAATTTTTGTCCGTAGAAAGGTTTTCAGAAGAAAAGATAGGTTTTGGCTGAAGTTTCCTTTATTTCTTTATTGCAGAAAAGGACTACATGGTGTTTGAAAGTGTGGAGATAGCTAGGTGGTGGAGTCTTCCATTTTGCTTTTGGGTCCTGTGAAAATATTATTTGTGAACAGAATGATGTTTAAGTTGCCTTTTCCTTTTTTAATGTATAAACCAGGAACTAGCTGAAGTAATAGAAGGAAAGGAAGGAATAATGTTTCTGATAAAGAGCAATTAAAACATGGTATATTGTACTAGCAGTTTGCATGAAAGTAGCTGTTTTTCAGCTTCTGTTTTCAGTTTGTTGCTACCAGTATGGACATGTTCCGTGGTGTGGGATAAGGGTAGGCATGAGAGGACCAAAACCTTTTCTTCTCAGCCTTCTCACCATTCGTTCTAACTTTGGCTTTCTTGAAATTTAGTTCATGGTACTGCTGTGTTGGATGAGTTGGCCTGGTAATTCAGAATGCGTAACCAAATGTTTATGGTCTGACTTTTCTGTGTATGTCAGGTCTGAAATGTTTTATTGACCTTGACGTCTGAGACTGTCTTGTGTTCCTACTCATATCAAGAAGTTGCCCCCTCAAACTTCAAACTTGTTTTTATATTTCTTCTCAACAACAGCTGCTTTGACCGAAGGAAATAACAAGTCTTTGCTAATGCTCATTGGAGTTTAAAGTGAAGCTCTTTAAAAGAAATCTACATCTAAAACCTGTTGACTCAAATGCTGGTTTTTGTTAATTTGTTGGCATTCTTTTTGTATAACTTACTTGTTTTTTTTGCTCCTAGCCTGCAAGTCCTGGGCAGTCTCCTTCACCACTTCTCAAGCACTGTGCTTCAGTTCTTGAAACTGTTGTAAAAACTGTGCCTGGTCTTCAACAAGCTGTCTTTTTAATTGCAAAAGTGAAGTACTTGTCAGGTAATAGTTATATGAATAGTTAGTTAACTGCCTCCTTAGTTTATTTAATATAAAAAATTATTTTCACACTTGTAAATAATAATGAATGTTTTTCTTTCACTGTGGATCACTATGTTACAACTAAGTGAAGAACATTTACTCTTCACTTCTTTGTCCTTTATCTGAGAGTATCTTAATTGTACAGACCTATAAATACAGTATTTTTTTAATCTACTGTTTGCCAAAAAGTGAATTTATTGATTGATTTACAGATGGAGCAATGAGAAAATACTATACCTTTGACCTGTTTTTGATTTCATGTCATAACCTTATAATACTTTGTATATGAGTTTATTCACTGGATAGTGACATATATGTTTTAAATAATGGCAAATAAAAATGTTGTGTTTATAACGTGTATATGTATATATGTATGTATATATATATAGCTCTATTTCATATCACCTGCTTTTTCACTTTCCCTTCCTTTCCCCACTTCCTAGGGGATATTGATGCAGCCCATAGTAATCTGTATTACTGTCTGGAAAGGAACCCTTCTTATGCAGATGCACACTTACTGATGGCCCAGGTATATTTGGCTCAAAACAATATCAAGCTATGTTCTCAGTCCTTGGAACTTTGTCTAAGCCATAATTTTGAGGTGAGTTTAACAAAAGAATTAAATAATTTTATTCAGTCAGTCATCCAAAATTGTATGTTTTTGTATATAATAATTTTCAACTGAACTTTTTATAACTCTTCCACTACAAATTTAATATCTAAATGTTTATATGAATGTGATATCTGAATATTTGTCGAAGAAATGACCATGAAGACAAAACTAACACCTCACAAGTTACACTTCATGGGTCTTACACATTACAGTATGGGATTTTTGATTTGTTGACATCAGAGGAACTTCATGTAGGATTAGCAGAGAGTTGGGAACACAGCGCACACACACACACACACACACCACTCATTAGGTCTGAGTTGTGCCCACGTGTCTTGAGACCACTTAGCTGGAAATTACCATTTCTTTGCAAGCATGTCCCATCTTACTTTCTTTCTCCAAGTAAATAAAGAAAGCTGAAGATTAATATCTAATTAGCTACCTAATTGAGGTCCTTGCCATTTCACAGAGCTGTATTTCTCTTACAGACTTTTTGTTTCATGTGATGTTTTAGGAAGGTGAAGAATAGCATGCAGGACTTGTGCCAAATAATGATTGTATTTTTCCTTTAATTAATAGCCTGGTGAAGTGTGCATGCAGCAATATGGGAGACACTCACAATACCTTAAAATTCAGTATAGTTTAAAGCAGCGATTAATGTTCCTCTGTCCCAAAGTCTCATCCATTGTAATAGTTTCTTTGTAATTAAAAACTTACTAAATTACTAGTTTGCATACTCTAACAGTTCTTATATTTTCGTAAGTAAATTTCTGAAATTGAATTTGTGTATATTTGGAGGAAAAAAGAACCAAAGTCAATATTAAAAAAAAAATCTTGCAAGGTTTTTGAATACTTTACTTTAAGTAAAATTTGGAAACTCTATCTTACTCTTTTTTTAGGTGAGAGAACATCCTATGTATCACTTAATTAAGGCCCAAACCCAAAAGAAGGTGGGAGAAATATCAGAAGCTATTAAAACCTTACAGATGGCGAGGAATTTGCCTGGAATGAGAAAACCTACAGCTTCCTCAAAAACAAAAGGAAAAAGTATTGAAATTGATGTAAGTGATCGTGTGTCTGTGTTCCTGGAGTTGGTAGAAGCTCATCGTTTGAATGGAGAACCGGTAAGATGGCAAACCTGCTCAAGTACAAAACACACCTGAAAACAATTCCCTCTTCCCATTCCCATTTCTATTAGTTCAGAATAGAAAACCAGTTATTTTAGCAAGAGGAATTGCTTAGTAAAACTTCCAGCATGTAACTATCTGATTTGAGAATGTAAGTACCTTAAATTTTACAGATCAAAGAAAAGCAAACTGTTTACAGGTGCTCAATTTGGAGACTACAGAAACCGTTTCACACTGTTGACGTTCATTTGCTGGGATGTAGATCACTGCTTTGCTGTCAGAATGCTATTAGCTGTAGTTTTGGATCACGTCCTTATCTTTGTGTAGCAGCATCCCTACTATCAGCTGTGTCTGCATAAGCAATAGGATGCTCCATATGTATAAGAATATAAGAGAAGCCATACAGTTCTGTGGCTTGGAGGCCAGCCTGCTCCAAGCAGGACCTGTTGGAGCAAGGTGCTTAAGACATTCTCTAGTTGAAGTTTGTGCATGTACTTGCTTATATGCAACACAAATGTAATTTTCTGTACTAGAACTTTTTATAGTAGTCTGTATCACTGGAGTTTTATTTAAAAAAATCAGAAGCACTATGGCGAAACAAGTGGATACTATGGTTTATGTTTTTTGTGGCTTTTTTGGTTGGTTTGCATAATGCCCATAAATGCTTATGATGTCTTCATTTTTGCCTGTTCAATGACGGGAACTAAATTAATTCTATTGTTTTTATATTGCAGCATGAAGCTGCTATAGTCATCCAAGACGCCATGAATGAATTTTCTGGAACACCCGAGGAGTTAAGAGTTGTGATTGCAAATGCAGATCTGGCAATTGCTCAAGGAGATGTGAAACATGCCTTGACTATGCTCCGCAATATTACATCTGAACAGCCTTACTTTGTACAAGCTAAAGAAAAAATGGCAGATATTTATCTTCAGTATAGGAAAGATAAGAAGTTGTATGTCGCCTGCTATAGGTAAAAGTTTGTGGTGTGCATAGTTTTCTAGATGTTTACTGATAATGTGGTGAACTCATTTTTTCTTTCTACTGCAGTAAATGAGAAGTATTTAGTGACATGAACTCATCTGAGCAAATGTGGTGACTTTTAAAACAATAATTGGAAGTCTTATTTTGAAAAGGCATTTCAGAGGGTTTTTTTGGTTTATTTTGAGAAATAAAAAACTAAAATCTGCGGAGGATAAAATTCTTTTGCCCTTCTCTTGTTTAGATACTAGTATTGACATGTTAAATACTGAGCAAGGTTTTGTCTTCTGTTTCCAGTGACCTAGTAGAAAAACTGCCAAGTGCTCATACTTTGCTTCTTCTTGGTGATGCATACATGAATATTCAAGAGGTGAGTGCTTGCTAGAGATGAATGGAATATTTGAGTAGTTTGTTGACTTTGTCTAGTTGAAACATTGTGGCATACTGACTCTCATTGATTGATATTTGTCAAACAGAAACTGCTTTAGGATATAAAACAATAAATATTGACTACGAGTAACTGTTTAAATTAAAAACTGTTGAAAATACATTTCTTCTAAGAGCTTACAGGTGAAAGTCAAGGAGGGAATGTTTTCTAGAGCAACACAGCCTCGTAAGACAAACGGATATCTAGAGTGAGAGCTAAATTGAAATCACAGAAAAGCTGGAGATGTTTACGATAGTGTTCTGAAACTTAGAATAATTCTAGGTAACTTAGTTTTCATGCTGATGGCTTTACTTGAATGTTTTAATTGTCTAGTTCCTATACATTCTTTGCATCCTTTGCTTTCTTGATGAACTGGAAATGCTATTTAGTATTGGCAGTAGTCAAGTGGACATAAAAATTTGAAGGCTACATGTTTAAATTCATATGTAAAAAAATTAGATTGAGTTAGGACATGCAGCTGATAGTTTAGATTACTAATTTGGAGATCTGTAGATGATTTATGTTTTTTTCATATTAAAGTTTGTGTGTAGTTTTCTCCTTAATGAAGAATTATCACACAAAGTGGAATTTGTTTAATCTGCTATAACATGGCTAGAGGAGAAAAACACATCCAGCATGACTACATCTATCTCTTTGCTAGCTGGTGAAGATAGTAGTAGAGAAATTGCAGTGAAAACAGAATATTTATTCAAACTCATTTGTTTGCCATGTCTCTCCATATTTTGTTTTAGCATGGCAGTGGTAATTTACATGGGCTTTACATTTCCTCTAGGTTTATAGTAACCATTCTTCTCTCAGAAGTATTGTATCTTATGAATCAATACTGCTTGGCAGTCATTCCTGGAGTTGTTAGCAGATTTTGTTTTCTTCATACACCTTTTATCTTAATCTTTGACTTATATGTGTTTATATTTTAACTGTTGAAGCCTGATGAAGCCATAGAAGTCTACGAGCAGGCCTTGAAGAAAAATCCGAAAGATCCATCTTTAGCAAGTAGAATTGGAAAAGCCCTAATCAAAACACATAACTACTCAAAGGTATTCTCTAAGTACTGTATTAGATTAGTTGAATACTGTTTCAGCATGTGGGCTTTTCTTGGGTAAAAGTATTATATTTCAGAGTGCTAAAATAGACATTTTATCCTGAAAGTAAGTTCTTAGATTCCCTTCAGATCATTTGGCCAAAGGAACAGTTAGTAGATCCACACACTGGTGGATTGTAATCTGGTGAATTGTAGTTCTGGTGACTTGCAGTGGGTTGGGCCTGCACTGAAACCCATGTTTTATTACTTCTCCATTGAAAAAAAAAGTAAAGCAACATGCCATTGAATACCTAAGTTACAAGGTTGTTGTCTTCAAGATTTGTCTTTCAATAATACACAAATTTTTGCTTCTTTCTTCAAGGCAATCAGTTACTATGAGGCTGCAGTGAGAAGTGATCAACAGAACTTCCTTTGCTATGATTTGGCTGAGCTTTTAATGAAACTGAAGCAGTATGAACAGGCAGAAAAAGTACTTCAGCAAGCTTTACATCATGAGCCTGGTAGGACTGTTACTAATTCACAGGAAAACATAATTTTTTCGACTGTTATTTGTATTTTCTGCATGACTCTAAGGAGTAAATGAGTTCATGGGCACTTTTTTTTTCAGTGGTTTATTTACATTTGTTAACCTTTGTGGCTGTCTGAATAGAGAAGCAGTATTATTAGTAGTCCATTCTATAAGGTTTTCTTATGTTGCTGTATCACTTTCATGCTTTGCAGGTTTTCCATCTTGTTTACTTCTTACTGAAAAAGTTCTCTGATTTAATGTTGTATTACTTCTTACTGAAAAAGTCCTGTGATTTAACATTGTATTCTTGTCCTAGTTAAGCCCTTGAGGATCTGGCTAATTTTAATAGTCATGCTTAAGACAGCTTGATTTTGCTAGTGTGGAAAAATAATTAGCAGTAAATACAGTTTGGCCCATGTACTTTAAAATCTTATCTTCTGTCTTAAAATAAAGCAAAAAGTCTTTTTTTAATGTCTTTTTGTTTTGATACATACACATTCTCTAAGACAAAAGTGTTTATTTTGGCTGATTGGTAAAATTATTTAATGATTTAATATTTTTTTTTGGATATGCTAGAATATCCTTTGTGGGGAAAAAATGAATTATAGGAAATACACTGAAGAGAATGATTTTACATGGTCTAAGATACACAGTCTAATCTCTGATTTAAAATAGCATGTGACAATTACAGCGCCTTGAAGACCAGTTTTCTGATAGAATATAGTTCTAGAAACTCCTTAATTTTAATGAAGATAAAACAAAATTTTTGGTGGCATCTGTATTTTAATGTGGAACTGTGCTCAAGATACAGCTTTGTCAGTAGAGTAAAATAAATTTAAGCCAGGGAAGGCTTGAATTCTTCAAATACTAATTGATGCATATTTATTTTAACCATTATGCAAAAGCAGCCTGCTGCTTTTAAGTAGATACTGAAATATTTATTGTATTCATGTCTGTTCCAGACTCTAGCAAAAGAAGCATAGTTTGAGGTCTGGCTAGAAATTTCATTGAACAGTCTCATGCTTTTTGCAAGTAGAGTAGCACATTATATCAATTTGGACATTTTTCACTGACTTTGAGGAGGATTTAGACAAGAAATATCAGGAATGGCTTTATTTCCTGTCCGCTTACATCAAAATATTTTCTCTCATGTCTCTGAAAATGCTAATAGACCAGACAGTCAATTTTTTTTTAAATTCTATTTTCATCTTTCAGTATCTTTGGCCTTAAATCTCACTTTGTTTGTAGTCTGTAATGTTTACTCTGCTTACTACCAACATACTCTGCCCACTAGCAACGCACCAAGTCAGATCACAGTTCTAAATAAGTAAGATGGAAGTGTGAATTTTTCATGTAAGCTTTTTCCTGGAGGATGTGATGAGTTTCTTCTTCCTTTGACATTACAGGGATCACCTCCCAGTATGACATTATATAAACATTGTTTAATGTCATTGTTTACTGTTTGTTTAATGTCATTCCTACAGTTAATGAGTTGTCTTCTCTGATGGAAGATGTACGCTACCAGGTACTTCTGGCAAAAATTTACAGCAAAATGGAGAAGATTGACAAAGCTATTGTTTCATTACAACAGGTAAAGAGGAAAACCAAAAATACCTGTGAAAACTTTCAATAGCCTCATGTTTACCTCTGGTTTCACTTTTGTCCCATATTCGAACCATAATATCTGTGTGAATGTGGAAAATGAGTGTATGCTGGGGATAAAGTACCGATGGCTGCTGTGAAATGTACATAAGATCTTACACAGTCTGAACTTTTTGCAAGGGAAAATAATGCGGGTTTTTACTGCAAGCCTGCAGTCTTACTTTGCCTTCATTTGTGTGTGGAGCATAGTTTTAGCATATCAGGTGAAAATTAAATTGGCCATGAGGGCAGCTAGATTACATATCTTTAGCTCAGCATTGAAAACAATTCACAGGGCAAAATGGAGCAGCTTTAAATGCCTACCTGTTGTTTTGTTGTACTGCTGAACAGCAGTATTAGTATTAAATATCACTAATAAGATCTGTTCATTCTGCAGTTCAATATTATCCTTCAGACTGAGGCTTGAAAGGCTAAAGTTGGAAGCTTGCGATTTAATACTTTAGAAAATGCTTTCTCAGTGAAAAGGTTTAGCAAGAGGTGTGGTCAGTACTTTCTATTCTATTATACCTCCACTCTGTGAAAGTGAAGGTAACAGAAATGGTAAGCCTTGGTAGCATCTTCTGACCAGCAAGAAAAGTCTGCAGATTGGTTAGAAAGGTAATTGTATGTGAGAGTTTAAATACTAATATCGGTAAGATTTATCTTTGTTAAATTCTTACTTATTTTTTCTTTATAATGTACTTCTTTCTTTCTCAAAGTTGACTTTTCCCCTCCCAGCTCTCCTTTAGTAAAATTCCCCCTAAGCAGTCTCCTTCTCTTACTCTTTTCTTTACTTCTTTAGTTCTTCCAGGTTTCTCACTATATCATATTTCAAAAAAACTTTCTGTCCTTTTGGGGTTCTTCTGTTGTTTTTACTACTTCCCTCAAAAATGTCCTTCCTTGTACCCATTCTCTTTGAAATATTTTCCTGTTCCTTTTCTTTTTGATGCCACATTCATGGACACAAAAACATTTGCGTTTTAATTTCAGCAGCACTAACTTAAATGTCTTAAACAGGTCTCTTCCCCTGGTTTTCAGAGAGATGCTGGAAGTTCTCCCCAGATGTTACTTTGTGTTTTAGTCCTAATTTACTCCTAGGCAAAACGGTAGTGCTGTAAGAAGCAGCATAGTATTAGTGCTTCCTTCTCTTAACAAAAGACAAGTAAACTATTTTATAGTCGAGAAATGAATTGAATTCCTTTGACAATTTTTGACTGCTCGCTGCTTTCCCCACACCAGGCTCAGGAATTACAAGGCAGAGTGCTTAAGCGGGCTCAAGTAGAACAGCTGGATGCAGTTCCTGTGCAGAAACAGTTAGCGGCTGAGATTTGTGCTGAGATTGCAAAACATTCAACAGCCCAGCGAAACTATGAAAAAGCAATTAAATTTTACAAAGAAGCCCTTGTTCACTGTGAAACCAATAACAAGGTCAGTTCTCCCTCTATTTTGCATTGTTTTTCATTCAGTTTTTAGATGTAGCAAAACATTTTTCCAGTTATCCACAGAATAGAAAAATTTGCAATTATTTCTGCTTCATGATATACATAAAACCTTGAACTTCCTCCTCTTCATTGCTTATCGTGATAGAATAGTTGCAAGCACTGCTAACTTCTGTCTTACAAGAGCTCCTGACTCAAGTGGTGTCTGCATGCACTCACAGTGAGCCTGTCTTCAGGTACCAGTAATGATGGAGATTGTTTCAATCTTGCTTGGTGCTTGTTCTCTGAAATGAACTCCCAGTGATTTTGGTCAGTACAGACAATTTCTGTCTTTTCTGTGTCTACTTTAGGAGTTTTAGACTTTTATCTGGACTTGGTAGGATTCTGATTTTAGTCACAGAATGTTGCTGATCTTGAGCTGGATTATTGTACTGCTTCTCTCTTCTCTGCACAGTCTCTTTCCCACAGGTTGATGAATACAGGTAAATTCGAATTTATTTTTATCCTTCTCTTCCTTCTTATCATTTCATAACCCTGGGCTTTGGAGATAAGGAGAAGCAAAAGTCTAAGAAATTTACAATTACAATGAGCACAAAGATTAAGTGTTATCTTTAATGAGGTTTTTCTAGATTATAAATCAATAAATACAATTTTTGCTCATTTGCCATTATTTTCTGTCATAATGATGTTATATACTTAGGCGTATGTGAAGACTTCTTATTTTGATGCTTGTTATTGAACAGCTGTCACATGCACAAGCTGCTAAATACATCACTTAGTTTTAATATTTGAACTCGTGTCTTGTGGTTCCAAGAATCTACATCCTTCCCAAAGCTACAACTTCAGTGTATTTGAGACAGGCTTTTCTCAAGGTATCTTTTAAAAATGATGTGGAGAAGAAAAATAAATTTGGAAGGGAATAAAAAAATCCTTCAAATGGTGATTTCCCCATTAAGAGCAAGGAGACTCCCTGTAATGGTCCAGGTACAGCTGTGGATTTTTTGCCAGTATCAAAGCCTTACTTTATCTTTAATACCAGTACTGAAATACCAGCATAGCATTTCCCTTCAGTTCTTGCTAAAATCATACTTTTGAGAGATTCCCATTGTTAAAAGATGTAGACATTTGTATTAAATACCGGTTAGATATTTGTGAAGATTTTTGCTTTAATCCTACTTTGCTAACAGCACAGAATACAGTGATGTCTTAGAAAATTCTAAGTCTGAATTTCTGATTAAGAACTCACTACCTACTTGTTGAGAAATGAAAGTAAAATACTTTGTTACCCACAACTAGTATAAAGGAGTTTTCTCAATCTATTTTTATAGTTTCAGTAGATTTGAACTTGTTTTCTTCTGTTCATTTTTAAAAGCATTGCTAGTACAAAATTAGAATTTAATTATTTTAGATTACAAAATATTATTCCAAGCTGTTAAAAGTCCATCTGTCTCACCACCTTCAGTGTTTACTTTCGTTAAAATTTTATGTGGAAATAATGGAAATTCCTTTGAAACTGTCTGTACCTTGTTTCGTTAGATCAAAATCTCCGGTATTTTAGCCAAATGGATTGAAATACCATTTATTCAGGCAAATGTGAAGAGATTGCAGTCCATGTCATAGGGGAGTTGTGTTGTTTTCTTATACACTGTGAAATCTGGTAGGTAGTACCCTCCCTTTGTTTCCTTGATCAGGTAAAAGGCAATGCAGTTTCCCGAAGGAGACTCGAAGGGGATTGCAGGTTGCATCATGCACATCATTTCATAGTATCGTTTGTGTTGGAGTTGAACATTTAAGGATTACTTCCACTCACTAGAATCTAGTGTAGAACTCTAGTTTAGCTGGCTTTTTTGCTTCCTGCAGGAAGTATTCCTTGACTCCAAAACTGCCTTTTGGTATTCCACTGAGTTGTACACATAAGAGCAGCAGCTTAAAGAAAGCTTTCATAGCTAAAGTTCTGACGTGCATGCACTCTCTGTATCATTTCAGTGCTTACCCACCTGCCTTCCTGTTTCAGAATTACATGGTATGTGTTTGAGTATGAGCAGAACAGGAAGTAGGAAGAAAACAGTTTAAAACTGAGCTAGAAGCCTGCATTCTGAACAGGATGTTCAAAACACTGTTCTAATTCAGAAGTGCCTTTCACAAGTGTAACTAGCGAAAGAATTATGATACAATTATAAATGTCTCCCTTTTGGAAACAAAATCAAAACACCATTTAAAATTAAGTAGAAGTGACTTACAGTTTATCTACTGCTAATTTTGCTTTGTGAGCAGTTTACCTTCTGTTCACTTCAATAGAAACTTGAATAAATCTGTGGTAACTTGTGTTTATAAAGTTTTCTGTGGCATTTTATTCAGAACAGTCTATGATGGGACTTCAGCTTTAAGAATGTATGCTAGTGTACATTTCAGTTTGTCAATATTTACTCTGTGGTGGCTTCTCAGAAGTGGATTCACACAGAGTCTTGATGGAAATGCAAATAAGAAAATAGTTTCTTCTGAAACTTACTTGTACTCCAGAATTAGTTGGTGAATGTTAATGAGGTATTTGTTTTTTTCAATACGTTTAAAACTACTTTCACTTATATTTTTCCAAGAACATTATTCATACCAAAATACTGGTGTCTTCAGAGCAATACTATCTGAGCAGCCCTGTTTTCAACGTACCTTTAGAATATCCCTTCAAAGAAGAAAAGTTTCTCTGTTTCAAAAGCTGAGGGAATGAAAATGGACTACATTAATTGACCGAGAGCCCACAGGAAACAGCAGAAAAGGCTTTCTCTTTAGTGGAGATACAGTTTTTCCCTGGAGCCCTATAATATCGGGTTGATACTCAGAACTGAACCAACTTTATTCATCTTTGAATTACATACAGTTAAATATTTTAATATACAGGCAATGTTGGAACTTGCACGTTTATATCTTGCACAAGATGATACTGATGCCTGTCAACATCAGTGTTCCTTACTGCTGAAGAACGACCAAGATAATGAAGCAGCAACAATGGTATGTGCTGTTATACTAATCCTGCATCAATGCTTTTTGAATTATTGCTGCAATATGATATGTTCATAAAGCACTACTTTTAGAAAAGCCTATAGCTTTGTGATTTAAAAAAAAAAAGTGAAAAATCCATGGCAACAAAATGTTTTTGTGTTTATGCCAGCTGGTGTTTCAATATGAAGTTTCTCTCAGTCATAGCCAGTGTTCTACCTCAATATAAAATGAGTCTTTAGAAGTAAAGGAAAAAGTAGTTATAGTAAGATTGGGTAAAGTATGGCTCAGTGCATGTTCTATTGATAATTGGCTAATACTCAAGGAAGAAGCTATTTTCCCAGCACAGTAATATGAAAACAAATAATTTTTTTAAAGTGCTAGGATAAAAGAACTATGTATTTAAGGTAATTTTATAGCCTCATTCAGCCTTAGTTACTCACATTCCTACGTAACAAGTTTTAATCGCATCTGCAGGTTCTTGTCCAGGACTTGTATACTTCTTGACCTAAAAGACAGCTCAATAGTCTGAGTAACTTTTCATGTAACACTAGGAGCAAAGTTATTTTAAGATGGGAATAATTTGTTTTCTCATAGTAATCTAACATCTGAAATTTATTCTAGCGCATGAACAGAAGTAATAGCACTCTTGAAATATGTTATTAAATCTACTCTATATTAGCTAACTATCAGTGGAGAGAAACTGAAATTAAAGAACTCATTTTACCTTACCTGCTGAAGTGAGCTATCATCTTTCTTTTTCCCTAACGGTAAACTAACTTTGCTTTCTATGTGCATAATCTGCAGTTACTGGAAATAAAATTAGGGGTAAAACTATGCAAAAAACAAAACCATGTTTGAAAGATATGGCAGACTACTTAATTACCTTTTAATTTGCACCTTATGTGAAGAGGTGTTCATGTACTTGTTCATTATTACCTGTGTGTGTTGTATATTGTGTTTCTTTTCCAGAGAGTAATAAAAGGTCTAAGTGATTTTACTTCTTGTGGAGCTCTTGCAGCACTTTAAAGCTATAGTTCTAGCTCTCCACATAACCAGAGTTCATTAATGTTTTCTCCCAAATTTACCCTAAACCAAGACAATTATTTATAATTTTTATTTTACATTTTCACAATTTATAATATCTTGTTTTGTTTTCTCTAAATTGTTCAATACTATAGATGATGGCTGATCTCATGTTCAGGAAGCAGGATTACGAACAAGCTGTTTTTTATTTCCAGCAGCTACTGGAGCGCAAGCCAGGTGAATATTTAGCAGTGTTACTTTTAATTTGTCCTGATATAGAGTTCTAACAAAATAGATTAATAAATAGCTGAATAAAAACTCTTTTCTTGATTAAAAAGAAATGTTTTATTTATAATGTAATGGATACTAAAGCCAAAGACCATCACCGTATATTAAAACATAAAGATATTTTAGGGGAATATGATAAAAAATACTTCTCGTAGATACAGTAATTTACTTTGCTGCAATGTAATGTACATAGTTTACCTTAAGCCAAATACTAATAAGGTGTTATTTACTTGTTTACTGTAAAGCACTTTCTTGTATATTAAAAATGTCAAGTGCATGAACACAAAGGTAATATTTTATTTGAAGACTAATAAAGGAAACTTGTCTTGGACAGCAGTAAGTTTTTTTTAGCAATTTTTAAGTTGGGACCAGAGAGAAATCTACTAAAATCTATTAAAAATTTTCCAGAATTAATGTAAAGCTTCCTGATGGACTTTGAAAGAAGTCATGAGAGTGCAGCAAATGGGTTTGGGTGTTTTTGAAAGTGAAGTACAATTATACTTCTATAAAAACCTGTATAAAGGTATTGCAAGTATCACTTGACATCTTCGTTCTTTTATCTGAGGTTACTGTGCAATATGCCTTATGTATTAAATCATATCTCATTTTTATATGTGAAAAAATCAAGGCAGGCTCATTACTTCTTAACTTATTCATATAGCAAATAAATAGAATTACAGTCTCCTAATTATTTGTATATTTAGATAACTATGCAACTCTCTCTCGATTAATTGATCTGTTAAGAAGAGCCGGGAAATTAGAAGAAGTCCCAAGATTTCTTTTAATGGCTGAAAAACATTCTTCCCGAACTAAGCTTGAACCAGGATTTCACTACTGCAAAGGACTGTATCTTTGGTACTTGCAATTATTATTAAGATAAGATTTGTTTAACTGTTTAGTATGGATTTAAATTAATTTTCTCGTCACCATTATAATTTAAAGGTGCTATGTTGATTTAATTAAGGTGTCAAGATTTAAGGAAATTCTCAATTTCTCTGAATATCTCAGGATGTTCTTCCAGCTTCAATAATGCAATTCTCTTTTTCTTCACGTTTTATAACTTGTCCGACTATTTTTAGTTTGCAAAAACAAGATCCTTGCAATAGTATGCGTGCTGTCCAATCCTTGAAAAATCAGTGTGTGCAAATGGGCCATCTGTTTTTAAATACTTGGGTTAATTGGGATTTGGGTGGCATTTGGAACAGACAATTTTACTTGCCCGGCTTTAAATATTTTAATTATCCGTGTACAGGTACACAGGTGAACCAAACGATGCACTGAGACATTTTAATAAAGCTCGAAAGGACAGTGACTGGGGGCAGAATGCAGTCTACAACATGATTGAAATTTGTTTGAACCCAGATAATGAAACTGTGGGTGGAGAGGTCTTTGAAAATCTCGATGCTGACATAGGGTAGGTGAATAAAATAAATATTGCTTGGGTTATTCTGTCATCTCCTCCTTCTGCTGCCCCTTGACAATGTGCGTTAATTTAAAATGCTAGAACTTCGAGATTATCTAGTGCTTTGAGTATTCTGTGTTATTGTGAGAGGCCATTCTCTACTGTAATAAGTGAGTCTCAAGCAGAAAATATAGAAGATTCTCTCTGGAATGCTGGTCACTTGCAGTGTTAAAATCAGCTTGTTGGGTTGGAATTGCTATTGTTGAAGAGAATCAATGTAGAATGCCTATATACCAGAGCCATTTTTATAAAAAATTGCATGTCTTTAGCGCAGGAGCAGTTCTAACTTGTAATTATTTTGGTGTTTATTAAAAAAATAAGCTTCTATGAACATTTTTTTTTTCTGCTAATAGTAATTCAACAGAGAAGCAGGAGTCTGTGCAGTTGGCTGTAAGAACAGCAGGGAACCTACTGAAGGAGCTTAAGCCTCAAACCATTCAGGGTCACATTCAGCTGCGAATCATGGAGAATTATTGTCTCATGGCAACCAAACAAAAATCAAGTGTTGAACAAGCACTGAACACTTTCACAGAAATAGTTGTGGCTGAGGTTAGTAACCTGTCTCGTTTCCTCACTCTTCCCTTTCATACTTACTACATTGTTTTTAACTAGTCTCGCAGTTTACATTCAGCAGCAGTGGCACGTGTTAGTGCTGTTTCCTCTAAGGATTATTCTCCTACCAAAGAATATTTTATATAAAATTTGAAAAAGGCATTTCTGAAATAAGAATATATTTTAGAAGTCTTTGGTTGAATTGCAAATTTAGAACCCAACTAAATGCTGTTATTGCTAGTTACTGAAATGTGAGTAGGCTGTTTGGTTGCTGGGCTTTTTTTTTAATTCCTAGGCTTGCCAGCAGTGTGTCTTAGGATGTAAATCAATTGCAGTGCTTAGTGGCAATTTGACAGAATAAAGACTGCAGAACAAGATTATCCATTGCCTTAAAATTCATCCTTAGGATATAAACCTTCAATATTTTTATAACTATTTGTAGTTACTAGTTTTATGATTAATAGTAGATATTCCTGTTACCAGTAGCTTTCAACAGATTTTATTTCAACAGGTGTAGAAAGATTTAGTCCATCAGAATGCTGGACTAAACTTATATAAAACTTATATATTAAAAAATATATAAGGTACTACTACTCTGTAGTCGTAGTGCTGAACTGCACCTTGGCTGAGGCTTGTATACCAAGGATGATCTCACGTGTAAGGCAATTCTGGGAATCACAAACAAGGTTGTAGGTCCCTCTGCCTCCAGTACTGGCTTCCCAGTCCTGCTCAGAATTGATCTGAGATCCTGTGAATGTGGCATCTCTTTCACATGGTGACAGTTCCACCAGGAAGAGTGCCGCAGTTTATTCTTCCCTCTAGGATTGCATAAAAAAGATAGCTTTAATCTCTTCATATTTCTGAGATTATTGATCCATGATAGGTGTGGCTATTGAGGGAGAAGGGCTTATTATGTGGAAGAGGAGCTTTTGGTGGGATCTTTTCTTTTTTTCCAATGCACTGTGACAAATGTGTTTACAGCACAGCCTTAGAAAGGGATGCAAAGGCAGAATACCAGCAGTGAGTCAGGAGCACTGAGAAGGAGAACGAAGCATTTCAGTTAGCTCCTAATACAACCACTGTCTGCATGTAGGAGTTGCAGTTGCAAGATGTGAGCTCCATTCTCATCCTTTACTAATGAAGGCAGGATGTCAAAAATTGCACTTGTGCCAGGAGTTCTTACAGCTTGCTTTTGAGGCTCTTGCCTAGAATGGTGGCTTTTAAGAATCCTGTTTGTTTATATAAAGCTTGGATGCATACAGTTTAGACATTAAATTTTTAGGAGCTGTACACCTAATAAAAGGAATCAGAGTCCCTTCCACTCATATTTGACAGGCACTTCTTCAAGTGAAAAATGCCACTTTCATTGTAACTTCCAAGTGACTCCAGATTTTATCTGAAGTGTTTATTTGTATATAAAAAGTATAGCTCTTAGTGGTATCTGATTTTTTTTTTTCTTGTGAGATGAAATACCTGTGGATTTTTTTACCATTTCTTGTGCCTGGTGGTTATCATGATTACAGAAATAATTGTAGCACTAGGTTCAAAACATGTCTGTAAGATTAGATGCTCTATCTTTATTCCCTGAGATTTAGCTTTTAGTTTAGTTTTTAGATACCTGATGAAAGTCTTAAAAAAATCAAAATAAAAAAAGCATCAAGCAGTCACTGTACTTTTTACTGCAGAAGGATCATATACCAGCACTTTTGGCAATGGCCACAGCCTACATGATCTTGAAACAGACTCCACGAGCCAGAAATCAGTTAAAACGGATTTCAAAAATGAGCTGGAATCCCATTGATGCAGAGGAATTTGAAAAGAGTTGGCTTCTGCTTGCAGATATATATATTCAATCTGCAAAATATGATATGGCAGGTGAACTTCTAAAACGATGCCTTCGTTATAACAGGGTAAGTCAGTGCACATTGAAAATAACCTTAGAACCTTCCTATTTTAATTCATCAAAATGTTTATTTTTCCTCTGAAACAGAGTTTTGAAATGTATTTATTTATTCATTTGTCTGGTATTTCACTTATTAATGAGAAGTAGACCAAAATTAGACAGGAAACCAGCAACTTCACACTGGAGGGTAGTAAACAAACTTGTGAATGCTGCTTAGTCATTTTTGTTCATGTTCTGTAGCAACTTTAGCAAGTTTCAGCTAAGGGAATCTAAAAGCTTGGAGTGTTTATGAAATGTCACAGATGCATTTTACTGAGTCTCACAAAACTGACGAAGAATGATGTGGCTGTGTAAATTTTGGAGACTTGCTCCATTTGCTGAGATGCTATCTTCATATTGTATGTTTCTAAACATTTATGTTCATAAGTCTGCTACAGTGCAGGATTATTTTTTTTTTAATGCTGGTATTAATCTTTTTCTGTGTCAATACTGTCTGGTAGATTGTCAGGGGACAAGGTCTAATGTGTTCTTTACCTCAGGGTTCCTGAGCAGGCAAACTGCACAATACTGTGCTTTGACTATGGGAACAAGCACTTATTTTGTGCTTATTTTTTGATCAGCAAAAAGCTGATTATGTTCTTCTAGCTTGACTTTCCTTCAGGTGAGGCAGTCCAGTAGGCTGCTGTTGCATACACACTGTGCTGCAGGTTCAGGGTACTGTTTACAGAGCACAGATTTGGTTTAGAAAATGACACGGTGCTTATAATTTTTTTATTAATTCATTAGTATGGAAGGTTCATTATTCAGTCACATTTTAGCAACTTCTGAGAGAGATGTTTTTTGAACACATTATTTCTAAACATAAAATTGAGAGACAGCTACAACAGTTTTTGGTATAGTGCTATTATGTACTTCTGCAGAGAGGCCTCTTTAAAATAGGATGTGTTCAGTTTCAAAATCCATAGAGTTGGAGGATAAACATGAGTCATTTCCCAAAACAAGACTTATATTGAAATAGATGGTCTGTGAGCAGGTGTATACCATGAATGCTGCTTTGTTGTGGAAATTACCAAGTAACTGGTAATTTCTTAAAAACATCGCCTACCAAGTAATTTGTTTTCTTATAAAAAGTTTGGGACCCATGAGGGACTTAGATAAACAGGCTCTGCTTATTGCAGAAAGGATGACAGATTAGAAGTGTGTATATCTGGCTCCTTGCAATGCAGCACAGGAAAGAGAGGGATTTCTCTCCAACTTGCATGCAAAGCTGGTAAGCAGGAATTGTGCTGTACAAAGAGATGTTGAATAGTTTTCATCTTAACATATATTGTCAATCCACAAGACAATATTTTATGTGGTATTCTGCAATTTGGAAGACTTGATTGGATTGAGAAAACATGTTACTGTGATTTGTTAGTTTTTCTGTTAGTTTAACAGATTTGAATGACATATATATACAATTTAAGCAAATATGTTGAGTGAAAATTTCATAAAAGCCTAGTGTATTTAATGAGGATGTTTTTGGAGTTTAAAAGACTTAGGATTGGTTAGTAAGATCCCAGCAAGCATACTGCTTCTATGAAACTGAGGCTTCTTACTGATTATTCCTCTTGATTTTGAACTTTTTGTTTTGTTTATCACAAATGAGAGGGAAGGAATATTTTTATCCTCAATTTTCAAGCATTCCCATACTGATCCCACTACTCTGTGATTTGAAAGCTTTTTATCAGTAGATTTTGAAAGCCTTATTGGAAGTAGTAAATTTAAAGATGGAATGTAATTTATATACCAGTATTGCTTTGCATTGTCTTTGCAGAAAAGGTGCATATGTTTTTCTTCTGAAAATGTTTTACCTATTGGCAGCATGATATTATAAACTGTTCATGGTAAGGGCATACAGTAGTTAGGTTTTTTATAAATTATTTTCCTTCTTTACGTACTAAATGTAAGATTTCTGCACTAATTACTAGATCTTTTATATGAAGTTTTATTATGGAGTTAGATGGATTTATATGTCTGTATAATATAAGCAAGGCTGTACCTCAGCTTGCTTTTCTACAGGAAAGGCTTGTGGGGGACAGATTATAGGCAGCAGCACCACTACTCCAACACCCGCATTTTTACAAGGCTAGTATTTTCAACTAATGATTAATAATTTTTTGGAGCCTGCTTTTCAGTTGCCTGTGACTTGCCACTTGGATTCATAAGAAATGAAATACTTAATGGTTGATTTTTCTCTTTAGGTTACTTATGACTGTCTTTAAGCTTTAATTGGAAAAAATAATGTTAAACCATTTTCAAAAACAAAGCTATGAACATACTTTATTAAGAAAATACCCCAACAATATTTGTGGAAGCTATAACACTAGACTTAAAAAGCAGCTGTGTGGGGTTCTTATTAACTGAGAGAGATACCTGTTTTTATAGGAGTCGTTGCAGTGGCCTCTGTGAACTCTGTACTTGACCTGGAGTAGAGCATAATTCCATATAACTTCCATATAACAGTTACTTCAAATTAAGACTATTGTGTCATCACATTTAGGACAAGTATCACTTGTGCTTTCCAGTTGTATGGATTTGGAGTATTTTAGCAATTAAGTTGTCAAGATTATATGCAAGCTTACCTAAATACAATTTTGAATTAATATTTATATTTTGCAGTCATGCTGCAAGGCTTATGAATACATGGGATACATAATGGAAAAGGAACAGGCATATAAGGATGCAGCAATAAATTATGAAATGGCCTGGAAATACGGAAACCAGACGAATCCAACAGTAGGCATGTATATATAACCTATAAAGTATGGTTTTGAGTACTGTGGTAGGAATGAAACAACTGCCTTTTACTGGAAAGACTATTTTTAATTTTCCATAGAAACAAAGTATCACTGGTTTTCCTCACATAAAACCACAAATGTTTTAAGGTGTACTGAACATGGAAAGCCTCCATGGCGAGAGGTAACAGCTTTATGATACTTTAGAAGTTTCTGCTTACTGTTTTAGTACAAGGTTAGGTCTGAAACAGTTTACGTTGACTGTTTGTGAACAACTTTCTCTGTATGTACAGCTTTAACTTTAATAATGTATTTATAGTAATCTGCTTTGTAGTAGAGAGTCTTTTATAATTACATACATATATATATATATGTATATGATGGTGGCAGGTCACTGATTTGTTTATTTCATTTTTGATTCAAATTATTTATATTGATCAGGTTTTACATACATGAGTGAGGATTTAAAAAATAAATTATTTTAAATGTCTTTAAATATATCTATTTTAAAAAAGATGGCCAACTGAAAACTTGAGGCACTAGTAAAGTTCCAGTTTGGATAATAAATTGAAATTTGCACTAAATTGTCACAGTTTAAATGTAGGAAACACTTTGTGAAAAGGATACATAGGATAAAATGCCATTTTCTTACTCAACACCTAGAATCTGTCCATAGGTCCCAAGGCCAGTGGTTGACACAAATTCTGTACCAGGGTTTGGGATGTGTTTATTGCCCCTTGGAAATACATACAACTTTTAGTCTTTCATCTGTGCTTTCTTTGTCCCCTGTGGGTTTTTTTAGCATTAGGATGAGACAGTCTTTGGCATCAGCTGAAAAACCAGTGTTTTTTTAAAAAAATATTTTAACTGTTATGCCCATGAACTGCCAAACATTTTGTTTCTGTACCTGAAACTGCAGTGGTTTTGTTCATGGTTTTATCTAATACCATCTGTAGATTAAAGTAGTATTTTATTAATGGGACTAAATGTTTGTGGGTTAGCTCCTGCTTTTTTAACATAGTTCTGAAAATGCACATACATGGATGGATTATTGTGTGGTGAGTCATATGTACTGTGAGTCAAAAAATTAGGAGGATCAAACCAGAGGAACGCTTATATGAAAACAGAAATAAAAATGACTGATAGAAATCTGACTACAGGTTAAATGGAAAAACGTCTATATATCTGAGTTTGGGTGCAGTAATTTTTACTAGATGTTCCTGTTCTTGTAGACTAAACCGTGGTGGTTGTTGCTAAAATACTACAGTTGTTAATCAAATGAAATATATTAGAAAGAAGTTTCAGTAGTAAAGAGTTGTGATTTCTTGAGTTTGTACGGAACACAGATCAAGAATTTTCATTTTTTTTATTTTGAAATCCTCTGGAGAGTGGTAATTCAACAAATTACAGAACCTTTTGATGTCTAGATAGGAGAGTTCCTTAGTGAAATTAAACTGTGAAATAATCTTGCATGCAAAAGAGAGTCCAATATTGAAGGTACTTTGTGCCCTTGTTTCTAGCTTTGCATTACAGCATTGTGAGGATTGTCATGCATTAGAACAAAAATGGTTAAAGCAGCAAATTTCCATCTGGCAAGTAAAGCCATACAAACTGGTATCAGATCCTGTGTTTGCCAGTGAGGATAAGTTTAAAAATGAAAGATTTAAAATTTCAGATTTTGGAAGTTGCATGCTTATAATGTTTCTTTTTCTCAGGCCTAGTCTCTGTCCAGGCTGATACACTTGAGCTTTACCTCTTAGGTTGCAAGTATCGGCCTGTCATTTGCTATGCGACTTAGCTATTCCATGTGACTTTGTGTATCAGTGGTCTGCTGACAGTGGTACTGAATAGCATTTTAATTCCCTAGTTAGTTGTCTCTCTTTTTTCTTTACTTTTTTCCTTTAATAATGGAATTACCTTTACAGAGGGACAGTGTATTGCAGGCCACAGTGAGAAACTCTGTGGGATACCATGGTAATTGAAAGAATGCAGCCATTATGTATTCTCTCTAGTAGCACATGCTCTCCAGAATAATGTCTCCTTTTGATTCAGACATAGCTATCAGTGTGTAAAGGACTTTTATTTACTACTTGAAGTGACTTTCAGTAGAAATTTTGATCATTACCAGGCTTATAGGAGACAACGGTAGGAAAAAAAAAATACTAATGTCAGAAACACATGGTGACCCAAAATAAATTCAAATGTGATATTTTTGTTATTCAATACAGAAACTGAAATTGTTGCTTTTGCTCTCTACCCTCTCCCCTCACCCCTTTAATTACAGGCTACAGGCTGGCCTTCAATTACTTGAAAGGGAAGAGATACGTTGATGCAATTGATGTTTGCCATAAGGTAGAATTTGTTATATGTATTCAATACTCTGTCTCATGTAGCAACATTCTTTTACCTCATGACCCTTCTTTTTGGTTGAGTTTACATTTCTAAAATACATAGCTTAATGTCAGAAAAGTGCCCCATTTAAAAAGTTAAATATCCTCTTCATAATTGCTCTGTCTAGAGCTCCATGGAACCAGATAAATAAAAGTGACTGGCTGTCATATGTGAAAGGATATTCAAATGGCACTGCCTTCTTTTGGCCATGCGGTTGCAACTTGGTGAATCCATACAGAAGTATGGATGAAAAAATTTATCAAATCAAATATTAGTATCAGAAGACACTGTTCGAAAATAACTTCAGGTATTATCTTTTTATGGTGCAAACATAAGCAGAGCGAATGCAGAGTAAGAGGAAGGGCTACTATTAAAGAAGCAGAGGGAATATTATGAATTAATAATTATTCATATTAATAATAAAATAAATGAAATTTGCTCTTTTCCCGAGAAATAAAGATAATTAGGAAGAACAAAATGAATGGAAGGGTAAGAGAGAAGAGGGAATTGAAGGGGAGAAGATAGAGTAGGTAGAATATGGTAAGAAAGAATCAAGGGAGTGAAGACATAAAGGCAGTTCATCATTGCAGAGAAAATATGTTTAAAACCTCAGAAATGTCTCCAGAGGTGCCTTCTCATTCATGCATTTCATGCCACCCAGAGGCTTTAGCTCTTGACCCTCATTTCTTTTGCACCAAGCTGAAAGGACAGTGGAAATGAAGCAAAGTGTCTTTGATAAAGGTGGTTTTGACTTGCATGTATGGTTGGTCTCTATCCACAATTAAATATTTGTACATTCTTATAACAAACTTGTTATTTTAGTTTTAAAATGTGTAAGCTCAGTGATGAGGGGGTTACAACTCAGAACTTTTGGGTTGTATTGTCTTTTGACAGGTCCTTAAAGTGCATCCAAACTATCCGAAGATCAGGAAGGAAATACTGGACAAGGCCCGTGCATGTCTAAGAAACTGAATTAGTTTTTTGTATGACTCATGGAGTTCTGTTAACCAGACTTTGGAAACTATGAATTAAATACTGCAGTGACAGAGACTACGTCAGCCAAAAAATACTGTGGATATGATGAATTAAACTATATTAGAGATCTGGATTATTTTTATGAAAAATCTGCAACCCTGAAAGAAATTGTATTTGTTCTCATTCAGGATAGAATACCACTCCCACATGTGTTATGTAAATTGTCATCATAACAAAGTGTTATCAGCATTATAAAAATATTTAAAACATATAACTCAGTATTTTGTTGTGTTTATTTGAAATAACACTAAAACAACAACCTGTCTTATCTGGAGGTGCATTTTTAAGATGCTGGATTTTAGTTCATGTAAACCACTTCTTCATAATTACAATGTAATCTTCATTCATACAGGTGTATGAAATTATGAGGGGGTTTTATTTCTACATACATTAAAAGCATGCTTTACTTTTTAAAAAAATCCTGTAAATAAACAGCTATGTGCATTGTTCTCAATTAAATTTACATTTTTAAATGAAAATATAAATTAAAATTATATAAGTTATATTATAAAATTATATAAGTTAAAATTTAGATCCTATGTAAATACTGAGTAAAGACTTTCATAGACCCTGCAGCTCTTACACAGAATTTACTTTCTGCTCATGCTATTATCCACCTGTCAGATTTCCATGAAGAGAACTGTTCTTAATTTATAGTGGATGGTCTTTCAACACTGTATGTTAGGCAAAATAGTCATACGCAGAAATTGGCATTCATTTTGTTTGATCTCTATAAAACATCTTTTTAGGGAAATAATTTTTATTACATCTTGTCTCACATACAAAATACACCTGTAAGTCTTTAGGGGAGCAGTAGCGTGCCATGAATGAGTGAAAGGAAGGAGAAAGATCAGGTTTCTTTTCACTCATGCAGAATTTTTGTAAAAACCCTCTTGCACTGCTGTGTATGGTTTTCAAACAGCACTTGATGTTGTATGAGTCTTACTAGAAAAGTCATGTTTTGGCATGAGAAGAGAATGCTTAATGGTAGTGATTAAGTTTATATATTTTACAAGCAATTTGAGTTTTTAGCTTTTCCAGTTAACATTGTTTAAAGTCAACTTTCAGTTTGATTTTTGGGTTTCTTTTTAGGACAACTCAATGTTAAGGCTACCAAAGGGAGCCTGTTTGCTGTTGTATCTAATCTTGCTTATCAGTAACTGGATGCTGTATATTGTGGAATTTTTAGCCTTGTTTTCGGAATACATTGAGACGCATCACTTTGACAGTGATGCTGCCTGCTGGTGGTTGCTAGGTGCTGCATTCCAGTAACTTTGGAGCTGTTGATCAGCTAAACTAAAATGAATAGATGTGTCTCAGTACTATAAAACTTCTGCAGGATTTGTGTGGATATTAGAATGGAGAAGAGACTCAAATAAGTGGCCTCTTCTTCCCCAGGGGTCCTTGAAACTTGGTGTGGCTTTGTCCCTTCTGTTTGAGCACTGTCAGTCAGTGTGTGTGTGGCTGTACCAGGCACAATGCAAGCCCCCTGTTTCTTGCATGTAAGTTTTGCAGCATGACAGAGCTCAGAGGAGGAAGATTTAGTATACTAGGAAAAACTGATGGTATGGGAGTGGAATGAGGAACATGGAAAGATCTGGAGAATGCTGAGGATGGGGGATCTCTGACAGGTGGGCTGTGGGGGTCAGTAGGCTATAAATTCTTAAACTATCCTCATTGGTGGGGTTTTTTCACTATTAATAAGTACTTATTGAGGCAGCTTCTAGTAAAACAACATTTATTTGTACACTGCCTTATTCATGCAGGATCAATGTGTTGTTACTTCCAGGATAGCATAGGAATAACATTTAGCTGAAGTTCAGAATTAAAATAGGTGCAAGATGTCTTCAAAAACATCGAGACACCTGCATCTGATTTGCTTTTCTCATAAGATGGACATTACCCTTTCATAAGGTGGGTGTGACAGATTAAGTCATGACAATGGTAAAATACAGAAATTAGTTGATAGAAATTGAACTGAGACTTCAGGCTTTCTGTGGCTAAATTTTGGTGAGGAGTTTTATGTATACCCCATGCAGGTAAGATTTCTGAATTCCTGTCAGCCATCTAGGCACTGGTGTCTTTTTATGCATGAGGTCTTTAAAATTGGAGTACAAATGAGACATGTCGTTGGATTTAATTTTTTAAAGGCTCTTAGTCTTTCAGAAAAAAATCTTGCTTTAATATAATTTCTCAGTAGAAATAAATGTCCTTTCTATATCCCTTTTTGTTTATATAAGTAAATTTAAATTTTGCTGTGCTCATTTTTTTTTTCTGCAGAACTAATGGTTTGATGTCATAGCTCTCTGCTTTTACTGTTTCTTACTTTAAAAAAATGCATGTTCTCGTAGTTTGGTGGGGCTCCTTAATAAGTGGGTTTGAATGGAACAGACTTCTGGGATGGAGGGGAGTCAGTAATGCTAATTTCAAATCCCTGCACTCTTCAGTGTGATGTTGCTTAGCAACCCATCTTCCAGTTTTGCCTTTGATGAATAAAAGAGGAGAGTGAAGCTGTGGTTTCTATTGATTCATTCACTGGAACTGAAAAATCTAAGCATCTTGTAGCTATAGCAACATAAGCCATAGGTATCTCTTCCTCTTCTCTCTTGTCCCCCTTTTCATCTGCAGGTACAGAATGCCTAGAATATCTTTTAGAGGAGATTAAACGATTTTTGGTAACACTGTGCTAAATACTATTTTCTGCTTTTATTTGAAACTGTTTTTTTAGATTTGTAGAATGCTAAAAAGATGGTCTAGAAAGTATCATTAGGCAAAAATAATTAGTATAAATAGCTAAAAATAACTAAACTAGTAAGATTCTTAACAAAAGTAGAGTGGAAAGAATTTGAAGGGTTTTTTTCTCATTTCTGGGCTAGGTTTGACTATTGCAAATATGGCTACAGCAATTTTTAGAAAGGCTATAGACTTCCTAAAATCACGCAGCTCTGGTTTAGTAACCTAAAATGTAATCTTGTTATTCATTAAATGAATGAGTAGTTTTATAAGTATACTTTAAACAGAGCTTATAATGTTAGACAGTTTGCTGAAGATTTTCTTTGAAAAGTGACATTTCAGCAAAGTCTCAGTGGCAGCGGATTCTGGCTCTTCAGAAGCTGATGATAAAAAACTCATTAATGTGTTCCATATACAGGGCTGAATGGCGGGAAAAGAAGAAAATAAGAAAATCTTTCACTAGCAAGTACTTCTCCATCAGCTTTTGACTATGCCACTTTTCAAAGATCTTAACAGTGGTTTTGCTGCCTAGCTTCATTTGCTCTGTGGTTTTACCTCTTGATTCATCTTGCAATGAAATTAGAACTCTTAGTTTTTGCAACATTGACCTGCCATTAATGTTGAGAATTGGACCATTACTGCAAAAATCTCTTGATTCTGTCTCTGCTAAAAGTTGTTGCTAATTATGTGACATGGTGCTTGCTAAAAGAGAAGCTGTGTGAATGGTCTAAGTCTTGTTCTGAGGTGAGGTTTTCTTTGATACTGTTCTTGATGGTTGGGGTTTTTGGGTTTTTTAAGGAGTCAGTATGCCTGTTGATGCAGTCTTTATTTTGGGAAACAGATGATTTTTAAAAGTTCACTCTAGAAATTTGCCTTACTTGAATTTTGTGCTGCAAAAGTTGAACACTGGCTATGCCTGTCTCAGGTGCTGTAGTGCTTAGCATCAGCTGTCAAAGTCGTGAGGAAGGATTTTAGCATCCTAGAAATAACAGAGCCTATGAATTATGAGATTCTAGTCTGAATCCATATTAAGTCTTCCTGGGCAATATCAATTCCTAGAAGAACTGGCATCACCATTCTTGGCACTGCTGTGACACAAATCAGTAACAACTACTGCCAACTCCCCTTCTGCTTGCTGAGCACGTTTAGATACCTGCGGTTCAGCAGCTCAAAGAAAGAAGTTTTGAAGTGCTGGAGTGAGATGGTGATTATGCTGCTATCATTTGAGTGTACAAAGAAGGGGAGACTCTTACACTCTGTTACGGGAGTGCAAATATTACTTTGGGTTTTTTCTCCCCGACATCAAACCATGCTTCTGTAGAAAAGTGATTTTGTACCTGGCTCTCTGTGAAACTACATTGTGAAGAGAGAGAGGGAGCTCAGTGTGGTTGCCCTTCTCCCAGTCTGTAATCTCCCCCTCAGAGGGATTTTGTGTTTTGTTTCCCAGCGCTGGGAGTGCTTGGTCAACCCCATCTTGCCAACGTAACGCTTGGGCGGTTGAAGCGAGCCCCGCAGCCGCGGCCGTGCGGCCCTGGCTCGGCCGTGCGGCGCTGGGTGCGCGCTCGGCCGCCGGGCCGGAGCCCGGTGTCGGCGCGGCAGCGGCAGCGGGATGGGCGCAGCGGCAGCGGGATGGGCACAGCGGGATGGGCACAGCGGGATGGGCGCAGCGGCAGCGGGATGGGCGCAGCGGCAGCGGGATGGGCGCAGCGGGATGGGCGCAGCGGGATGGGCGCAGCGGGATGGGCGCAGCGGGATGGGCGCAGCGGCAGCGGGATGGGCGCAGCGGGATGGGCGCAGCGGGATGGGCGCAGCGGCAGCGGCAGCGGGATGGGCGCAGCGGGATGGGCGCAGCGGCAGCGGGATGGGCGCAGCGGGATGGGCGCAGCGGGATGGGCGCAGCGGGATGGGCGCAGCGGCAGCGGGATGGGCGCAGCGGGATGGGCGCAGCGGGATGGGCGCAGCGGGATGGGCGCAGCGGCAGCGGGATGGGCGCAGCGGGATGGGCGCAGCGGCTCCGCGGCCGCGCCGCCGGGGCCGCCTCGCGCACCTGGGCGCCAGGTGAGGGCGGGGCGCGGGCGCGCGGGCGCAGGCGCGGAGCCGGCCGCGCGCACCTGGCGGGCGCGGGGCGGAAGCCGCTGAGCCCGCCCGGCTCCGGCCTCCCGGGGCTCCGGTGCCGCTCGCTCGGCAGCGCCTTCGCCGTCCTCCCGCCGGACGAGGTGAGTGGGGAAACCTCGGGGCGCACCGCGCGGCTCCGCTCCTCCTTGGCCTCTCCAAGGGCTGCGGCCGGCGGCGGGGCAGCGTCCGGTGCCGCTTCTCCTCCGCTGGCCGCAGCCCCGCGGGCGCGCCCGGCGGGGCTCGGCAGGCGGGCGGGAGCCGTGAGGTCCGGGAGCGGTCCTGGGGGGGCGCGGGGCCGGGGCTGCCCTGGGGGCGCCCCTCAGCGGCCCCTTGGGCGCACGCCCCACGCGCGGTGCCCTCGGCTCCCACCGAGGCCGCCCGGCCGCCCCCTCCCCAGGGGCCTGCCCGGGGCCGGGCCAGCCCAGCCCTGCGAGCTCCGCTCCGCGGGAACGTGGAGCGGGCGAGGAGCCCGGCTGCCGCCCGTGCGGACACAGGGCTCCGGGAGGCGCCGGCCGGATGCACTGTCCAAACCGAAGGTATTGACCGAGGGAGGTGTCTCTGCCACGTACGGATCCCGCCCAAGGGTTTGCCCACAGTACCGCATTGATTCGGGACGGCAGCGTGATTCCAGTTGTGTACCTTGCCAGAGAGCTGGCGTATTTCATCCTACTCAGAGGGCTTTTAAAGAGTTACCGCGTTGTCTCTCCCCTCCGGCAGTTTGTTAGTCTTCTGCACAGCAGGTGACAATACTTACACAATGGTTGCTTAGGTCTGGAAACTGACAGAAGAAGTGTACTTTAAATTTAATAACCTCAGTGTCATGGATTTTTTTTTAACTTTGTTTAAAATATTCCTTTACCAAGAAGAATTTGTTGGTAAAAACTTTAGTTAGTTAAATAAAAAAATCTTACTTTAAATACAAATACGTATGCATCTCAGTAGTGTTGTATATGTTAGTCTTCTGTAACAAAAATACCTCCTTTGTTTAAAAGATTTTCAATTATATTGATCAATTCAGTCATGACTAAAGGCAGTGGTACACTGCTGAGCTGCCAGACTTAGAGCCTGAGACAAAGCAGCGAACTTACAGGGTTTGGTTTCCTTTTTTAGCCGGGTTTGCTCAATGGCCTGGTCAGTTTGGCATCTGCCACTGTCATCTTGAGGCCTCTCAATAATAGAGCAAAGTAAAAATTAAGTTAGTTATGGTGAGCCTGAACTGCTATTTTTGTTGCACTGTGGGAAGGAGCAGAAGACCAGTTTTCCTCCTCCTCCTCATAACTGCTGTTGTCACTTGTCCCTTTTTTGGGGTGGGGTAATACCAGAAGCAGCTGGGATATCTTGAGCCCTGTCAAAATAGGAACAAGGTATAATTGCCATCCCTGTGACATTTCCCCATTGTCTGTGGTTCTAGGTGACACACTGTGTTGCTTTGAGATATTTTTTTTTCTGCTTTGCCAAGTTTGCTGCCTGGTTTACCTGTTCGAAGAACTGTTACCTACTCCAAGGTTTTCCCTCTTTTGGAATCAATGTAGACAGTCATGTTCACGGTATGAAGTGCTGATCAGTTGCCTGCCAACACTTATGAGTTTCTCATCCTAATCTGCTCATTGTTGTGCCTGTCTTCTACAAGATCTGAAAGTGCCTCAAGTTTCTAAACTATAAAGTGCTAGATTATTTTCAGTCATGTAAAGCATGGATCTATTCACTTGCTGTCTGTCTTACTATTGACTTATTTTCCCTTAGACTCGCTGAGATCATGCACCATAGGAAATAGTTCTGCTTACAGATAATCATGTCACAAAACCACTGACAGTGATTTAGCAATTAGATTTTAGCATCAGTGACTAACTACAGTGGACTAACATTATTCAGCAGTGAAATGTATCTGGAAAAGAGACACTGAAGTGGGGAGAGGAGGAAAGTGAAGACAGCTATGGGAGCTTCCAACAAAGCTTAGTTTAGCAGTCACTAACCCAGTAAATCTCAGTAAATCTCCCATGAGGAGACTTTCTTTGCTTTACGCTTATCACTTAAACAAAAGTTTAAGGCCAGTTAGAAAACTGTGATTTTAAGACCTGCACTTGATACTTGGATGTTTTTGTTCTCTTAGAAATGTTGCTACAATCAGGAAAACAAACTTAAGTCCTCTAGTTATGGCCCAGACATTATCTTCTGGTGCTTAAATGGAAATGAGACACTAATCCTTTTAAGTTAAAACAGCTCTTTACAGCTGCTATCATGCTCACTTTTCATCATGGCATTTTTAGGGACAGTCTAAAATAATTTTAATGGAGGCCCAAAATAATTTGACCAAAGAAAAAAAGGAAAATACGGAGTTGAGTGAAATTAAAATTTGAGATAAGTGCGTGTCATTTACATGTCCCATGTCTGTAAAAATAAACCATAAATATTTTTATAATATATGGTTACTGTGTATTTTTACTATGCTATCAATTGTCAAAGGGAACTGCCTGTCTCTGCCTGTGACATACAGTGCTTGGCTGTAGAAAAATGGTAGTAGTGCTAATTTTGAAAGAGCATGTGACAGTTTGAGTTTGAAGCACTTCCATTAGAATGCATAGGAGGAGGTTTGGTGATGGTTTGTTTAGGGTTTTTCCTCATGTATTTTTTTGATCTAAATGAAACTGCTGAAGGAGATGCTTGACCAGGTTTGTTTCAGCAAGCTGTGCTGTGCTGCTATTGCTCAGAACTTCTTCAGCTTCTTCAGTAAGCTCCTCCAGAAGGTACAGCTTCTCCTTTCTCTGTCATAATCAGTGAAGCAGGTTACATCCCGTATTCGCTAGAATAACCTGTGCTCTTAATGTTTCTATAATGAAGGTTTAGGAATTGAACACATGCAGAATGCCTCTAACAACTTTTTTTTTAACTGGCTGAGCTTCAAAGAATGTACCCGGAGGAACAGCACCTGGGGTTTGTGAATTTCTATTTCTTTTAGGTATGTGTACCCTATTTAGGAGTGCATTCAGTAGGAACTGACTGAAACATATAAGCAAGTGTGGAGATGGAAACTAAACAGCTGATTCTGTTTCTCATTTTCATGTCTCTTTAGTCTTTAACTTCTGTACATTTCATCATTTGTTCCTTTATTTAAATCATGAGCTAATATTCTTGTAAACAGTAGCATAATTTGCTAAACTTAAGCAACTTGTTTAATTATCCCAAATTTCTGAAGTGCTTTTCAATGGCTTTTATTCTACGAAGAATCTTCATATTCCATATAAAGATAGACCTTTCTGGAGGGTTCACTCTGAATTGGATGTTTCTTAGTCTGTCACCAAGGGTGCTTATGTGATTGGATGTTCCTCTGAGATGAACTTCTAGGAAGTGCAAACAGTTTTGTTCAGTGATTTTTTTTTAATTTGCCAATACAAAAAAAACATCAATTTCCATGGTGGTAGAAGATGAAAATATCATTTACCAAACTGATTATTTCATTAACGTTTTAGTAGCACCTACATTGATACTCATGCAAAGAAAACAAAAAGTCCTGTTTAGAATTTTAGATTCAGAAATGCTAGTAGTGGAAGTAACACTTCTTATAGTTAAAATATCCTGAATATCTTTGTCAGACTTTTGCTAATTTGGTGAGAGCAGTTGATCATCATTGTCTGGTTTCTTTGGTTTTTTTCTTTAAGTATTTGCTTAGTGTTTTTATTCACACCCACCTTCTGATTAAGGGGACTCTAAGGTTTGAGGAAGGGATTGTATACTTTGATAACAAGGAGAAATGGACAAACTTTTTATGAGACTGTGCTTCTTGAATTATAGAAGAATTAGATCAAGTTGGAGCCAAGTTATGTAGTTAAATGATTTTGATTAGAATAATTCTGAACCATTTTCCCTATTTTTCCCATTTTTAGGATTTTTGGTTTGGTTTTAGTATTTTTACTTATTCTTTTAGGTTTTTATGTTCTACAAGCAATATTGTCAGGAAACATTTGAAACCTGTTTAACATTCAGATAGAAGAAAAGTAGATTTTTAAATACTTTTTTTTAAAAAAACTGAGTATACTGTTGATACTAACCTAAATGAATTTTGTCTCACATGATTGGAAAGAATTTCTGCTGATTTGGGTTAATGATACTTTCACTTTTTTATAAAATATTATTCTCTACAGTGTTGTTTAGATCAAGCTAATAAAAATTCAGTTTTCTACTTGTTGGCTACATTAGCAAGGCTTTCTTGTAAGAGTTTTTGCAGACAGTCTGACATTAGAACCAGTGGGTGGCATAATGTAACATAGACTGCATTGAATTCTCACACTGCCCATGTGATGTGGTTTGAAGTGATGTGGCAGCTGCTTTTTGGCACTTTTAGAAGAATTTAGTAGTACATTTTAGTTTTCTGGTTATTTTCTTCCAAAAAAAAAAAAATCCAACTACAGATGTTTAGGGCTAGTTATTTCAAAATGCTGTAAGAATCCAGACTACTATTAGTGAAAATAACACTAATGAATAGAAGATTAAACACTTTGCTAAACAGTCACCCCAGGGAGTTTAATCATGCCACATACTTCTTCATCATGTCCTGGAGGACTGAATAATAGCTTGGTCTGTGTTTGCTGACACATTGCTATGTCATGAAAATGTGAGAGGCATTTGTGGGGAAAAAAGATTGTATTTCTGACTACAAAACGATCCTGGTAAAAACCCTAAGTAAAATACAGCTTTCATAGCAAAAGTTCTTTGGACAATGCAGCTTCTGTTCTGGAAACTGCTACTCTTTTGTGCGACAAAGAACTCTTCTCTTATTGTAAGCAATATCCCTATCAGATATTTTGTCAACAAAGCTACACTCAGCATTTGTCTATATCAAAAGGTTTTGCTGTATGCTTGTGGCAATCAAGCCTCTGTCCACCTGGTTTTTGCTGCACAAAATATTCCAAGGCTGTCACTTGATCCTTTCTTAAAGAAACATCACTTGCAGTTGTTTCTGTGCTTGGCATGCTGGTAGAGTGTACTAATCCACACTGAAAGGGTTAAGTTGTGTCTTCCACAGCCCACCTAACTCCAGGGAAGGTTCTTTTCTAGGGACAGACACATTTCCTATAAGTGTTGTGGCAGCATGCTCCACATCTCTCTCGTTTCTAATGCCTCTTATGATATCATGTATTTCAAATATATGTATAGATAGAGCTATATATATTGTTTTTTCCATTTGAGGAAGATATATTTATGTTGCTTATTGATTTCTAAGCTTTAAGGTTTACTAGTATCTTATGTGCTTGTACACGGTGCACTGTTGAAACAGTAATGTGATTTTTCTTTTTGATGGTGTTAGGAAATCATTCCTGGTTAGCAACCTGCAGAGACTGTAGTCCGTGCGATGCTGGGTGCTGATCTGTACTTATAGTTGGTGTTTTACGTTGTGTATTGCATTCTCATGGCAAGGTTAAGAGGTGAGGATGACTGCACAGGTGGCCTCTGTGCTGAGAGACATGGGGCTGCCCCCCCACCCCCAGTTTCATCCAGGGCTGAGCACAGCTGGTTCCAGCCAGCTGTAGAATAGACCCACAGCTAATGTTGGCCACAGCTGAGCCACCCAGTGTAGCAGGTGGTGCCTCTGTGATGAGGTATTTAAGAAAGGGTCAAAAATACTGAACAGCAGCTGTGAGAATAAGCAGTGAGAAAAATGTGAAACTCTGCAGAACCCAAGGTAAGTGAAGGAGGAGGTAGTCTAGGCACTGGAGCAGATATTCCCCCTGCAGCTCATGGAGAAGACTGTGGTGAAGAATTTCTGTGCAGCCCATGAAAGGACCACCCCAGAGGAGGTATCCACTCTGCAGCCTGTGCAGGACCCCAGGCCAGAGCAGGTGGATATACCCTGAAGAAAGCTGCAGCCTGTGGAGAACCCATGCAGGAACAAGATCCTGGCTGGAACTGTGATCCATGGGTGGCCCATGCTGTAGCAGTTTATGCTGAAGTACTGTACTGCAAGTACTGCAAGCTGGAGCAGGGAAAAGTGTGCAGAGGAAGGAGTGCTGAAGTCTTACAAACTAACCACAGCCCTTATTATTGATTCCTTCTGCACCACTAGGCAGAAAAGAGAGAGAAGAATTGGGAATGAAGGAGTGAAGCTGATCCAAGGAAGGTAGTTTGAGCCTTTGTTTCTCACCATCCTACTCTATTTTTAATTGGCAGTAAATTCAAATTCATCATTACAAGTCTGTTTTCCCTGTGACAGTAACTGGTATCCTTAGCTCAACCCATGTGATTTTCCATCTTACTTTGTCCCCACTGTCATGCTGAGGATGGAAAGCAAGAGAGTGGCTGGGTTGGTGTCTGGCAGCCAGTCAAGATCAACCCACCAGACACTGTGAGAAAACAAGACATTTTTCAATCTGGCAATTAGGTAATTTGGTTGCAATCCTTTCATTGGGAAGAAAGTTTTTATTTGTAGTGTTCCATATAAAGGTATCCGTATTGTAGTTCAAATGTTTCAGCAGTAAGGAAAAATGGGACAATAATATGTGACACAGAAGTGGACTGGTTTGTTTGGTTCGGTGTTTTTGAAATTTTGTGAGTTGAGAAGCATGTTTTTTGGTACTTTTTAGTATGATCTGATATGCTTCCCCTCTGCATTCTTTTAACAATAACTCTATGGTAAAAACATTGTAGTTGGAATGTATGGGTTTATTAAGCTGACATAAACTTTGAAAAACAGTATAATGTTAAGAAATCCAGATGCTTAGTTTCTCCTGCAGATTCTTGAAGAAAAGTGGGTAAAGGGTTTGGGGCGGGGGTTGTTTTCTCTGACTTGTATCTCTTCCTGAGTATATATTACTCCAGTTAAGATCTACTTGTATTTCAGAGGAACAAATAGAAAAGTAGTTTTTGCAATTTTGTGGTTAGTAGTTTGCAAGTGGGAACTAACTGTGTTTTTTAGCTAGATGCTGTTTATTTCTCTTCTTGATTCACTTACATTCAATTTAGACAAAAATGATGCTATTCCCTGAATAGCTATTCCAGCTATTCAGGCTGGTCGCAGAATGTATCCCCTTGTAAACTGCCAGTTTGGCAGATAGAATTTAATTCCAATCACTTGGATTTTGGTAGTCCTGAAATATCTTTCATAGTTTCATCTTTGAAAGCAAGTGAATAATTACTTGTCTGTGAAAAAATAATGGTGGAAACTTGAAAATTGTTGAAATAAGTTGATTGAAAAATCTTTCATATCTTTTAGTTGACTTTCCACATGGCTCTTTCTGACATGCAGCTTGAACTAATGTATTGATGCCACCTGTTTTTCTTCTGCCCCATCATTTAACTAAAATTCCCTGCTTCTATAAGACTTTATTCTAATTTTAAACAAACTACTTGGAAGAAAATAAACTTGAAGCAGTGGCACTGTGTAGAAATGATGTTTTATTCTTGATGGTATGCCTGATTTCTGTGTTCTTCTATATGAAGTGTATTTAACAAATAAAACCCAAAGCAAAAAGCAGGGAAAGGGCATTTTGGGTATCTTATAGATAGGTTTGATGTATCTTTAAGTGACGTAGCATGCATAATGTTTGACTTTTTAATTCCTTTCCATTAATTTCTTATGGCTTTACATAGTTGAATATACTAGATGTCTAAATTAATACTATTTGTTTTAATTTACAGGTGTTATAATTTCAAGAAATGCTGTGACATATTTGAAGAACAACACTCACAGAAACTTCTGTTGTGTGAAAATTTTTAAAACTAGAATGGCCTTGAAAAAAACGCCTAAACTATTTAAGACATTTTTTCACTGGAAACTTTGGAAGTTTAGCATTATTGTGTTTGTCTTTCTGGTATTTTTATTTTTATTACAAAGAGAAGTGGGTGTTCAAGATTTTAAAGATGAAGCAGGGATTGAGCCAGTTGTTGGAAAGAAAAGTCATGTATTAGGTCTTATGTTAAATGCTATGAACAATATCAAAGGTGCAAAGCCAAAAATGCAGATAAAAGCACCCATTAGGCAAACTAAGGTTCCTGGAGAGAGACACTGTTTGCCAGGGCACTATACTCCAGTGGAACTGAAACCCTTTCTAGATCGGCCCCTTCAAGATCCTAATGCTCCTGGAGCTTCTGGCAAAGCATTTAAAACCATCAACTTAAATTCAGAAGAGCAGAAAGAAAAACAGGTTGGAGAAGAGAAACATTGTTTTAATGCATTTGCAAGTGATAGGATTTCTTTACACCGAGATCTTGGACCAGACACTCGACCTCCTGAGTAAGTTGAAATGTGTATGTCCTGGTAGTTGAAAAACTTCTCAGAAATTCAGCCTGCAAAGTGATTTGAGTTCAGCAGTAGGTGATAGTTTAGGAAAGTGTCCTAGCTATACATAATGATTGGCTGTACATAGTGATCCACAGTGCCAAAGCCAAGAATGTTTAGAAAAGATTACTTCTTTCATGGTTTTGAATTCAAAGTAACCATATTTAAATAAGGTGTTCTGATTTTGCCTTTAAGGCTAAAATTTCTGAGTAACTTTCAGAAAGATTGCTTAGTTTTACTTTGAATAAAACTAAAAATGTGGTTTCAACATTTTTCCAATTAAAACACCACCCCTCATTTTTTTTTAACATTCAGTGTTAATAAAACTAGATCATTTAATTTAATAAATTAGGAATGTAGGCATAATTTAATAAATTTGGATTTGTAAACTGTTGAACAAGGGAATGGAAGATCTCAGCAGCAATCTTGTAATATTGAATATTTTTTTAAAAGTAGACTGTAGGACTTGGGGAGAATGGGGGAGTGGGTTTTAGTTATGAGCAGTCAGTGTCAGATGAAATGTTGTCAGCCATCTGTGCCAGAAGTGGCTGAACTTACTGAGCTGCTGCTGATACACACGGTGCAGCTCACCATAACCCCTCCTAGAGCATAGCTGGGGAGGCTTTGCTTGTGTATTTTGTGGGGCAGTGACTGTGGTTATTACCTTGGGGTGTCCTCCAGGCCCTAAAGCTGACAGGCCATAAACATTAAGTGTGCAACTTATGAATACAGCATTGTCATCTTGACTTGCCATTGGATCTAAAGTTATATTTAGGATATGTCAGTCTTGAATAAGTGTGGGTTTAAAATTGTGTCCCTTGAATGAGACATGCTGCCCTAAGGCTTACATAGCATTTCTATAAAGCTTTGAAATTTGAATTAGATAGGTTATATTTTTACTTGCAAACTCTGTATTTTTCTAATAAATATTCTTCTTTGTATTCTTAGGCTTCAGCAGTAATGGTAACTTTTGAGTTAGCTCAGTCGGTACCTGCTGCTCTCAATAAAACAACTTTTTTTCCTGAAGAAGGCCTGGGTATTATATGAAATTTAATTAAATGTGTGTGAGACAGAAGCAAAACTAAGTTGTTCAATTCTCTGTCATGATCCTTTAAAAACTATTCTGATCAGCTGCTCTAGGTGAAGTACCTACCTTTGCACTCCAAAGCTAGGATAGAAAGCAGAAAAGCAGAACTATCTAATGTCTGTAGTTCTAAAGTTCTGTACTAGAAAGAAAAGTTTAAGAGTTTGAGTAAAAAAATTGTCCATTTTGTAACCCCTGACACTTTCTAATTTGTAGATGCATTGAGCAAAAGTTTAAGCGTTGCCCACCATTGCCAACCACCAGCATTATCATCGTTTTCCATAATGAAGCATGGTCAACTCTGCTCAGAACTGTCCACAGTGTGATGTACACATCTCCTGCCATACTGCTGAAAGAGGTTATTTTGGTGGATGATGCCAGTGTAGATGGTAAGAAGTCTTCCTGCTTTTGCTTTTGTTTTTGTTTTTTTTTTTGATTGAAGAGGTTAGGATTGCAGATAAATTTGCTAAGAGGATCTTTACCACTATTGACTGTATACCAGTCTTCCACGCGGTTTTGTTTGTTTCTTTTTTTTTTTTTTTTTTTTTTTTTTTTTTTTTTTTTTTTTTAAATAAAATAGCCCTCCCCCACCTTATTTTTCCATAAGGTAGTCAAATATGAAATTCCGGTGCTCTAAAAGGTTTTTAAACCCCATTTCTACTTTTTCCAATTCCAATGCTGATTTGCCTGCATAACTGCTTGCATGACAAATAGCTTTGTTATTTGTGTTTCAAACCAATTGCAATTTGTAGAATAAAGCATCCAAGTATAAACTGGCCCAGACTTGTAGAAATTTGTATTTTATCATAGTGGTTGTCTTTATGTAAATAAATGTCATTAATATGAAGGGCAGTGTCTTTATTAGAAAGCAAAATTATTTAATGGCAAAATAATCTTCAACGGTCTAGCTGAGTCTCAAAAATAATTAGGTATATACTTAGTGTGGACACAAATGCAAGTTCAAAAAGCTTTGCAAGTCTGTATTGAGTATATTGAAACACTTGGATGTGAAGTATGTTCAGTAGTACAGTTTAATACTAAGGATGGGCAGAATAAAAAAGATGTGAGATGTTTCATGAGAGATGTGGGTTTCTTTCTCAAAATCTGAACACTTAATTAGTTTTTTATATTGCTTCTGTGGCTGTTGTAAACACTGTAGCCTTTGAAAACTATGTAAATGTGCCATCATTAAAGAAAGAATTTGCATGTTCTGCAGATAATGTAAGTATGAGATCCATTTGCTGTGAAAATGGAATTGGTATTCAAATGGTTAACACTGCAGGAGAGATGGACTAGCACATCCTTTCTTGTTCAGAATTATTTTAATGTTCCATCTCCTGTTCTCTGCTGGTCACCTCTTCCTACACCCCTACCCCCAGAATACTCAGCCCTTAAAAATAACCTTCAGGAGACAGGAATTTTTATGGCTTTGATGTTGAGATGATTTCTGGAGTAAGTGTGAGTTGTTTATCTTGTTCACTTAATAGTGTAACATTTTGGGCAGTGGCATGTGTATACACTGAATATCCTGACACTGATTTCTCTTTCTAGAGTACCTGCATGATAAACTAGATGAATATGTGAAACAGTTTCAGATAGTTAAAGTAGTCCGTCAGAAGGAAAGAAAAGGTCTGATCACTGCACGGTTGTTGGGAGCTTCAGTAGCAACAGGAGAGACCCTTACCTTCCTGGATGCTCATTGTAAGCATATAATGCTGTTGCCTTTAATTTAATGTTGCAGATTTTTTATGAATTATAAATGTTAGCAATATATAATCTTTCCTATTGCGATTTCATATTATTGAAAGTATAATTAGCAATGCTATTTAAAAATAGTCCACATTGGCTTGCTGGACATGTTAAAACATACCCTGTGTACTACTTTATAGCCAAGCAAAAACTCAGCGTTCCCATTTTCTCCACAGGTGAATGCTTTTATGGCTGGTTAGAGCCATTATTGGCAAGAATAGCTGAGAATCCTGTTGCTGTTGTAAGCCCTGACATCGCTTCTATTGATCTCAATACCTTTGAATTCAGTAAACCATCTCCTTATGTGCATAGCCACAACAGAGGAAATTTTGATTGGAGTTTGTCATTTGGATGGGAGTCTCTTCCTAAACATGAGAATAAAAGAAGAAAGGATGAAACCTATCCAATTAGGTAAACATACTTAGAATACTATTTAAATCTTTCTGTTTTCACGGAGTTTATCTTATGAATGATAGTTTGTAAATAAATTAGTTCCTCAAATTAATATAATCAGACATCTTAGCATCTTGGATGTTTTTTGTAATACTTTCTTTAAGAACCACATTTTAAAGCTTTCATAAAAATATAGCCTCATTAAGATAGTAATTGCTCTGCATTACTTCTTCTACATACAGTGGAAATTGCCTGTATTCCTAGAGGGGAGGCGCAGAGGAGGATTATACACAGTTATTTTCAGAGACAGTACAATGATTCTGTCACTGCATTCACTTTACTTGAAAGAATTCCAAAAAGGGTCAGAGCACCCAGATACTAGGCTGATACAGTAGTGCATTTGATGATAATTGTACCTGCTTTGTCCACAGACAGGTTACTGCTCTGTAGGAGTTGTACTTTTGATTGATTTCCTCCATACAGAGAAAATTTGTTTGTTTTCCTGATGCTTTCTTTTATGCCAGCAGTTGTTAGTATGAACAAGTTCTTAATAAATGGCAATAAGCTGTCAATGAGACACTATGTGAACATATTTAAGTGCTAGAAGTATTATCTATGTCAGGAATATGCATGACTGTAGTGAAATAATAACAAGTTCATGAAAAATTACTAGAACAGTTGCACCATGATTTCATGTCTATATTTAAAACATCATCTTTCTCAGTAAAATTTTGTTTTTGCAGAACACCTACCTTTGCTGGAGGTCTCTTTTCAATATCAAAAGACTACTTTGAACACATTGGAAGCTATGATGAAGAAATGGAAATATGGGGAGGTGAAAATATAGAAATGTCTTTCAGAGTAAGTTTAGCTCCATAATTAGCAATTGCCTCTATGCTGACAGTGAACAGGGAACTTGAAAATAAATTAGTATTAGATATTGACTCCTCTGCTCAATCAGCCAACTAGGACAAGGAAAATTGAATTACTAATTACCTATGAAATAAAATACAAACATGCTCACTAAACTGCTTTTAATTTTTTTAAAATGTTTTTAGGGTTGCTATCTTAAATGTATGCTTCCAGGGTTTCTATGATTAGGAAATTGACTAATGGTATGCCTGATATATGTACTCTTGCTAGTGGTTTGATGTGTTCTGGCAAACAATAGTATTACTGAATTTTTTTTCCACTCCCTGAATTCTAATTGCAGTGTACTTACACACTAAATGTTATTATTAGGTATGGCAATGTGGTGGACAGTTGGAGATCATGCCTTGCTCTGTTGTTGGCCATGTCTTTCGCAGCAAGAGTCCCCATACTTTCCCAAAAGGTACTCAGGTGATCACACGTAATCAAGTTCGCCTTGCAGAAGTGTGGATGGATGAATATAAAGAAATATTTTACCGAAGAAACACAGAGGCAGCAAAAATTGTGAAACAAGTAGGTGGTGGTGGTGGTATTAGAAATCACACTTGCTGCGGTGAGAGTTTTGGTGAGCAAAAGTTATTTATTGACAAAGTATGTGAGGATTCTAAATATCTTAATGAAAAGACTGTTTAGTTTGCTTAATGCTGCAGCCCCAACAGACATGAAAAAAACTAGTGTTTGGGTGATGAATGTTGATTTTGTATGGTGAGGTTTTTTATTGGTGGTTTTTTTCATACATTCTCCTGGGTTGTTTGCATTGTGCAGGTACAGGAACTACCAGAAGAACATAAGAGAAACTAAAGGGTGTAGACATTGTAAACTAATTTATTTTCTGGAGTGAGAAAAATGTCTTGTTAGTTTCAAGTTGCTTAGTATTCTTACTGAAAAAGCAGGTTTTGTTGTTCTTTCGCAGCAGAGTAAAAGTTACTTGATGATGGATAACCATCCTGTCTCTATCTGCTTAAAAAGTCAGTTATTTTCAAGTAAATAAGTATTTGGGGTTGAGGTTGAGTGTTGACTTATTTATTTTGTAAGTTTTCTGCCCAGCTAAAATTCTAAGTTTTCTTTTAGAAGCTGTTTTTCCCCCTTCACGTGATAAATTTTTATGACTGTTGTATCACTGAAAGCATTACATTTCCTCGGCATGTTCAGCAGCTGAACAACTGAATTTTGTTTGGGAGATTCTACATTGTACTAGCTGTTATGCTACTTATTTCATTAATCCAGTTTGTTTCAGCTTACACTTTTAGCGAGATCAGTTGGCTTTATGGCTGTAATCAGTATGGTCTTACTTGGACTTTCCCACTTCATGGCACTCTGTTAAAACTTTCTTGGGACTAAAGATACTTCTGTTTTCCATCTTGCAATGTATTTTCCTTGTGCTTTGAAATTCTGCAGGCAGGATGTCAGTGGTGTTATGACACTGAAAGACAGCAGTAACTGTAGTAGTACAGCATTAACAAGAAAAAAATCAACAAAGGAAGCTTAAAACTTGTTTAGTACTACACAGAATATCGTAGCTTTACATGTGCAAAATGAATGTTAATATATTATTTATCTTCCATCCTTCCTCCTTTCCTCTAACAGAAAACATTTGGAGACATATCAAAAAGACTTGATTTAAGGCAGCGCCTGCAGTGTAAAAATTTTACCTGGTACCTCAGTAATGTTTATCCAGAAGCGTATGTGCCAGACCTGAATCCTTTGTTTTCTGGATATGTAAGTTTAATTTTAACTACTTTCTATATTCTTCATAGTCCAGGAAGTTTGCTAATCTCTTGTACTACCTTAGCCATAGCTTTTAGACTTTAGCTATCTTTAACTGCTCTAGGGTTTTTTGTCACTACTCTGGACAAAGAATCTCTTCTGCGTACCTTTTATAGCTTTGTCAATAGCTGTGTCATTTTCATTTTTCATTTATGTCAAATGTCCTTTTCCTTGCCAAATAACTTTAGACATTGCATTGCTAAAACAAACAAAAAAGTAATAGCTCTTAGCTTGAGGTGAACATGAATTTTTAGCATGTATTTACAAATAAAACTTCCCCTTCCTCCTGGTTTTAATATTTCATGTGTATCTGTTCAAACTGTGATTTGAATCACAGTAACATTGTACAGAGCAGGCTAATAACTCCATGTGTGACTATAGTTACTAGGCTTTTAGTTGGAAAAGATTACCTGAGGAAACAGGATTTTTAGATTTGAGCATAGCAGAAAGTAGAAATGAACGAACAGCTGTAATTGTTGTTAAACTAAAGGTGACTTTTGTCTATGACTGAGACAGTTTGAGTTTCTGTCATTCCACTGAGCTTTTTTATCCTGACAACACCCTTTCTTTAGTTAAAAAATATAGGTAACCGCATGTGTCTGGATGTTGGTGAAAATAACCATGGTGGCAAACCATTGATAATGTATTCTTGTCATGGACTTGGGGGAAACCAGGTAAAATACTTAATACCGGATTTTTATTCTGTCTTCTGCTCTAGCTTTACCATATAAAAACTTTAATTTTAGAGAAATTGACTAATTTTTAATATGCAATTTCTCTCTCCTTACCTCTTTCTTCCTTTATTTTCTTTAACAGTTAATTCATATATATATATTTAAAGAAAAATTCTGTACAACTCTTCATGTCATGTCATGTTTCTCATGTTTTAACTGCAGCATACAAATTCAGATTTCAAAGACACTTTCACTGCTTTCACTTGCCCTTTCTTTTCTGTGCAAAACCTTTTTATGCCACCCTTACTCCTGTCTTATAAGTGTTGTCTTCTTAATTCTTCCTTTCCTTATGCTTCCTCCTATTGCTTCTCTCTCTGTCACCAGGACTCGCACTCTCAAGGAAGATGTTGGTTGGAATCCGGCCAATGGGAGACCAAGTGTCCAGGCCTGAGCCACCTTCCCTATCACGCTTGCAGCCTCACAGTGTGAGGTCAAAGTGGCCTATCCTGTACTGGCTAATGCAAGTGAATAATATGATTCCATTTGTTCAAGAGGAGCTCTCTTTGGTCCATAGCTCTTGGAGGCAGCCATGGTGCTCTGTTCCTTCTACAATATGACTTGCAATAGATGTCAGATACTGAATCATTCTGTCATTACTTTAACACTAACGAAAGGAACATCTCCTTCCCTGCCCAGAAATGCACATTTCTCTGTTGCCCTTAAAAGTGATCCTTAATAATTAAAGGTCAGCAAAGGTCTAAAAGTTTTTATTAGAATATAATTGGTATCTTATGGGAGGGAGGGTGTTCATAATTTCTTTTCAATATTAAAAGACATCCATTGATAGCACTGTGAAACTTGAGACACATAATCCTAGTCAGGTGATATTTTCTTCCTAGTCATTTTTTGTGAGACATGGCATGCTATCTAGATTAAGAACTACCCTATTATGTTAGCTTCTTACAGGATTGAATTTGGGTTTTTTTTGATTGTGGATTAATACTATTAGCCTTTTCACATTGTCACAGTCATTAATTTGGGAACACTGTAGAAAGACATTGCATTAAGAGATGTGCTATATGCTTCTATTGTTCTCTTAAGTTATCTTGGGCTATACTAAAATTCTTTTCTTTCAATTGTTTTGTTTTTTGTTTTCCCTCCTGCTACAAAATAAGTCCGAATCCCTTTAAATGCCGGCCTTCAGAGAACTGATTTTGCTGGTAATGCTTAAGAGATGCATATTTGCTTACTTAACCCTTCTCATTACAATGCTCTGTTTTCAGTTGTCCTCTGTTCTTTACCAGACTTTCTGCAGTGTAGGCTGATATTTTCCATGCTGTCATCTTTGTCTATATATTTGAAATGGGAGTAGAAAAGAGAACCTAGTTTTCAGAGTTGTACATCAGTTGTGTATTATTCTTCCTTTTTAGAATATTGGAGGCTGGAAATATGCCCATCTCAATATCCAGAATTAATAAAGTTCTAAACATAGCTTTCAAGTCATTATTTTCAGGGCTTGCAGAGATGTTGAAGTTCCAAAAATAAATCGGTACAGATTAAGTCAGTTTACCAGATGAAGAGTAAATTACTGTGTCTGAGAGCTAAATGACTAAGCAGGTCACTCCTTCACTACCTGTTTTGAGGACTAATGTTGGTCATAGAGTCTTAAGAGTGAGTTGCCTGTTTGTTCCTCAGTGCTGTTCCCATTGTCTCCAAGGTAGCGAGGAGATGATTGCTGACCACTGGAAAACAGAAGGCCAAGGAGGGTAATTGAGCCTGGCCTTAATATTCAAAGGAAAGATAGGATGAAGGTGGCTGACATCCAGAGGCAAGAAACAGTAGCAGTGAGATGTAATGTTAGGGACTCTGCTGGTAAATGTGGGAGAAAAGGAAGAGAGACCTAATGTTAGGTTAGGGCTGAAGGGGTAAAAGAACAGCTCTGTCTGTAACTTTTAGAAGTAAATCCCTGTTAGGATCAGACTTACAGGTGAGCCTTAGGAGTACTGTTGCTGTCAGGAAATCATGGTAAAATGAGCTCACAAAATAGATGCTTACAATTTTCTAATGGTTACCTCACAAGAGGATATAACAGCATCCTATTGTTCACGTTTATTGTTTAGATCAAGCAGCAAAAGTTGGCATACAGCAATCAGTATTGTTTCCTGTGACAACTTTTATTTTTGGTTGCTCTAAGAAAAACCAACATCTAGCAACAGAATTTATTTAATGCAGGTTTCTAGTTAAGAAATGCCAAAATTTAAGTTATCTTAAAATATCTCTACTCTTCAGTTTGTCTCCTTGAATTATATACGGTCTGTGTGGGAGTAAGGTTTTGCATCACAGTATACATGCAGCAAATGTTATTTCCAATTTATACATACAAGTATAAATTAGTATTGCATTACTACTAAAAACTGCTTTTAGTTTTGTAAACACTTTTGAACTGTCTGTGCTAAAAATCACAGGAATTATTCTGTAGTCTCAAATTTGAATAAGAAATGTATTATTTTGTGATGGGAATTTGAAAGGCTTAATTTAGTTTAATACTTTTCTTTGTGTTTATTTACCAAAATTTTAAAAAAAATTATTTAAATAGTACTTTGAATATTCTGCACACCACGAAATTCGCCATAACATTCAGAAGGAGCTTTGTCTGCATGCTTCCAAGGGACCTGTGCAGCTTCGTGAGTGCACCTACAAAGGCCAGAAAACCTTTGCTGTTGGGGAGGAGCAGTGGCTGCACCAGAAGGTACATATCCTGTGCAGTGAAATGGCATTTTTATTAGTTAATTTAGGATTTTCAATAAAAGCAAAAACACCCACAAAACAAAACTCTGAAGCCAAAAAATTGTAAGTTTCATTTTGGCAGGAAAATGGAGGCTTCAGTTACAGATCAAAACTTGATGTCACTAGTAGGAATGTCACTTAAAAAAACAGTTGATATCCTTTAGTGTGTTTGTCTAGACATCCACCTGGAAGTCAGTTCAGATGTTCTGTATTTTTAAAATATTTTACAAAATTTTCCTAACAAAGCAAGTTGACACTTATATACTGCTTATGTATTTTCTAGCCCCCTCTGCACCACCTGTATGAGCTTACTCTTTAGCACCAGCTTGGGGGAAGAACTGTGGGGGGAACTAGCATGTTCATTGTTTGTTCACTTTTCTTTTCCTCTTTTTCCTCACTTTAGGATCAAACTCTGTACAATGAAGCACTACATATGTGCCTTACAGGAAATGGAGAGCATCCAAGTTTGGCATCCTGTAATCCATCAGACCCTTTCCAGAAATGGATCTTTGGCCAGAATGATTAAGATTTGATATTATAGGCCAGAAGCATTTTATTAAAAGAAAAGAACCATTCTGAACTGTGATCTTATACATATACTGGATTTTTATGTGATAGTTTAAAAGCAAAATGTTTAAACAGTTTCTTTTCCCCTCTTAAGTTGGATATAAAATGTGTCATAAGAGATTCCCTGGGAGTCTGGTATACCAAAGATAATTGGGATCCTGGTTATATTTTGTTTACAATATTTCTATGATAAGACTTTATATGCTGACCACTGATTTATGGATCCTATTAGTTCTCTTATCTTAGGGGCCATATGTGGGGGTTTTTTTGACATACTGTAAGTACTTCTGAAGAAGACTAATTTTCTCTGTAGTGTCGTGAGAAATTATTGTCTACTGTCTAAAACCCAATACACTTTATATGTATGTTTTTATGCTCAAATGGCTGACTTTATTTTTTTAATAATTTACTCAGTGAAACTTTCTCAATATTTTTTAAGTTTCTTCATTGGGAAAATTAGACCATCAGGTCAAAGCCAAATAGGATACCATATTGTGCTCAGCTTCTAGAAAGTCAGTTGTTTTGTGGAAGAAAAAAGTAATTCTCACTAAAATACATATTTATGATTATTTTAATGGAAAATCTGCTTTTTTGATATGAATCTTTTGTTTAGCCACAACTTCCTGTATAGGTTTTTTTTTATATTTCATGGACTTAAAAAAATATTATAAAGTTGTGTTTTAGTAGGCTTCTGAGCTGCTTAACATTCATACATTTTTAAGCATTCTGTTCATTACTGCTTTTAAATTACATGTTATCTAGTAAAATTCTGCCCCTCCTTCTATTGATATATGCAATATTTACATCACAGGTTTCTAATGTTATCCATACGTAATTTCTTGTGCCAACACTTGCACATTAATATTTTTTTTCTTTTTTCTGTTTCCCCTTTTGCAAAGGACTGATCTCAGATTTATCAGTCTGAGTGAGATCTTGGCATTCCTAACTATTCTGCTAATTACAGAAAATAATACAGCATAATCAAATATATAATCAATTTTTTAAAACTTACAAAGGGAAGACAAAAGTATTTGGCTGCATGATCCAATCTAAAGCTGAGAATAAATTTGAAGGAGTGGGTATTAAAGGCTGAATAGGACAAAAATACACTAATAATAAATCTGTTCTTTTGTCCTAGTATTAAGTAATATCATTACAGATAAATGCTAACTTAAGTCTGGTGGGTGAATGGATGATGATGTGGGATTTTTTACTTCTGTGGTGGGGAAGGAGCCTGTTTGTAATTTAATGGTACCCGACTAATGAATTCATTTTCTGAATAAAAGAAAGAAAAATTCCTTTCAGTACTTATAAGTCATCTAAAAGACAAAAAAGTGTATAAGCAAGGACCAGTGATAATTTGCCAGAAGCTTTTTAACGCTAATTTATTTTTCGGGCTTGATAATGCCATTGAGTTGTGTCTCAGCTTTTGTGACGTTTTTGGAGACACCTGTTGAGAGTATCCCATGAAGTTAAAGCTGTATGACTTAAAAGAACTTGATACAGAGTGAACAGAAATTGTTGAAAAGACTACCAGCAAGGGTTATTCATGCCACTGAAACTGGAGGGTTGTGTAGAACAACACTGCACAAAGATCTGCCTGTGTCCTCTGAGAAATGTTTTCATTTGGTAACGGAATGTAAAGTGTTATTACTTTTGTAGATCAAACCAATATTTGAAGGCCAATGCATGCACTTGATAAAATGGGGAAGTTGAGGAAAAATATAATGCAGGTCAATGAGAAAACAGTTGAATATGAATAGAGGATGGGAGATTACACAGAGAGCAGCTGTTTTGTGTTGAACCTTAGGTATGGAATGGAAACTCAGTGTCCAAGGAACCTGTTCTAGAAGACAAGGTATTTAGCATACCAGTTTAAAAGTACTTATTCTTTAAGTTCTCAGTTCATGTTAAACAGAAAATGCATTATTTTTAATATCACTAAAGGATAATTTATTCATGCAACCTGTTTCTCTTAGAAGCTTGTCATACTGGGATTTGCACATATGAAATGTGATTTATCTACTCATTATCAGTTGTGTTTTTGCCATTTGTTTGAGTGTTTTATTAAGAGCTAACATTTCAATCCAGGGTAGAATTTAAATTGCAAGGAAGCAAGTGTTCTGTTGCACTTGGAAGTAGGAACCTCTTCCTAAGCAATGCTAGAGAAGCTCCACTTTGGGAGCTATCTGTAGGGTTTTTTGCAGATATAGCAATATATGTGGGGTTTTTTTGCAGAGATTAGGTATAGCAATTCACCTAGTTATTATATTTTGTATTTCGTTCTAGCTATAGAAAAGGAAATTAATTTTGTGATTTTAAAATGGCCTTTTAAAGATTTTCCTTTCATTTTTTGAGACTTCTTTTCTGGTCTAACATAGATCACTAGTACAAAATACATATAATATTTTTTTATGGTATGTTAACTATCATAATTCCTTAAACTGTGACATTTTAGTCTGTATTTTGCAGTACCTAGTACAGCAGTTCAGTCTTGGACTCTCTACAACCTGCCAGAAAAGAGGGAAGCAGATCTATAAGTAGAGGAAAATTTTAAGTGACTTTTTTTGTTCTGTTCTGTTTGAAGATCTGAAATTAACTTTTAGGTCACAGTGACTATGGAATTTCCAAATATTTGTGTGTGTGTGTGTGTGTACACACACATATTGGCATCATATAATACTAGAAGAGCAATAAGAGATCTGGAAATATGACTAGCTATTAGGAAGTTGGATTTTGGTGTTTTAAGCTAATAAAAAAGCAGCATTTTCTGGCTGTTGATAATTTTCTCTTGAAAGTGGCTAATAGTTTCAAATAATTAGAAAAGCTTGCTGAAAAGCAGTGTGTTGCAGAGGGGTTCTCTGGCTCTTTTATGTCTTTTGGGGTTTTTTTTAAGCCAGAAGTCTTTCAGTAATATTATAATGCCCTTCTCTGCCCCATGAAGGGGACAAAGGTGAATAGTATTGCATACACAGCATGTAAAAATTGGTACCTCAATCAGATGGTTGTATAAACTGCTGAAGGTTACTAGAACCGCTGGCATCAGTGTTAACCTCCATCTCACTGTGCTCTCTTACACACCCTGCGAGTAATCACAAGTGCTGAGGAAGGCTTGACTTCAGGCTGGGCCAGTTGAGCCACACTCCCAGCAGGTTGAAGCAGGTCCTAAACCTTTTGGGACTTCAGGGCCTGTGGCTCTGGGTACTACTGCCTGTGAACAGCTGGTCCCTACTGTTGATTGTGGCTCCAGCTGGTTATGACACTATTCACTGCAGTGGGAATTTGCCAGCCCACCGTACCGGAGGATTTTTTTTATCCCCCTTGGGAATAATTGCTGCTTTACTCTAGGGCGAGTGTAGAATCACGTGAGTACTATTAACAGATCAACTTACAAGTGTTAAATCTTCCTACTTCTGAGTGGGCATCCTGGGATTTTGAATTAGAACCAGTGTTGAAAGTTGTTTTATAGTTTTGTTGTATCAGTATGGCTTAGCAAGCCCTGGAGCAGCCACAGGGCTTGGCAATGCCAAAAGTAGTCTAATAGCAAATATGGGACTCCCAACAGACCACTACCAAGTGATACCCTAATTCCTTTGAGAACTTTTTTATAATCTAGAGCACAACATCTCATCTTTATAGGTTTTTTAAATACAAACAATTTAGCTATACGTAATTCATCATATAAGCAAACTTAAGGACAACTTACTTTTTATAAATGTGCATCTCAGTTTGAATAAATATCAGAATCAAAAGGTAGCAGAGATTGTTAATTATTTTCATAATGAAGCTATACTGATCATCAGTATTCAAAATAAGCAGTTGTCCTGAAATTTAGCAGCAGTCTTTGAATGTTGCCATTGAAATGATCTATAAAATTACTGCAAATTGTCCACCAGAGAGAGCTATTGCAAAATTTTATTCCAACAGCTGTTGAAAACAATTGTTTCATCACCTTATTATGAAAATTATAGGTCCAGATGAATCAGGTACAGTATTTCCCTGGCCAAAGAAAATTGTAGGCAGTAGTATCATTAAAGGGCAAATGGATATACCTAAGAAGGCATTTCTGTTTATTTAACTTAATTGGCATACAAATATTTAGAAACAAAAGAACACACAAAAATTCCACACAATCTGCTTCTCCTTATTCTATCAGACTATCAGGAATGGGAGAAATGCTTGAAATTTCACAGAGTGCCTTTGGAGGCTCTGCAGGTGTCAGGGAGGAGGTGCAGTACTAATGCCAGCTCTCTTAGCTGAGAGAGGCTCTCCAGTGACTGCATAGCAGAAATGAGACGCACAATGCACTGGCAGCCAGGATGTAACGTAGAAACCTGGTTTACTTCATTGCAAACAAATGGACAATATATATTGTACAATATATAATAAAAATACAGCTGATACAAGTGCCACTAATTAACAAAAAATCTAATGTTAAGACTTAAAAATGCTCATTTTTGTAATATATACACTGCAGTAATAAGCCACAATAAATACATCAAATTTCATCTCATTCATAATAAATACCGAAAATATAAATACAGAAGAATACAGTTAATTTGAATAAATTATTACAACATAAGATTTAGGTTAGGTTCTGTTGAATATTATTGTAGCTTATATTACCCTTTGGCATCTTTGATGTTACAACTTGTTTAAAAAAAGGAAATTAAGGAAATGTGTAGTTCATGAAGCTTTAAATTATTTCCATATACAGATTTTAAGATGAACTTTCTTTCCCTTTGCTTCTTCAAACAGTTTAAAAGCAGCAGTCCAATTAAATATCTTGCTTAACTGTTGAGACCTCCATAATTTTAGTATGCAAGATCATCTGTAATGGAAAATGTTAAGTACATAACAATTATTTTTCTCAGAAATTAGTAATGTTAGAAGTAATGTACAAATTTTAAACTATGGCTGCAATTACGCATTTTTACTAGTCCCATTTGAATGGATTACCTGTCTGAAAGACCATCAACTTAAGTGCTTCTGAGTTTATGCCATGATGTACTATTTACCACTTGCCAACAAAAATTTCAAAAGCAATTTTATATTCTTGTGGGAAAAAAAAATATATATATGTATGTATACAGAGAGCGCTGAACCTGCTAAAAGACAGGGTTGTACTAGATGGTGTGAATGTTAATACAGTCTGTTAAAACACTTTAAACATACAAAAGGTAATGTGTTTTTTTTCTGTTTGTGTTTTTTACAAAATTTCTATTAGTTGGAGATTGAAAGAAATCAAAATAACGCAACTGCCATGTTTTACATTAACAGGTATTAACAAGCACATTTGTATTAATAATTTTATTTGTAAAAGGTTATTACACCAGAATGCAATTTAACTTAAAAGATCAACTTTACTAAGACAATATTACAGGCTGAGGATCTTAGGAACAGTTTTGTAATCTACAGATTTTGACTATTTTTGCACTGTTAAATGTCTAGCGCTTATTTGACATCAAACACATTTTAAACATATTTCACAAACTACACTTCAGACCTATTTCCATAGAAGTGCCTACAGTCAGTTAAAAGAAGTGCCCAGTTATTAAGCCTTGTTTACATGGGCATTTGAGACCTGAAGTTGTGGTATTTGTGTGAAATGGCTTGAAAAAAAAAACAGCATGCTTGCTTCTGGTTTTAAGAGAACCAGCTGCCAGTGCACATCATGATCTTCTCAAGAAGCTGAAAGCTGATGCTGAATCTATATCTGAGACTCACAAATGGTTCTTTACAGTGATTCCCCCACTACCCCAGCAAGGTTAACCTTCATCCACAATCCAACCCAAAATTTCATTCTTAAGAATGTATTTTAGAAGTTTAAGATGGAGAAACCTAAAATAATTACCTGCCATAATGTACTAAGTCTCATTTGAAAATGCCAAGATAAAATGCTGATAAAAGGACGTTTTGTCTTTGCTTTTAGCATCTCTTGCTAGCTGAGAAACTGGGTATATAAGAATATGTACCTGGGAGCAGAGTTAATTAAAATTATTTTGAATTTGTCTTTGAAACTGCCATCAGCAAACAGTGACATAGTAGCAATGCTTCTAGGATGCTGCTTTTTAGCTTTTTTACCCCATGGATTTGGCTAAGTCTTTTATTTAATGGCCACCTGTATAACTGGTCTGGAAAAAATGTCATTTCCCGTTTCCACTGAGTTCATGTTTGGTTACAATATATTAAATAACAGAAACAATATTTCAATCTAACATGGGCAACCTTGTAGTGAATGCCCATATACTTTTCCATCCTTGCTCTGAAGAGATCATAATTTGCCTTTTTCCTTCTGTTGTTTTTTTTTTTAATATGCTTTATTTTGCCTTTTAAAAGAAAAATAATCTTCATCAATCTGCCTCTTGCCTTCATCTTGCTTTTCCTCTAAGCTGTTCTTTCTATCCTCCCTGCATTCACTCCAGTGTTGAAGACAAAGGATTATCTTGATCCTTGTATTAGAACAATGATGCACATTTGTATCGTCTACTGTTTTCCCTATCAAGAAAAGCTAATCCCACCTTCATGGTTTGTTGGAAAAGTGAAGTTAGACCAGACCGTAGATGAGAGACAAACTTTTTTTGACTTGGGTTTCCTGGACATTCATTCATGAAAGAGAAGTGTCATTGCTAAGCTCTAAATTAAAATAATTGTGTTAATAAAGTACAAAATCTACCTTTTGACTTTTCTTTTGTTCCACCCCCAGCCTTGAATGAAGGACTGTGATCTCAGCTGAGAAGGTGCAACACAGAGCACCAAGAATATGGTTCTCCAGTCAGTGGGACCTTCTGAGGTGTGGGTGTCTACCTAACCTTAAACACAGCAGTAGGGCAATATATATTTTAATTCTAGAATCACAGAATGGCCTGGTTAGGAAAGGATCTGAAATACCATCTAGTTCCAACCCCCCCCCCCCCGCCACCCATTAGATCATGTTGTTCAAAAACCCACCCAACCTGGCTTTTCAAAATCTCATTCTGAGCACAAAGAGCAGTGAGTTGCCCTTGTGCTCAATTTTAATGAAAAGTCTTACTGTACAACAGACCTCCGAAACACCAACAGGAAGGAAGGAACTAAAAAGAAAATACTAAGGCTGCAAAACAGGTGTTTCATAAAGTGGACGTTCATATAAAGTAAAATCAGCTATTAGGGTATCAGCTATTAGGGTAGCAGAAAAGTCCTCAAAGATGTTACAACATTCATCCTTAAGTGGAAACTATACTCTGGTTCTGTTATCCATAAAATTAAAAGCTGCCTTGGATTTAAGGGAGGGAAGAGACAGTGAAAAGGAAAAACTTGTGAAGAACTCAAGTGTTTGTAGACTCAGATATCTTTAAAACTACATTGCACTTCTTCATCACTTCACAGTATTTGCACTTTGGATTCGACACTTCTTGGAGAAAATGGACATTAATTTGCACACTGACAATGATTACAGAGAATAGCAAAATCAAGAATATTAAAAAAAAACTTTGAAACACTGAAAAGGCAAATACTGAGATTTCTCATACCAAGGAATATGTACGTGAACTAGACTCTGTTTTGAAAATAACAGCTTTCTACCATTTTAAAAAAATAGTAATCACATTTAGTATTTTAGAAATAAATTCTATAGAATATATTCTCTGAGTTAATTCTAGATTTTCAAAGTATTTTACATCAACTGTCCTGCAACCATAATAAAGCAGATGACAGAATTACTCTTTAGTCTTAGCGGGAAAGCATAACACCCCCAAATGCTTTCGGATTTTCTGTGTCATCCTCTTCTGTTCCTGACTGTTTCAGGAAATAAAACAACTGGCACAATGAATGTTGGTTTATAAAACTCATGAGCTGTAACAGTGGAGACCCTTATTTAACAAATGCCTTTTAAAAGGATATCATGGGTCTGTCTTGCTTTATGTTTGAGTAAGGACACCTGCGTTGCTACAGGAGCAGCCTAGACAAGGAGTTTCAACTGAGAGAATTCAACTGGCAAATGAAGACAACATGCAGAGGAGTAAGGCTGCTTGTTGCTGCCAAGTATGGTGTTGCAGGAAAACTACAATCTTGCTGCTCAAATGTTAAGCACTGGACAGGTAAATGTTGTATAGTACACACAGCTTTTAGTCTTATTTTTCACTGTGAAATTTACTTTTTAACTTCTGCTAATTAATCCAGTCTAAGGAAAGGAGGCCTCATTTCAGCTATGTTTCATGTTAGTGAATAATTTCTGGTCATTTCTGAGCTGGGCTGGGCTGAATTTGGAAAATGGCGTAGCCTGCAGTACAAAAATTTAGTTACGATGCCAGAACACAAGAATAAAATGGTATTTTACCTGTTCTATAGAATTATGTTTTATCACGGTATCTCCAAGTACATTACAAACCAGAGCACAGAGAACATGATGACACAACAGGACAAAAGCAAAGTCTCCTCTGTCTGAGCCCAGTACTCTCTATCCAGGGTATCACATTTCTGTCAGGAACATCTGAACTAATAAAACCCTTTATATCAGTTTTGCATACAAATATATGTATAGGATCTTTAACAAAGCAGCTGTTTGTGAAGGTACTGCCTGGGAGGCAGGGAAAGCAACATGATCAGTTTACTGAAATAAAACAGCCAGATCAGGTTAGAAACTGGATCTGGCCTGGGATCAGTCAGCAATCTAGTGAGTAACAGCACCACTAATACCACACAGGGGTCCTGCAGCACTTGGACCAAAGGCAGGATCCCACTGTTAGCAGAGCAGGGGAGCAGCTGAACCTTATCTATAGCAAGTGATAGTTACTATGGAGTGGAACCGGTGGCATTAAAATAAACAAATGTCAACTCTAATTATGATTCACTAGCTGGAACATATGTAAATAAAAAAATTGTAAAGCTTTACAAATCTAGAATTTTCTGATCTACGTGGCATACAGCTCAACAAAGAATATTAGAAGCTTCTGACCAGCTTTTAATTTTAAGGATGTTTCAATGGACATGAGTAACAGCTCTTAAGCAACAATTGCAATTGCTGTAATCGTGCCAACGAAATTCTAATTTCATGTCTAGCATCAATTAAAGCTTTATGTATATTTAACAATGCACCTTTTTCCAAGAGAGGAAAGGCTTTTAGGTGCTGTTCCAATAATGGTTTGCCTGAAAATTCCAGTTTGTTTCAAGAAAGGAAAATACTTTTGTTTGACTCATTTTTGTGAATGATGCAATATAATCACAAATATATACAGGGCTTTTTAGCAGTGTTTATCAGTAGCCAGATATCTTGAAAATAAAGCTGATAGAGACTATCAGTAATGTAGATATTTCCACAAATAATACGCTGTGTTGATACAGAAGCAAATACTGCTGGTTATCATTTAGTAACATAATACTTTTATCACAAAGAAACAGCCTACCCAAAATGAAAGGACTGGTTATCAACATGAATATTAACCAGCTGGGAAATGGGACACAGCATGTATTATTACATACTAGCCCAGAAAATAACACTAAAATATTTTCCATCCCATGACTTAAGCCTGCTTTTCCTTAAATTAAGAGTATGGCTTTTTGTTCTAAAAAATAAATCAAAGTTTAATCAAGTGATGGGAAACTTGACTCTCACCTGATTTCTACATCCTACTCTAGATTTCAGCTAAATTGACCTACCTGTTTTGGTCAGGGTTTCAACTATTTTTTTTTTAATCACTCTAGTTAACTTATACATGCTAGAAAAGGCTTTAGCTTTGTTATTTGCTGGCATGGATTTGGCCGGGCAACAGGCTTAACCTCTTGAAAAAAAGAGCGGTTACATGTTTCTTCCTCAGTATGAGTTTATCTATTTTAGAAGGTGTGGTGGTATTATTAATAGTAGCTACCAGGAACTCTCCATGAATTATAAACAGACTTGACTTTACAACTTACTGTAAGAACTAAAGAAGATTTCTTTACTTTGTATCTTGAGACCAAATCTTGATCACAAAATACCATATTGCATCAAAAGAAAAGTATTATTAGTTACATTATCACCATCCAGTCAATTTGGAATATTTTTTCAACTTAAATCTTCATTCTGCACATTTTACTTTGTGACTCCCATGAATGAGCTACTTCAAACATAGGAAAACAGTGTATCACAAATGCTTTCTATAGTCCCCACTCCCTCTACTTCTCTCTTACAAGGTACTCCTTGTTATCCTACGCTGCAGGCTTTAGAGAATTTGGCTGTATTGACCCCTGATGCCCCAATGGCATGGAACTTACACATCCAAATACTCCAAAGTTTTTACTGATGCTAGTATTACAGAGGACTGAGATCAGAAATCTGTGCCAATGGAAATACTAAAAAATCATCACCTCAGTATTTAAAGCTAGCTGAGAAGTATTTTGTAAAGTTAATCATTTACTGTGCTTATTAAAGATATTTTTCATGTGAAAGCACAGGGGCCAAGAAAATAATTTCTTATTGCTCAGTAAAGGCATGAATAACAAAGCAAAAGATTTAATTTAACTTTCCCCTGAGAGAAATACCCCAGTAAAGTGTGTGTCTCTCCAACACAGTCTGAAGTTAAAGAGCTGCTACTTATCCTCATCTACTGTCCAGCTCAAGCAGAAGAGATTTGTGCTTTTGGTGCTGGTGTTAAGGGAGTGCCTAGGTTAAGCCCGCTGTTAAAGCAAGACCCCTATATACACAAAGACTTGTTATATTTGCCCTTAGAATATCTTGAACAGAAAAATTTATTCTTAAGTGCAGAACTTTAAGGACTAGCACATTTCTCTTTAAAAATCATGGGTATTTGCTGTATGGCATTGGAGAACACAGGCACTTACCTGGCTACTCAGCCTTAGAGAAAGAGACTAGAGTGGTCTGTGACTGTGAGGAACAGAGGCTGTGGAATTGCTGAGCCAGATAACCAACATGAGTGCGCTTTCCCAGGAGATGGAATACTTTGCAAGTTTGGAATCCAGTCCCTAGAGAACTAGACTTTTCAATGCAGTTCATATAAAACATGTAGGACTTCTTGTGGAAACAAATAAAAAACCTTTCCAGCTACTACATGGAGTAAAAATATTTTGCTAATTTAGCATAAATACAAGAAATCACTTCGCCCAGATTTCATATAAAAACAATTAAGTTAGCTCTTTTTTTTTTTTTTGAAAAGCATATTTTACATCGGCAGTTTTTCTACTGGAGTACTGTACATGATGTTTTAAAGAGCTTCTAACAAGAAGAATCACTGTTACAGAAATTTACACTGTGTTTACATGCACACTTTTAACCAACTAGATTTGACACAGATAAAAACGAAGATGCTGATCCATATTTTGACAAAAAGGACAGGCCTACATTTCAACTATTGATGTATAATAAATGAAATCTCAGTATGAGAAGAACAAAAATGCTGAAATAGATTTTGAAATCAAAATAAGGCAGTGCAGAATTACCAGTGCAGAGAAAAGCTGATTCCTATGCCTCCTTTTCTAGACAAAAGCAAGTCTGTTTAATAAATTAAAGATAGTTTCATTCCCATTTAAAAACAAGTGGATCACAATGTAATGGATATCCATATGATGCACACGTTCTTTTGCTTGCAGACTTTTGTAGACACAAAATTTCTGAAGCTATTTTTCCTCACTGAATGGACTGTTTCCTGATAAGACCAAATGGTACTAAATTTCAGATACAATCACAAGTCCACAAAAGCGCCAGTCTTGTATGTCATAAAAATTTAGGCAATCTAGACTCTTCCACTTTTTTTTTTCCATGTTTTATTTAAACTTTGATCAGTAAGGCTCTGCTTTTATAAATTGCATACTGACATATTCATAAACTGGCTTGGGAGAAACGTACAGGTTTTGTTACAGTGACTTTTAAGATCTTACATTGCCTCAGGGTCTGGAGCTATGGCATTTCTCCGAAGAGGTTCACAGTTCCTGCAGTTCCTACAGTACTGCAAAGTGGCACTAAAGTGCGTAAGGATCTGAACGGTGGCTGGGCTGAAGGTGCTGTGTGAGCTTAAGCTACTGCTTTGCCATTATATACAAGATCATTCTTCTTTGGGGAGGGGGTACTAGTTCTGGAATGCCACTGATTTTAGTTTTAAATGGAGGATTGTCTACCTTTCTCTAGTCTAGAAGATGTAAATGTCCCCTTTCTGACTCTTCTGTTTGTCAAGAACAGTAAAAGAGAAAAATACTGCACTCTAAAATTGTGTTTCAAGATGATTTATCAGAAACAGTATTAGGAAAAAATAAGGAAGAATACAAGGTACTCCAGATGAAAAGTGGACATGCTCTTCATGAGTAACTATGGATCTTCTGCTCAAATGAACATGCTGTTCATTTTTATCAAAACATGAATATTAAGCTACCATAAATAAAATACAAACAGTACAGAACAATTAAAACTTTTTTTTTGTACAGTAGTTATTTTTACATTAAACTTACCATCTTTTCAGATATGTTGAAAATTAGGACTCTAAACATGATTATTTCAAAGTATCATTTTTAACAATCTTGCACAGGCCCGACAGTCAAAAACATGAAGTTTTGATTCAGATAGCTTGGCGGGTTTCACATACGTTCATAGGCAGGCTACTTTGAAATATGTTTGGTGTGTTTTTACTTATCTGTTTTATTTTTATCAAAAAAAGGGTTTGATTATTTTTATTTAAATCTTTACACGAACTGGTTTTGTGCAATATCACTGCCAGTGTAGCTTGAGAAAACAAAATGTGTCTGGAACATTGACTAGTCCAAGTATTGTCTACCTCTTAAAAAAGTAAGTTTCTAGGAAAATCCAATGGGAGTGAATTTTAACACAGGAAGTCAGTCCTAGAATAATTTAATTTTAAACAGGCACCGTCTCTACCACTGGTGATTTGATGCACTCTTCGTGCAGTCTGCTCTTTTCTGGGAGGTTTAGAGAATTCTCAGCAGGGTGTTCCTGCACATGACTGTCACCATTCAAAGCGGAAACAAAGCCATCTTGAGAAGGACCTTTCAAGTATGAGTGAAATTCCACTGGTGGGTGACTCGGCCTATGCTCAGTGTATAGACTGTTACAGGGAGCACTGCCATCCCCTTCAGAAGATGAGCAGCAAACAATCACTGAGGGGTTGGCAGAAGGGTAATGAGGGCTGCTAAAAGTTTCCTCTGATGGCCGTGTGTAGTCAACAAACTGTTCTGAAGTCATGTTGTAAGGCACCAGAGAAAGACTACCATTCTTGACAGCATCCCTTTCTGAGTAAGTCTCACCGATCTGGTTAGCAGTGCCAGCAACGTGGTTCTCTATTTGGTAATACAGAGTTGAAGAGTTAGTATAGTATGAGGCATTTTTAGAGTGGTTTTCATGCACAGCAGTTCCATCAGAGTAGCAAAGGACAGAAGGAAGAGGCACCATATCAGCATGGGAGCTCATACTTTCTACAAAATCATCTGCTTTTTCTTCCTCCTCATCTTCCTCCTCATCTTCCTCTTCCTCTTCATCATCATCTGATTCACTAGGGGCTAAACTCTGTGTACTAGAATCTGTAACTCCACTACAAAAGCTACTCCCATCTTCCTCTTCCTCCTCTTCCCCTGGGCAGTCCAAGTCCTCGGCTGACTGGGAATGCATAACTGTAGCCGGGGCTTCGGTTTCAATCTCAAAATTTTCTGCAATCGAATATTCAACTGGATGGGGTCCTGGACTCATGGAACTACTGTGTGCACTTATCTCAGTGTGACAGCCATTGAGTGCTGGAACTTGCTGCTCTCTATTTTTCTCCAATTCAAGTTTCATTATCGTGTGCAAAAAGTGAGTCCGTACACGGATAGGGTTAAATTCGATTCTACCTGCTGTATTGCTACACCCTTCTTTAGTGCAACCGCATGGAAAAGACATACGATCCACCTTTTAAAAAAGAGAATACAGATTAACAATAGGAAGCAAAAGCCTGGTGACATGACAGAGCTTAGAGAAATACAAAGGTGAAGTTGGATTCACCTTGAGAAATGCTGGTAGAATAAGTCAAAGCTAACAATCATTCAGGGAGTCAGTCCTGGAGTTTAGCAGTATCGAGAGAACAGTAACCTGGGGCCTGGACATGCTCCACTATTGCAGAGGAGGGAAAATTGATTCTGTTCCACAGGTTATTTATTACACAGTGGAACAAAAAATAGGTAGCTTTGCAATTTCTTGATCTGCTATAGCTTTACTTCATTTTGTGCTCAAATCCAGGCAAAAACATTACTAGACACACCTTAAAATTTGGTAAAATTCATGGAAACTAGACACTCATTGAAACAAAATGAATGATATACAAAAATGAATTATATACAAAAACCTTTATAAAGTTACCAATCGGGACACCTGATCCCAGAATACAGGAACAAAAACTCAAGTGAATTTTCAAAGGTGATCCAGCCAATTCTAGATGCAACACTGTAAGCTCAACAGACTGGGCACAGAACTTCTACATCTAGTATCTTTTGAAAATGTGACTGAATCCATGTGGTGGCAAGTTTGATTAGACAGCCTAAGGTCTGTGACTTTCACCTGCACTGTAACACCTAAACATCAAATATGAGCAGGAGAACCACACAACATAATCCAGTTCATCTTCCCCACATGTGGAGATGAAAACAGGAACAGCAAAGAGACTGCATTATTTAAAATAGCAGAGAAAGTTTAGCTTGGATTTATGAGATGATGAAAAATGCATTCAGGAAGAAAACTCAGCTGCACAACAGCAACTCAGCAGAACTAGCAGAAATATCTTTTAGGGAACATTTTGGGACATGTACAGCTGACACTATGCAAATGTACAATATGAAATACCTCTTCAGTCTGTAGAGGAAAAATCTGCTATATTAGCAGATAAATTTGCATGTAGGCAGTACAAAGGTATCATGCACAGATTTTACGTATCATACATGTTACATAAAGGACAGTATCGCAGAATGTCATTTATTGTTTCCCATGGAGTTTGGACTGTAATTCACATTTGGAGTGTCTGCTAATTGTTTCTAAAATAAAAGGTAATATCCCTTCTGAAATCTGCAGGCTACTTATTCTTCTGTTGTCTGCACCTGCCTATTTAGATAAAGGCTTAAAAGGAGTATGAGGAGCAGAATACTTGTGTAAGAACAAAAAAACACCCTAAGCCATGCATGTGCCGAAAATCATATTAAAGATATTTTAGGAGATTGTATTGGTTGCCCACTATATAACCTTAAAACAAGGCCTTAAAAACCAAGTTGGACATCCACAAGTGTTATTGCCTAATGCTTAATTTCCAATAGTTATAACTTCAAGAACAGAAAGTACACACATGTGCACGAACACACAACCTTCCCCCTCCCTAGACAATTAAATAATGACAATAATGTAGACATTTACCTGACATTTTATGCCTGCAAGACTGCAGGTGCAAGTTTCTGGGTCACAGAACACACGGCAGTCACAGCCACAATCCTCTCTGGACAAGCGAATGGCTCGCAGCTCATGCTTTTCTTCCACGTCAATCTTCTTCACTCCAGAAGCTCGCAGCAACGCCCGCCGCTTTTTTGTAGGCAGGGGTTGGAGAAAGAAGTACTCATCTACTTCAGTGTTGTCTAGATCAATATCATCATCAGAAATGTCATCCAGAGTCAGTGTATTGGCTTCCTCAGATTCCACCGTACCGTTCTTTGTCATCTGTTACACAGAACAATTAACAATGTCCTTAAATGACGCTCACGTGTACGTCACGTCACACATGTCAATATGTGACATGCATCATCAATCTACAAAGCTGTGTGTAAAAATGCTGCATAACTGCCAGGAAGTTCCAGAAAATCATCACAGGTAACCAAGCATTTCTTTCACATTTAGAATATGAAATAAAAACACATTTTTAATACCAAGTTTGTAATGAAGGTAAGAAATTATCTGGTCTTTAATTACCTAAATTTATTGTTTGCCATTAGCTGCTAGATCTCATGCCTTTCTGAAATCTAGTCTTTTCTGTATTGTTTCACAAGATAATTTTTGAGACCTTAATTGATTCCTGTCTCTGAGCTCTCTGAAATTCTTAAATTTCCGTTTTGAGACAGCTGTGATACCACTAACATGGATTCAGATTATGATGCATCACAGGTTTGTAAAATGGTATATTTTATGTACTACTCCATTTTCTGTTATATATTTCACATTACACTGGTAAAAGAGGGGGGTAATAGCTCCCTAAATAGTTCTGCCTGGCCCTGGGACAATGGGGAGATTATTTACACCAGGTATTTCAACGTATTAGTTCAGTAAGGTAGGAAAAGCAACATTAGAAGTCATCCTTTTCCCTGTACATTTTACAGAGAGAAAGAGAGGCAAATCCACACAGGGATCAAATGCATCTGAATTAGCTGCCTGAAACTAATACCTCACCATACACACAACTCAGCCTGAAAAATTCAATCCAGAACGGCATTCTTGGTTATATAATTTCATTTTATGTTAGCAAGGTAAAACTAAGTAGAGTGTATTTATGTTTCTTTGATTTATTTGCTTTTTTGTTTAATATAAAATAGGGAAATGACCTACCTAAGAAATCTGATTTCTCTAGTTTTATATACAAAGGCTCAAACCACTCTTTAAGCAGATCACTGTTATTTAATCTAAGTTTAAAACTGTGGAGGGAGAAAAACTCTAATCCCTGCTCCTGTAATTAGTTTACTATTTTATTCAATTACTGTTTAATAAAAATTAACTTTTAGGGCTCTTACCCATGAGGCGAATGCTGTAACTGGTCAGCACACAAAGGCACCTACAGAACCATACCAATCCTGTCACGTATTTCTCCTCCTCCTCCTGCAAATCTTTTCTACTTTTCTCCTCAGCAGTAGAGCATTAGGGACTGGCCTCCAGTGATGTGCTGAATGCCACATGCATCCCGCAGGCTGGAACATCCCACATGTGCCACCAGCCAGCACTTTGCCATTTCAAAGCACCTCAGCTCCTGACTCCTTTGCAGGATGATTTCCTTGTTGCCGCCTCTAATTTTTTTTCCTCCGACAAATGAACAAATGAATTAATAAAAGGAAAAACTCCAGCATTTCTCAAAAAAGTAACTGGGTAACTACAGAGGGAAGAAGATTATAAAAAAGTACCAAATACATTTTCCAGAACTTCAGGGGAACATTAACCTCTCTTGATTGTCTAAATATTGCTCATCTGAATAAAACTTGATAGTAGATGGGTAAATTTCCTCATAAATCTAAAGGTTAATGCCATAACCGCAGAAGAAAGGCCAATGAATATGTGATGCTTTTGGGTGAAAATCAGTCCCACTCAGTAAAACAGGAAAAATGTAGGATGGACACCTCTGCCTTGCCCTAGTTGGAAATTACTCCTTATGACTTCCCACAAAGGGAACCTACTGTGTCCACAGAGCAGGGAGCCTTAACATCACGCATGCTAATAATGTTAATTTCAGGAGGCATTATGAGTAAGCAATAAAGACTCTCTTAGGTAATTTTTTGTGCTTACTCATGCTTTTTCAAATGATTACCTTGTACCTTTCATTTGATAAGATGGCTTTTACATCCAGAATTTTCACACTCTGCTGCTAATAAGTGTTTATGCTCCTGTCAGCAGTGTTTACATCAAAGTGCTGGTACTAAATGGTCAAAGTGATTTGAAAATGATTTCACAGCCTTTATCTGCTTTTAGCTAGATGTGTTTCTGATTTGGCCCTTTGCTTTTAGCAACATAAACAATAAATAGTACCCAATATTATGGAAATTCAATTTCAATATCTTTTTTTAACAGATTCTACAGGAGCAAATACTTTCTACTCACCGATTTGTATATTTTAATGCAATTCAAAAAAATAAAAAAAAAATCCCAGAGAAATTGAAATTAAAAACCACACTGAAAATGTTACTTTCTATTTACATAATGGTTTTAAAATAGAAAAACCTCTGACTAAACTTAATTCTACTTCATTTTCTTCATTTTTCTGTGATGTACAGTAATTTTTTATGCAAATGCTGATTAGCACATTTTCTTTAAATGAATAATAGTTTTGCTGACATAACTGCTGGCACTGTCACCTTAGAATGCCACATTTCCTTTTTTATTCACTTAGAAACTATGTGAATGACCAAGCAGCTTTTCCATGTCTGTAATGAAAAATCACCAAGGCCCTGTTTTCTTAAGCAAACAACACTAATTCAGCAAGTCCTGGATTTTCTTGTCATGTTTGAAATTTTCTTTTTTTTTTAAACCCAAGCACATAATCAGGGATGCAACTAAACGGAGGTTAATGGAGTAGTTAAGACAGGAAGATTTTTGTTGCCTATGTCTTTTTACATGCTCCAGAGGAAAAGGAATATTTCACTCTAGTAAAAGATTTAACATCAGTAAGATGAATATAAGGAATGCAAATGCTCTCCTCATTCACTGAATACTTATGAAGAGATTTTACAGAAACTTAATAATCATCCACTGAAACAAGTGGCTGGGAAGATGGAAAAACATGTATTTGGAAAACGAGCAGAAAGTATGGCCTGTGTCCCCAAAACAGACTGGGCGGAAGCTAAGTAAGTTAATTAAGAAAGGAGATACATCCCAGCCAAGAGCAGGGATAGGAAAGGATGAAGAGCCAAGCTCCAGTGCATAAAGGCTAAAAGGCCTCATCTACTCTTTCAAGGTAAATAAGACCTGTGATTTTCCTTGATTTACTGTCTAGCTAACAAAAGAAAGTGAAATATTTGTATGCTTGACTATTCTTTACTCACTCCACTGGAGATTCCTCTCTTTGAGCTGATTGCTGGAAGTCAGCCAAGGGATCTACAGCTAGTCATCAGTTACACAGCACAATTCACACTTGATGCTCTGAAAATCCTGTGATGTGAGATGTTATAGGTATAACCTCTATCAAATGATAAGTCATTAACACTCTACTAGCTTTTGGTTTCCAACCTGTCCAAATATCTGTTTTGATTCACCCTTGTCCTCAGTGTTTTTATGTTTGTTCTATGACAGTTAAAATTTTATGACCTTATGAATTTATTTAAGAATCTATTTAGCTATGAAAAAAACCCAAAAAGTTAGGAGACTGAAAAAATTAGTTGCAGATGTGAGGATCATGCACATTTTCTCAGGCCCTGAGACAAAGAACTCATGAACTCATAGTTCATTCTATAGAAAATATGCTTAAAGGCATTTCTTAAACTTGGGAGGGTGCCGCTTTGCTCTGTACAACTATAGAAACAGAGATGTAGTGTCACAAAAGAAGGGGATGTGCAGCACAGAAGCTTGGTTACAATTCTAAATATTGTTCACTTTTAATTAGAGGATTCATCTGAAAGAGTCACAAATATATGCAACGCAATCCACGACACAAAAAAATGGAAGTTCTGCCACCAGTTTTAAAGCAGCAGAAGGAACACACTCCCTTTACCTGTTCTCCTTTACCCAAATACAGAGTTTCTTTCCTCTCCTATGCTGTATTCAAAAGCACAGCTTCATTGGGAAGTTGGCCCCAGGAAGGCCAATGGTATCCTGGGGTGCATCAAGGAAATGTGGCCAGCAGATCGAGAGAGGTGATCCTGCCCCTCTGCTTGGCCACATCTGCAGTATTGTGTTCAGTTCTGGTCTCCACAGCTCAAAAAAGACAAGGAGCTACTGGAGAGGGTCCAGTGGAGGCCACAAAGATGGTTTGGGGTCTGAAGCATCTCTCTTGTTAGGGAGACTGCGGGAGCTGGGCCTGTTTGGTCTGGAGAAGAGAAGACTGAAAGGGGATCTCATTAATGCACATGAATATCTCAAAGGGGGTGCCAAGAGCATGGTGTCAGACCCTTTTCAGTGGTGCCCAGCAGAACAATGAGGAGCAATGCCCATAAACTAAACACAAGAAATGCTACCTCAACATGTGGAAGAACTTCTTTGCACCAAAGGTGGCAGAGCACTGGAACAGGTTGCCCAGGGAGGACGTGGAGCCTCCCTCTCTGGAGACATTTAAAACCCACCTGGCCACATTCCAGTGTCACCTTCTCTAGGTGAACCCTGCCTTGGCAGGGGCTGTTGAGCAGATGATCTCCAAAAGTCCTTTCCAATCTTTAAAATTCTGTGATCTTGTGAAAACTAGCCAGGATTTGTTCTGACTAGCTGAACTGATATAGGTGCTTAATTTATCTGACACATTTCTTCTTTAATGGACATTCTCTGGTTAAATAGTATAGTCACACAATCACACTTACAATACATACACAATCATTGGTATACTGAAAACAAAAACATTGCCTCTTACTTTTTCCCAAATTCACTCAAGTTAGCCAAGAAAGAAGCTCTTTCACTTTCTGTATCAATAATGTTACTATTCCCTTCTCTAACAAGTCATTGGGCTTAGAAGACTCATTCCTTTTCTGTCACTTCCAGACTTTTGCTGGACACCTTGTACAAGGCTAAATCCCACCACTTTTTGCTTTTATTTTCCTCTCTGTAGAAAACAGGGAGTAAATAACAACCTCCCTGCAAAGCACTTGGAGGCACACAGCAGTGACAACTACAAGAGCACTTGCTATAATCAAACAAATATGCATCTTTAGAAAACTCCAGAAAAACATTTATTTTAACTGAAAATGGAGCTCACAGTAGGTGATTGTTTTGTTTAACACACACACTTTGGGCCCCTATAGCTGTGACACTGCTCAGTTAAATTAGGGCAGAGATCAAATTCTTAGACAAGCTTTACCTTTAACTTTAGAGAATTGAGTTTTTCCTCCCTGAGATGCTCTCTCAGCATCTCTCGGTGGAGCCTCTCCTGTTCCATGGCAAACTCGCCCAGGGTATACTGGCGCACACTGTTGTGGCGAGTGGACATTCCCAGCGTGCTTCCTCCTTGGCTGGGAACACTGGTGAAGCCTTGCCTTCTCGTGAAGTAATACACAGTAACACAGTTAAAATGGACATTCTTCGTTCTCTTCCGCTTCTCTCTCTTCAGGATTGAAGAAGCTGGAACAGAGGCAGATTTCAGTGTGAATGGTAACTTGCAGTCAGGCAGCAGATGTGTTAAGATAAAGGGAACTGCACAAGTGACAATACCTGACTACACAGACACCATATTCCAAGGTGAGAAGAATGAGAAGATAACATTAGAAATATTTACCACATATGCAAACCTAGAAGCCACTACAAGCTGTTACAGTTATGAACACCATTGTCTACTTCAGAAGAGAAATACTTGGCCAGGAAAGTTTTTGTTTCCCATTACATCATAAAAATGTTTTATCCTTTTACTAAGAAAGCAACCAAATCCCAGCAAAAGAAACCTCTTTCAATGTCACCACACAGACGGTGATCCACCGACATGCACCTCTTCCAACCCCTGCCAACAAAGCTGCACAAGGCAGCAGAGATCCACATCACTACAGCACTGGGTCACACTGACAGAAAAGATTAGTATATCCTATAATCTAGTTTGTGATAAATTGATGCTGGAAAAACTATAAAACCAGTATGTTTAGTGTTTCATACTGTCTCAAAAATTCATACCATCATCATCACCACTGAATGATATAGAAATGACTACCAGTCAGATCCACTTTGTTTTTCTTTACCTTCGTCCAACTTTCTGCTGCCATCCACTGAATACGTGTGTGTGTGTATAGTCTAACGTGTAGAATTTTGACAAAAAATTAAATCTAGTATTTTCTAACTCTTTTCTGATTCCAGTCACACCTGTGCTCAGGTTTTTTAATAAACATATGCAGTAATATATGAAACTTGTTTAAAAAAATGCCAGATTTTAACTGTTAAATATTCTTCTTCTTTTGGTTCTACAGACACGTAGCAACTCCTTCCCATGACACTGATCTACTGTTTCTCACTGATAATAGCAGCATGCCTTTAGAGGAAATAAAAAAAGACACACAAACCTTAGAGAAAGGTAAGGGACACTCCTTGATTTTTAAGATGAGCAGTCCAATTTATTTGATTTGTTGCAAAATACCCAACAGGTTGTTGAGAATGCAGCTTATAAGTCATTGCTTTGCAGTTTATAGGCAACAACTGCAGGTGTGTGCAGGTATGAATGAGAGACCTCATTGCCAGAATTCAGGCAGTAAAATGATTTAAAGGGTGCCTGACCACTCTTGAATGGCTTGCAATCATTCTTTAAAAGCAGTAAGAGCAACAAGACGTACACTGATAATCTAGAACTCCACCATTTCTAGAAATGGGATCCACCAGGTCTTCAGGTCTGGTTTTGTAACAGGTCTGGTTTATTGTCACAGGTAAAACAAAGTTCAGCCTTGATTACTGTTACTATGTTGTGAAATGTTAATCACCACCAACATAAATCCACAAACTTCTACATGAAGTAAAACTGTCAAAACACCCAGCATCATCTACCAAACTGTGGGAAAACCAAGTATATTAGAAAATAAAGCCCTGTATCCAAATTACAGGCAGTGTATCCTACAGACATTATCACAGAACTCTTTGTGGCTCACTATAACAGGATTACGTTTCCTAAATACTAATAAGCTGCTAAAGGTATGGTAAAGTATATGGTTTGCTATATAAGTAACAGGCACTTCAGACCTCCTGCAGGTATGCTGGATTATAAATATAAAACAGACAAATAAGATCAGGTCCTATTACTCATATGCTGCTAGTAAAGCGTGCTACAAAAAAAGGTGCAGCATGTACAAAAGGAAATGAAAAGAAAAATTCTGTTACATTAGGCATGTTTAACTTACATCCAAGTTGAAGCAAATCTCATATCAACAGAGCTTGTCAAAAGTATTTATAGGAAGCCTTTAGTGAGGGAAGAGGGTATTTCATTAGCAGACTAGTTGGTAGGGATGTATCAATTTTGCATGATAATAAATATGGTTTTAATGTGCTGTTATTTTTCACATATATCAATGTTCCAAAACAAAACTACCTTTAATAAAACCAATTTTTAGCATTTGTAAGATGGGGTTATTTTCGTACTGAGACATTCTCTTTCAATATAACATAAAAGCAAATACTCTAAATCAGAACCTGCACTGCCAATATGCTCTAATACATAAGAAAGTGCATATTAAAAAAAAAAAACCTTTTCTGCTGAATGAGGTATCTAAACCATTCTGGAGTGTATCCAATTTCTGATATCAGTATCAATGTTATTTGGATCTCAACTGGATGATGCCTCTATTTCAGAATAAATACTGGCAGCTACTGAAAGGCAGGCAGGATTTTTGTCAAATAAATGAACCAGTCACAAATGAAATGAGAAATAAAACTACAGCAAAATACTCAAAGAAAAAAAAGGAAACTTGCTCTTGAAAAAAAAATATATTCGCATACATTTCATGAAGAAATCAAAGGTAATTGCACCAGTAAATCTCACAAGTTAGAGAATCACACAAACCTTTGAATCGTCATCTGTAAACCTGAATATCTATGACATAAGGTCTGTGTTGATATTTATCTGGTTTAGATCTTAGCTGTGGAACGCCTGACAGAACTGCTTTACTGGCAGGAATGACAAATGCTGCAACAAAAGCACTTCTGTTTTTTCAAGTCTCAATCTCCTTATGGTAGAGATACTACTTTAGTACTAACGGCTAAACATAAATAAATGACCCTTAAGTTATATTCACACACTACACACTAACATTATTAGTTAAATGAAGCTAAGCAGAAGAGGCTGTGATTTAGTTACCCCCAGATGGGGAAAAAAAAATCTCTGAAAAAAACTAGATGGCATGAATGAGCTTTTACACTATGTGCATTTTTGCCATGTGTGTGCATCAAAATTTAGAACATGAATTTCAAGCATTGCCATATATTTATGCCTAAAAGTTCAGTCAGCATTCTCTCAGTTAAGACTGCAGATGTCATGGGCTGTCTTAAAGAACCCACTAATGCATGTCTTCAATTTTTTACAGTTCTTATCAGTTTCAGTAATTGAATTGTCAACGCCAAACCATCAAAGTTGTTTGTTTGTGGGTTTTTTTTTGATATATCACTGATTAAAACTGTCACAATAGAATTAAGATGAACTTCATGAAAATGTTGACACATGGTAACTTCAGTGTCACCAGCACTGTAAATTCAGCACTAGAATGAAGATGTGTACGAAGATAATGTGAGAGCTAACACGCATTTGCTGTAAATGCCATTAAAGTTTGTGCTGTTATTTATTAACATTATAATTCTGAGTCTGACAAATTATATGACAGTCTGTAATTAAACACACATGTAAACATTTATAGCCCTCAGAATACTTGGGAATACTTTTTCTGGAACACATACTATCTTTTGGAAGAGCTCATTAAAGGGCAGAGTTAAGGCCCTGTGAAGAACTCCACAGTCATCTCCTGAATGCTACTGTCAGGAGGAGTTAGAATATATTCATATTTATGTGAATTTTGTTTACAAAAACAGATCCGGCAGGAGCTGCAGGAGTTTACAGGGTAGTATTTGATTAGTAGTATTAGTCAAAAGCACAGATTAGAATGTCAGCGAGGAGACATGAGAATTGTGACCACCTCAGCTACAAAGGACATGGAAAGAAGCACAGTCAGCACTGCAAAGCGCTGTGTTCTTGCTCTATTACACTCCCAAAAATCTCTGAGCAGAGGGCTGCCTTGATGTGAGCTCAAAAATGCTATTAAATATTGAATGGAAATGCTGAAATGCTGAACATTTTCCAATGTCAGGGACAAAGTGCTCTGTAACTGATTCAAACCAACCAAAACAGAACTACCACCTTATCAAGAGTCTGGGGCATTTGTTATTTTGCATGCACCGTACCTTACACAGTATATTAAATTTGCTGGAATCACTGCTAAGGACACTGTTTAGCTCAACACAGAGCAGAAGAACACACAAAACATGTATGTTCTGATCTGTTAGAAAGCATGAATATATACCCAGCAAAATTTACTGAAAATTTCAAAAATTCAGGTTTTATCATACTTAGTCATAATTTATTTCTTGTATCTTGGTATTTCTTGTCATCATTGGTCCATCCAACTCCCAAATCCCATGAAAAGTAGTTTTCTAAAGGGGAAAATCAGTATTTCCACTAGCAATCCAACCTATGCTTAAAAGATTCACCCAAGTTTCATTTGTATATGAATAAGTTATAACTAGTGCAATAGGTAAGCAAGAGCAGTAATATGCTGGCAGACTGAAGCAAAGCTTTCCTGACTTTCTCTCTCATATGTCCAAGGCACTATGCAGCAGCACTGTCCATTTGCCTTTCAACATCCTCATTTTCCAAGCTGGGCAGTGAAGCTACAGCAGTGTGAAACTTGAGGAAGATGCAGCACTTCCTTCTGTGTGTTTAGTGGCTGAAATGGAATCCAAACCACCACCTGAGAAAAGCACCCGCTGAAGCTGTATTCATCCATCAAATGCAAAATCTGCTTCCTATTTTTATACAATCCTGATAGGAATGACATTTTAAGCTCATCATGTTTTTCTAACATTTTTTACCCAGGAAACTGGGAGTCCTTTGATTACGAAACTTAAATGATCTCAGTTCTGGCTGAACTCCAAGACATAAGCACTTTCTTCTGCTGTCTCAGCTATTCTCCTGATGTCAAAGACACAGTAAAATAAATGTGAACCATATGGCTCCCCCACAGATTACTCACACTCCTGCATCAATGAGGGCAAAGCAATGCATTGTCACCAGTGCAGAAATATTTTAGGCACGTGAGAATTTCAAAAGGCTGGAAAAAACATGTGTGAAGCAGCCTTTTGGATTAAAGATTTATCTTAGAGCAGTGGAAATGCTGCATTTCTTACACTCTACTACCAATATGTCTGCTTTTTACAAACTCAGTGTCATATAAACCATTATGGCAAGAAGGATTAGCACCATTCTCCATCTGCTCCAAGACTTTCCATGCAGTGTTTCATCAAGTCTAACACCACAGAACAGAAAAGACTAATCCCTCCTGGTAATCCAGGTCAGAACACTGCTTATAAAAGCCATCTTGCTTCCCAAACCTCATGGAAAACAGAATCTAGGAAAAGGTTGCATCCAGAAATTGCTTCTACCTCTTTCTCTTACCTCTCTTTCTATCCCGTTGTCCTCCAAAAGGTATTTTCTAAGAGTTTCCATACACTCAATTTACAAGTTTCCAACCCTGAATGATAAAATACTTTGCCTACATGCTGGAAATCTTCATTAAGAGGAAATTCTGTGACATAAAATACACCCTCCAAAACAAATATGTAGTCTTGAGGACAAGGGAGGTATTTTCTAGAAGAAATTTGAATCTTGAAGTCTAGAAGGGAACTGCATACTCAGTTGTACATTAGTGGAAATTTGAGAGAAGAGGGGACAATGCTGTGGAACACCACCACCTACCTAAAGCACTTCACTACTCTTTCTAGCAGCTTCCTTTAGGGTAAAACCAAAGCTAAATTCACCTCACAGGAGGAGCTGGATGGGAATGCTTGCCTAATGCCAGATTTAAGTCACATTTGAAAAGGTTTTTGAAAATTACTAGCTCACAGACAAGTCTGACATGAATAGAAAAGATTTGATTAGTATTTTAAGCAGTTTACCCCACTGTTAACTATTTTGTCTGAAATCTTGCAGAAATATTTAATTGTTAGGATGCCCACTAGAAGATGGAACCTGACCACTAAAATTTCAGTGAAAGCTTTAAGTTTACTTCCTCAGCACCCTCTACCTCCAGAGTGCTTTTCTGTGACATACATCATACTCCACTCTGCAAATATTATCAGTCTGTAGGGAGGAGTGGAGATGGTTGAGTGCTCACCATTTCCTCACCATTTCCTCTAAATGCCAACTGCTGTTCCATAGGTGATTATTCCTGACCTTGGCCCCAGTTTGGTGAGGAGGAAAGTCCTACCCGGGATTCCTGTAGGAACACCCATGCATAACAATTGCATTCCCTAAGCTCTCCTATGACAGTACAGGCAATCCTTTGTCCCATCCTATGTGTGACTTCTGTGAATGGCCATTTCATGCAAACACAGCTACCCATTCAGCTGACTGACACTTTGCATTTACAACCATATTTTATGTATCTATCGTGAACATCTTCTGACAAAACGATTTTGTTTGATGTTTTCTAAGCCAACAAAATAATTATGTAATGCAAAAACTGTCTCTCTTGTTGTATTGTGTGCAAAGTGCACTAATTTATAACAGAGAAATTATTTTAAAATATAGAAACATAATTAGTTACACAAGCCATTCTAAAAACTAGTAGGAGCCTGGTTTATAACCCCTCTTCAATTTTTAGCAATTCTCACCACAGTATTCCTTATTCCAGATGAAGAGATGCTGTCATGGTATACCCTGTCCTGTCATACTGTTTGAGTTTGTGCAAAGATATTGCACTACATTTCACTGAATTTATTTGCATTTCTTCCTTTTAATGCTTAGATGAGCTGACTTATTTTAAAATCAAATACAAGAACCTCTCAACCTGTTAGCATTTCGTATCATGAGTCAACAAATAGCAATAACAACATATTCCTCATTAACAAGGAAATTCCAAGCCTGGTTAATGGCAACATAAATAACTGCAAGATTCCATGAAAAAAGGAATGAATGCCTGCATTTAGTTACACTTGTTATCCCATAAGAAACCAGCACCACCATGTCTAACTCATTTAGATTTCTGTCATTAACCAGCAACTAAACATGCAGCTTAAGTTCAAAGCTCAGGTAGTGTCTTGTGCTATTAAGCTTACAGCAAATAAAACTTCATCCCTCTATGAAGATAATTCAGAAGAAGCTACACCTTCCTAAGGATTTCACACCTTCTTTCACATTATGTATGGCCACATAGATGAAGCAATCTCAGTGAGTTAGCAACTCTACAAAATTCAGTGCTTTACAGGGCATATTGAAGGGACTGCAACAGGGATGTATTTGTGTTTTCAAATTCCTCATTACCTTTAACAGCAAAATCAAAGGATGGCAAGAGCACTTAGAGACCAAAAGGTTTTCTCAGAGCCCTCAGTGACCTGCCCATTCCTAATGAACCAAAATACATCCAAAAGTACTCTAAAGACAGTACCCAAATTAGTGGAATGGTGGGACCTGTGATTATGGCCACAGGATAACCTTGCTCATGACAGCGATGTTAATGGCAATAGAGAGATAACTGATGGAGGATATCAACCAGACTGTTGGTGATGATCACCTTATCAGATAAGCTGTTGGTGGCCATCACAAGTGACTCTGCAGGTGAGGAAGAGAAGTGTCAGCTACAGAACACTGAAGCTGAAATAGCAGAGGAAAACGGCAGCTCCTTATGTTTCTTTAGAGATGCATCTGTGATTAATGTGCTGTGGGGAGTTATTACCAGCACCAAAGTGCAAAGGACAGGACTTCACAAGGTCCCCACAGGTCTTTCAATTGCATGTGATTCTGTAAGTTAAATTTGTATGTTCTTCTGTATCAGAAAAAAACCCACCAAGCATTTAGAGGCAGGTACCTCACCAAAGCAGGGAGAATCACAGACAAAATCATCAGATTACTAATGTTGGAAAAGACCTCCAAGATCATAAAATTATTTTTGACTGAATACCACCATGTCCTTTAAACTCCATCATGAAGTGCAATGTCTACTTGTTTTCTGAATACTCCCAGGAATGGTAACTTCTCCGCTTCGCTGGGGAGCCTGCTCTAATGCTTCTCTTTCAGCGAAGCAACTTTTCCTAATATCCAACCTAAATATCTCCTGGCACACTTTGAGATCGTTTCCCCTTGTCTGTGAGAAGAGACCCCCACCTTGCCACAACCTTTCATGGAAGTGTAGAGATAAAGTCTCCCCTGAGCCTCCTTCTCTCTGCTGAAAACCCACAGCTCCCTCAGCTGCTCCTCATAGGGTTTATGTTCCAGACCCTTCATGAGCTTCATTACCCTTCCCTGGGAGGGTACATATTCCCCCAGCTGAGCTGGAATGTGGAACTCGGTGCTCCTCAGTGCACACAATATAGGAATGGTCAGGGTGCTGTACTGACATCCTCAACAGCAATTCCAGGTTTTTCAGCTTGCTGTGGAGCTGATGAAACACAGCAGTGGGGTGCCAGAACTGAACAGGGCAACTGAAAGGAGCTCCAATGGCACTTTGAGTGCTCCAGCCCTGTAACCCATGTATGCCTAAGTCCTGACTAATACTGTACGTTCAACGCTTGCACTGCTACTTGGAGATGAACATCCTTCTTACTGATATGAAGGCAGGTCTGTGAAATGGGACAGGCACATGGACTTGCTAGTAATACGCTTTGGCATCCATTAAAGTAAATCTGCAATGACTAATGACCTGCTGAATCAAACTGAAATTGCTTCAATGGACTGAGAAAGGTAAGTAAAATATACAACAGGGATTATATCTGCCAGCAGTAATGAAGGCACTCCATCACCATTTGCTAAGAGATTTTAAAATGTGCACATTTGTAAAAATACACACACCTTATAAAGAAAATGCTAATGTTAAAATTTGTCTATTCTTTATGGACTGTAATTTTTATTTACTGACTCAGTTGCCTGCAACCTAGACTAGGGATTTATTAATTTCTTCTTGTTGCTGTCTTTATTTGTTTAAATGGCTTTATTTTCAAAGAAACTCTGTGTAATACAAGCAATAGTCACAAGCAATAGCACTTAGGGTATCTCAGTCATGTGTTTTCTGCCATCACACTACAGGGTTAATTGCTGAGAACAAAGTTATCTTCTGGTAGTTCTGCCCCACCTGAATGATCCACAGCAGCTGTGTGCCTCATTTAGCTGGCAGGTTAAACTGACTTTAAGACTAATTGAGCAGAATTCTTGCTAGGCTCCTGTTTATCTGACCCAATACATATTGTTTCAAGGGTTGTGTAAATACAGAGATGCATCAGCTGTGCTAGATGGATTTATATACAAAATGCCTGCTTTCTAAAGTGCTGAAGAGATTGTAGTTACAAGCAATTTAGAATTATCTCTTTGTCAGGTCAAATAGAAAGAAAAAAATAAGACTTAGAGGACCACGTTAGCATTTTTTTTTAAATTCTCAATTTAAGAATTAATATATAGATCATGATGTTGACAACAGGTCACACAACCCTCTCCCCCTTTTCCAGTCAGTAAAAGAGAGTTTATAGTCAACTTTGTATTTACCTATATGAAAAGAGACCAGAAAAAAGATGGTACACAGGATCTGACAGTGTCTCACTAAATAGAACAGAAAATGGTATAAAATGTCAGGAAATAGCTTGGGAAGATAACCTCCATCTAGGAGGTATTCAGGCATGTAACAGAGGCAAGGAATCTCACAAGCCTTTTTTCTGCACGGGCTCTTTTCAGTCTGCTCACTGAAAAAAAGTCTCACAGAACTCAACCTTATATTCAGATTCAAATATTCAACTTAGAAAAGCTCATCTCTTGTTGTTTACTATGGAAGATGAATGAGTTTAGAGCTTGAAAAAATACCCTGCAATGTACACTGTTGTCAGTTTTGTTAGTATACATTACATGTGCATGCAATTTTCAGGTGAGTATCACACAAGAGCTCATAAGTAATACAAGGGTTCTATATTTGGTTTCTTGGAATTTAGGCTGATGCATCTATTTAAAGACAATACTTTTTTTAAAATACTATCAATGCACACACAAACTACTTGCTCTTTCTATTTCTATACCACCAATGGATATACCCAAATGTATTTTTAGAAAAATGTAATATGTGCAATTTCTATATGTGTGTGAGTGCACACACAGATAAACATTTATTATTCTGGCCACAAATATCTCAGATAAAACATTAATCATAACATTGAAATACTGTAGTTTCTCTTACAGAAAGGCAAGTTCCTTTAAACTAAATTATTTATTATGTCAACTACAATCAAATCTTATGCATGTATTACAACTTCGAAGTTTGTCCCCTGAATCGTTCCCTTTCACTGTATCACCTACACTCGTATTCACAATAAAATTTTGGTCTTCTATGTGGGTGGGAATGACTGTTTGATGTAAAAAGCCTGTTTTCATTCTATGATGAATAATCAACTAACTTCTTCAACAGATGCAAATGTTAAAGTAGCAGCATGCAGATAATATTGTCCCCAATACAATTTTCTAAATACTAATCTAAATTCAGATTTCTAAATATACCAGAGGTTTACTGGGTCACTTACTCCTTTGTGGCACTTCAATAAAATAGGTCCCCAACTAGCACTGCATCTTAAATATCATATAGCACCTCAAGAGTGTTCCACGTAAATCCATTTCAAGTCGTGCCTGTCCCTCCTGTGCACAGAAACATTCCCTACCAGAGCAAAGAGGATTCAGACCCTCACATCCAAAGGCCCGCTCAAACTGAACAGCAGCATCTGGAAGGTAAGTCAGTTATAAGAACATTCATATCACATGCTATAAACATGATTTCTAGGCACATCCATACCACTCAGTTACATGGAACACACTCTGTACGGGCAGCAATGAGGAGCCTCACATACTCCTTGGCTCACACTTTTAAGGAGTAACTCCACAGAGGAGATCTAAATGCAACAGAGTTGAAGGAAGCAAACCCTTGCTTTTTAGAAGATGCAGTTCACTATTAATAAATAATATAAGCACCTGAAACAAGTATCATAAACTGCAAACATAAACTGTAAATTTATCATTCCCAGAAATATATGCTGCAAATGTAGCTTTGCTAACTTAAGACCAAATTCTTATTTGTGCACAAAACCATTGCAAAGTACAGAAATATCCTCTGGTACCTGAAAAATAGAAACTATTCAGATAATGTCCACCATACACAAGATTCATGAGTTCCAAATAAAAGAAAGCTTATATTGTTTTTAGAGAACTCTCACCAATACTGTATTACAGAGAGCTGACAGCTGCAATACATTTAGCTAAGGAAAATAAATTGAGCTAAAGCACTTTCCCTACAGTACCTGCTTGAACTATTTTGAACACAACTCCTAACATTAACTACAAACAGCCACATAATTCAAATAGCAAATAGGTAGGAGCTTCCAAGAGACTTTAAACTTTTACAATAGTGTAACAGACAAGAAGTCAAAAGAATGTAAGAGTATTTTACTAAGTATTTTTGAGCAAGTTACAAACTGAACATCATGGAGAGACTGGTTTATGATCTGTTCAATTAAAAATCATCATGCTTATCTTACCACAGGATTTATTTTATTTTGAGAAACATGAATAATTCGTTAGGTACACAGAGTTAGTACTTACGGGTAAAATGATTAGAAGTGGATGGATTGACACTATCACCACTGTCAGCACTTTCACTGCTGGAAATGTCATCATCTGATTCCCTCACAGAGGAACAAGGTGAGGAGCCATCAACTTCTTCAAACTTCCTCTTTAAAATTCCACTCATTGCTGCAATGCTGTCACATGTACCTGTAACAGGAACAGAGGCAATGAGGCACTGAAACATCCAGCTGCAGAATATGCAATCATAAACTCCAAAGTAATTTTTATTTCAAAATAGCAGTAAATTGCCACTTCTAGTCTTGAATCATCATTTAATATGAAATTGCACATGACTAATTAGGAGAGTGAAGCCATAGAGAAGAAAAAAAAATCTTAAATCCTACTCTAACTTGACATGTATGCAGGTGATTATTTCACTAGAATAATCTGTAACAGATTGCTTTCAGGGAGTATTTTTCCCACTATGTCAACAGCATCCCTATCTTCTAGGTTATGTTGTAAAATTTCAAACAAAGAAAAAAAATTATGGACTTGGTCCTTCCTTTGGCTGCCACAGGAGGAAGGAATGTTCACAATCAGGGATGAAATTAAGAAGAAATCATCCTGAACACTATAGTTCCCAATGCTAAATATAAGTGATGCAACCAGTGTTCACACCACCCTTTAAGAATTTCATCTGATAATTCCAATATTACAGACAGATAAAAGACAGTGAAGGCACAAAGACCATATATGAATTTGTGCTCAATAAACACTTGGATTTCAGAAGTTACCCACACCAGTTAAACACACCACCTGCCTCCCAAACGTTCTCCTGTCCCAGCTACCACGGGTTTATGAAAGGCAGGTCACCCCTGACTAAGCTGATCTCCTATTACAAGGTGACCTGCTCAGTGGTTGAGGCAAAGGCTGTGGATGTTGTCTACCTGGACTTTACTAATGCCTTTGACAACACTTCCCACAGCATCCTCATGGAGAAACTGACTGCTTATGTCTTGGATGGGTGCAAAATCTGGCTGGCTGGATGGCCCAGAGAGAGTTGGGGAATGGAATTAAATCCAGTTGGTGGCTGGTCACTAGTGGTGTTTCCCAGGGATCAGCTGAGGCCAGTCTTGTTTAAATATCTTTATCAGTGATCTGGACAAGGGGATCAAGTGTCCATCCCCTCAGTCATTTTGAGATGACAGTAAATTGGGCATGAGTCCAAAGAAGGGCAATGAAGCTGGTGAAGGTCTAGAAAGTGACTCATGTGAGGAGCAGCTGAGAGAGCTGGGACTGCTAAGTCTGGAGAAAAGGAGACTCGGGGAGGACCTCATCACTCTCTAAAACTCCCTGAAAGGACTTTTTAGCCAGGTGGGGGCTGGCCTCTTCTTCCAGGTAACAAGTGACAGGACAAGAGGAAATGGTCTCAAGCTATGCTGGGGAGGTTTAGATTGGGTATTGGGAAAGATTTCTTCAACACAAGGGTGGTCAAGCATGGGAATGGGCTGCCCAGGGAAGTCACCCCAGAGCCCTGGAGGTATTTAAAGACGTGTAGATGTGGCACTTGGGTACATTGTTTAGTGGTGGGCTGGTTAGGTTAATGGTTGGACTCAATGATCTTTGAGGTATTTTCTGACCTAAATTATTCTGTGATACCAAAATTAAGAAATGAAATGCCTAATATATTCCTGAGGTTGAGTAGAACATTATAAAGCTAAGTATCCATGAAGAAATTTAGCAGCATGTCCTGGTTCCAGCCAGGGCAGGGTTAATTTTTTGCAATAGCCTGGAGGGGGCATGGCCAGGACACCAAGGTTATTCTGTACCACCTCACATCATTACTGGGGGCAGGAGGAAGGGAGTATTTTCTGGGGAGTAGAAGTTTCTTATGGCTCCAATTCCAAGCCAGAGAGAGCTGGTGTTGTCTATTGTGGGTTTCCACAGTGAGCAGTAACATTTCTTTTCTTGTACTCTCTGTCTTGAATATTGTTGCCCTTACTGTTCCTCTTCTTATCTCATCGCCATTTCCAGTAATTTGTTCTTATCTGAACCCATGATCTTCACCTTTTGTGCCTCCTATTCTCCTCTCCAGCCGACTGCAAGGGGGGGGGAGAGTGAGCGAGCGGCATCGTGGTTTGGAGAGTTTCTGTGGGAGCACTAAACTGGGGAGTATCCCCCCTAAACCGTGACACAGCAGAGGCAGAAATACTGCATGTAATTAACAAACGGAGAAGAGATCAAGAACAGCTGGAGCCTGCCCAGAGGACACACAGCTGCCACCATCCTGCCTGCAGCACTGCAAAGACAAATGCTCCTAACACTTATCCAAGGAAAGTTTGTCTGGGATTGATGACACACTGTACTTGTCAGGGACACACAACCCAGCACTATGGACTTGACAAAGGGTTCTGCCCAATCCCACGGAAAGCAAGAAAAATAAAAAATTCATTTATATTGCTCATGAAACAGAACTGTTAAAATCTTTACAGTTACCTTTCTGATTCCTTAATTCTGGACCAGCCACATTCTGCTCCTTCCAGGAAACTGAACTAGATACACTCCAGAACTCCCTTCCTACCAACATTTCTATGGCACTGTGTTTAAAACACCAATATATCTGCGAGGAAGCTTGCGTAAGCTGGGCTAAATGGCTACTAAAGAAGACAAGGTTAAAGCAGAGATTCCAGTACTGGCCAAAACAATTAGCACATTTCAGGGTTTTGGCTCAGGCCACTTCTTGCTTTCCTGAATTATGCAGGACGAAGCAGGTGCCAGAACCATTCCCAGCAGGCAGGCTGGATGAGGGCACCTGGGTTTTGGCAGAGGCCTGACAGCTCAGCAATTGTGGACAAGAGTTGTATCCTGCCACTTGGCAGCAGAAGCCAGAGAATGCTGTCCCTAGCCCATATCTTTCTTATCTTTTCAACTGGCACAGAGGCAGTCTCAGGGATGTAGCCCTTGTGCTCTGACCCTGCAAGCACAGCACTTCAGCAGGTTCTCCACTATCTTTGCTCACACTTGGCCTCACACCAATGTCTCCTATGTATTCTACAGCTCCCTTCAAGCCTCAAATACCAGTTTTCTTCCTGGAAAAAAAACGAAGTGACAGTGTGAAGAGAACTATAGCCTTTCAGCATGGTATGAAGTTATAACAAGATAAAGGTGGATATATGAGAATGAGAACTACCAAAAAAAAAAAAAAGAGAAAAAGTAATAAGAAAAAAAAAAAGAAAAAGTAGGACTCACCAGCTTACAGAGTCTGTAAGTTGAATTCCAAATCATAGTTCTGCAAACAGTGAAGCCTGTCTATATGAAATGCACGAGTTGAGGTGGCAAGAACACAGTAGTTTCTTCCCAGTGCAAAGAAGTTTAGTTCTAGTTACTTGTTTTGCTTTGCTGACAAAGCATTTTACCCTGCCTACCAGCTCCCAAGCACAGCAGGATGGACTTATGAGCAGGTTTAAACTTGCCTTTGTAAGTCAAAACTAAAAATTGCATATACATTATACAACATTTTAATGATATTATTAAATTGTAAGGATTAGAACAGAAGTTTTATAATAAGGGAGTTCATTCACTTCTTGAAAATCAAAAGCTCTAAAAAACACACATGCAATTGTACCAAGTGTAATATCCTGTCTCCAGCAGTAGTCACTATATAATGCTTCAGTGGAAAGCAATGGGATGCAAAATCCAGCCAAAACCACTGCAGATACACAGCTCGGCTTCCTCATGCTTACAGCCAATTTCCCCTAAGCATGAGACTAGAAATGCTGCTATATGACAGTGCTCAGCCTCTTAGAAATTCACTTGACTTGGTCTCCTGAGGCAACAAGTTTCTTATTAGTTTTCTGTGAGAAGAAAAAAACCATAACAAAACACATCTTCTGAAACTATAGCCACACCCCCTTCAAAATCACTGCAGTTTCAATCTCTACAATATTTTGGACAGTAAGCAGCAGGAAAGAAGCAGTGTCCAGCAGCATGCTGTACTAGACAGAACTACACAGGTACCCCCCACAAAATGGAGACAGCTGAAGAGAAATCACTGACATCTTGTTGCTGTATTATAGTGGTATTTCCATTTCAGTAGTGATTACATTACACAGGAGGTAGAGTGCATCTGCTGATCCTGTACAGAATTAGGAAATGCCTTTATATGTGAGGGGTGTGCAGGGAGGAACAGCAATGGAGACACAAATGAAACTGCACATTAAGTTCCGCATCCCAAGCTGGGGCATCTGTCCAATGGCTGCAGTTGCTGGAAAGCACCTGGCACGCTCCTGCCTACACTCCCAACCTCACAGCTGTGCAACCCTTAACATCCTGCCTACCTCTGGGGAGCTCCCCAAGCCACACAGCCTCTTGCTGACAGTAGTCCTCTTTTAATGTGGGAACTAAAGCATTCATCAGCAAGAACAAGGAAGAGAAAATGAGCAAGAAACTGCAGGTCTGAAAACACTTGAGCACTTGCTTACTATTCAGATTCTTCCCAATTCTGCTTTAATCATCCCCAGAACAAGATGCAGAATCCCATCAGAAGGTGTAGCTCATGAGAATAACGTAGAGGGAGCACCGGTCCCCAGTACAGCCAACATGTGCCTGCTTTTGGAACTGGTAGATATTTCCTAGGGCTAGAAAACAAGAACAGAGGGAGTGATGTGCCATCTCAACAGGTACACTTCGACACCTCACAGCTACACCTGCTCAGTGTCCCCCTGCAAGGGCACAGGGACATACAAATGGCTGATTATTGCCTGCTGACTGAGCAACAGCTGCTTTCACTGAAGCAACCAGAAACTCTGAAATTACTCCAACGTCCTTGTCATTAGTCGTCCCTCAGACCAAAGAAGGCTCTGACAATCGGTCACCAAATTGTCTTCTTCAAAGGCATGTGAGCTTTTCCAGGGTCTCACTTTCAAGTTCCCCTAGCATAAAGGCACTTCTGCACATACCCAGAGTTACAGAGACTTGAGATATCTGAATAAGTTCCTGTTGAGGTCTCCCTGGGAGCCTGAAACTTCATGTTCTTCCAAGTAAAGTGTCTTATCTATTATGAGTGCGAAGCATGTTGAGAAGGAAGAGGGACAGAAAGGCTGGGCGAGGCCCAAACCCACGAGCAATTGTTTATGTACCCAAAGGCTGGTAAATACAATACAACACTTGGCTGCTACCTGTGCTCACCCTCTTCAGACTATGAATCTTGGTATTATTTTCTATACAGTAAAATGGTCTCCACCAAAAGAAAGGACTAGGATGCCCTCCACTAAGCTATAGCTTAGGGACAGGAGGTACCGAACAACAGACTCTGCTCTCCAGCACCTGGGTGGGTTTTTTAGCTGTGCTGCTGTGTAAATTAACAGAAACCCATGCAGCAGCAGACCTTTACAGGAAAGATGTTTTGAGAGGAAGAGTGACCTATGCTCTGCTCTTGGAAGGGAAGGTCGGAGTACCTCCCTTCAGGAGGTACTGGACTGTGACTGTGGAGTACAGGGAGCTCCAACAGCACGAGCTATGCTTCCATGCTGAAGGGTAACCACACGGACACACATTAAAACATTTCTCTCTCTAGCATCTAACCTCCAAACACCTTGCTTCTCACTTCATTAAGCGGACGTGACTTAGAGACTAATCCTGAAACCTTACTCGGAAGCAGAAGACCTGCAGTCCTCAACGGCCACAGCCAAACCTCAGTACAAGAGAAAAACCATTCCTGCTCAAAGAGCCATTGGAAGGACAGGGAATTTTACAGCCATCTCGACACTGCTAGGAAACACGAACTCCTCCCTACACTTTGCACCTCTGCATCAGTAAAGAGCACCTTTGCTGGCTCTGTAATTCTGCCTTGTCTTCAAATACAATGGGATTCTGATCACTTCTAAAGCACTTCAAAAGGAAATGTTTGATACACAAAGCAGATGTATTAAATAATGGGATCTCTGGGGGAATGACAGTTTGGCTTATAAATTATCAAAATTCTGTTTCTGAACATAAATTCCCCCCTCCTCCCCCCTTCAATAAAAGGCAACTGAATTCCTTTAATTTATCTTCTGGACACCTTAAAATCAACTTTTCTCTCTAAACAGCTTTAATTACATCTTTAAAGCATTACATTTGCATATCCCAGCTAATGTAACATCAAAATTACAATTTCAATATCTAGTTAGAACTTCCCTGTGAGGAAATACACCTTATATTACACAATACTTGCTTTAATTGAGAAAGCTTTAACTCTTGGGATTAGAGTTACACAGTATGCAGTTGTAGCCTACATGCTTGCCTTCAAAAATATTTCCAGGAATTATGACTTCAAATGCAGAGGAAGTGTAGTGATAGTGTCAACAATGGGACTGCCAAGGGCATGGTTGGAAGAAATGGCTACAACAATTTAAATGACTAAACAAATATAGGCTAAAAGTCAAGTCAAGGGTAAAGATATAAATTCATACTGCCTCTGGCAGGAATCAATTATGCTGGCTATTCTGACCTCTAAATGGGTTCTTCTGGAGAGGGAACATGAAAAGCTTACTCTCACTCTCTCGCTTTTTACCTATTTTTTCTCATCTTCATTACAAGTTACATATGCATGTTCTACATGTCTAAACTTGGCAAAAAATATTTTAAAAAAGAGAAAGAGATAAACTGTTTTATCTTCATTAAAAACCAATGATAGTTAAAAATTTTACAACTGCAGTGGCTGAAAAGCATTCTCACTCTAGAGAACATTACAGAAAAGATTTGAAATTCTTAGTAGAGATGTTTTGAGAAATGTGAAAGATGTGCCTAAAAACATGAAAAATTGCCTAAATTAGTCAGTTTTTGAAAATGGTAATACAGACTAACACCACAATGAAAGAGGCAAAACTGAAGAAAGAAAAAATCATGAGAAGGGATTGAACCAAAAGGTTATTAAAAGATTCTTTTCCTACAGAAGTAGGACTCGGACAAAAATACTGAGTTTCAAATTTCCTTCACAATTTAAAAGAAATGTAAACGAAATAGCAAAGCCATGCTCTGTTATGATCACTAGAGGCTAGTTATAAAGGAGAAGGTATACAAAAACACAGGTGTCCTCAAAGTTGAGTATTACCATTCAGTGGTGTTCATCTATGCTATGTAACTGAACATATAGCTAAGATTTTGCATCAACTCAGCTCACTTTGAACAAGCAGCACAATCAGCAAAAGCAGATCAGCTGTACTAATATACACAGCTATTGAGCAGAACTAATCTGTGCAGCAGAACACGGCCCTAACACAGACCATTTGCAGCAACCCTGTGAAACACATCTTTAGATTCAACAGGCATCTCAGAAGTGTAAATACACATTGCTTTGGATATCAAAATAAATACACAGTAAAGGGTCATATGATGGAAATATTATGCTATTTAGTAATTATTCTTAACTGCAAATGTTGTTGCTCTTTTAACATAGGTGTTCTTTTGTCATACACTGGTAAAACTTAATTATGCATATATATTTAATGTACATGTTTACTATGCTCTAACAAATATTGGTAATAAGAATTCACAACAGAGGTGGCATGAAAAAGGCTCTTAGCTTATTATGCACCAAATCCTGTGATACTGAAGACCTGCCTGTGCTCAGCCAGCAGCCATTTGCGTTTCAGTACTGCTGCAGCGTTACACAATAGACATGCTCAGCACGTTCCCTAATGGACACTGTTTCAACTCTCCTCAGTTCAGCTCAAATTCCAGCTTGGCAGATGATTTTGACCAACCTCATGCCTTTGCCTTGTCACATCCACTCAAAAAAAGGCACAGCTACAGGAATACCTTCTACTATTCCTATGCAAGCACTGACAGTTTCCAGGTTCAGTGAGGGAACACAGGAAAAACAGTGCGGAGCCCCGATACTTCCACAGTCAGATTATATTCTTTCCACTTCAGCAACAAGACATTTAAAATTTATTGTATGATCTTGGTTCTTTGCATCCAGTGACTTAAAAAGAACCAATCAAAAGATTTTGGCTGATGGGCTTTAATTTTTTTTTCCTTCTTTTTCCTTCTCTCTTTTTTTTTAACCACTGAAAGCATAAAAATCTCCAATAAAAACTTGTTTTTATATTTTTAATAAATGTTGACATTAGAAAGAACATAATTAACCCAATTCTCTAATAAAATCACAGTGCTGTGCACATTTTTAAGACACCAAGTAAATATTTGGCACAGCTATTAGCAGTCATGTAAAGTTACAGACTGGCTTCTCTGATAGCCCAAAACTCTGCTGCTATTTTTTACTATAAAGCTGAAAGAGAATGGTAGAAACTAAACAGCTAGGAAAATACCAGAAAACATTTTTGTCAGCAGAAATATTTGAGGAAGAATTAAACAGACCCCTAAAACCAAAAAAAATTTGGTCAGCAGGAGTCAACATTCAATTGCCACCAATGAAATGAATGTAGCTCCATGGCATGACAGTAAAGTCATGACTTCATTCAAGGCTTGGCCTCAAGTAAAGCCAAAATTAGTAAAAATATGTTTAAGTGCATCTTTCTCCCTAGAGAACAAAATCAATAAAACTGTTCGTACTGGAAAATATAAATTATTAATATCTACTGGAAGGCTGTGATGTTTTGAAATTACTATCTTCAAAAATAGCTTTATGGCTATAATAATTCAAGCTTTCTATCTAGATCAAGGACAATGCACAACCAAAATACAATGCTACAACCTGCATTTTTCATACACACCCAAAATAGTCCTAAGTAGGTATTCAGGTCCACAAAAAAAATTTACACAAAAATAAAAGATGTAAAATTCCTATTTGTTTCTAGGATTTGCTTTTTGACTTTGCACCATTCATAGTGTATGTATTCAACTCTGTAAAACAATACATTTATTTTTCTTAAACTGGAGATTTTTAGAAATAATATTATTTCATAATTAAACACTGATGAGGGAAATAACACAACAAATTACTGAATGCAGGAAACAGTGTATTCATACAACACAACCGTAAAGTTTTCTTCTGCCACTGACATATATGTAAGGAATTGACAATTCACCTTATCTTCTAAGAAGGACAGAAGGTAAAAATAAGCTACTCAGCTATGAGCTAAAAATGAACAGAATTTAATTTCAAGTTTACAAAAAAAATAAAAAAAACTGAGAGAAAAACGGAACTTTATTATTTACGGTTTTGTCTCTTCTGGATGGATTACCCAAGGCACAGTATGAGGGCTGCTTCACTATGCTCTTCCCCAGGGTCATGGTGTTTAAGCTTTCCTCTATGTGGTTACTTTGATAATCAGGGTCTTAGCCACAGTGCAAATTGTTTTTTACTGGTGTGAACTAGCAATCTCTCTTTCCCATCTCATCCCCCATTTGCACAATACTTGAAGAAGATTAACTGCTTCTGCTTCAAGCTCAGTTGATATGAGCTAACAGGTTAAAAAAATAATTAGGAAAATATTGAAAAATATGACAGGCACAGAGAAAGCGTAACGGCATAAACCTAATTTCCTTAAGAAATGAGTCAAAAGATCAGCCACACAGATACCGAAGTCCCAGATTTAGTGACCATGGTATCACAGAATGAGATTTTTTTTAATAAAGACAGACAAAATATGTGTAATCAATAAACTAAAACATTTCTCTGTAAGCCAGTAGTCTTCTCTGTATTTTCAATAACTGAAAACCTGAAAAAGGATTTTAAATGCATATATTCAATTACAGGCAAAATTTCCACTAGTAATTTCATATTTGTGGCCAGCAAAAATTCCCTATAGGTCCTTACTCACCTGTACCTGTGTACCTGTGTATAATCAACACAAAGGCACCCAAAGGAAGGTGCCTGTGGTGCTAACACAAGATGACAGACCACAGTAAGACTGACCTAAAATTACATTCCCAGTTGCGTTAAAATTGAATGTTGACTCTCTTCACTTTTTTTTCACACTGAAGAAAATTGGGAGTTTATGCCTGTAGTGACTTGTATACTAATAAACATGTCTAAGAATTCTTTTCAGTTCACTTTATAATTCAAAGCTGAAAACTTCACAAGAAAGCTGTCAGAAGAGGTGCAGGTCTAATAACAAGTATGTACCCACCCAATTCCCAAGGCACTCTTGTCACTGAGACAGTGATGAATAGGAGCTGAGCAGTGAGCCCACTGCCTGACTGGTAAGCACCTTATGACCATTCAGCACCACTTCAGCCAGGGGAGTCTGCTGGGACAAAATTAATTATCTGCCCTACATTCTCCTGAAAGCACTGCTGTCAAGGTATGTGGCTTACACTTCCAAACTGAGGTGGGTTTTTCTAATTATTTGATATATTTTGCTGTATTAAATCTCTGATCACTCTGTCTTTTCCAAAGGAGCTAAAAAGGTTAACACTGTGCAATTTCCACTTTTCCATTTTATTATTGAAAGATGTTTGTTTAGAAGTAAGAGTGTGTAAGAAGGGCATAACAGTAAACAACTGAGCAACTTAATTGAAAGCTACAAAGTTAAACCTCTGGCTACTCTGAAAGTGAATTCTTCCATAAGGACTCTGGTACAACAAGACAGCAAAACAATAGCAACTCTGGGAGTCAATTTCCCCGAGTCGTGGGATTTCCCTCCCCGCCCCTAAAATAAAATATTTAGAAGTCAAAAATGTTTGCTTGAGAATAGCCTGCTCAGCTGTCACAGCTCACGTTGGAAGTAAACTGTGCTACCATTTGTTGTCCGCAGTAAAAACAATTAACAAATACATTTTGTGGCTTTCAACATTTTTGTTTACCCTATCACCCCCACACAAATGGCATTTACTAGAGCTGGCTATCGCTTAGGAAGTGCAACTAAAAACATCTGCAATCCAGCTTCCTTGTTAACATATTCATAATACATTTAAAGCAGACTTCGTTCAATGGTGGCAAATAACAGAGTTTAAATCACTAAGCAGTTCGTCACCAAATTCATATCCCTGTTCAAAAAACCCGACCTCCTCCTGAAGCCAGCACCATGGCAGCCTATTTCATCATCCCAGAAGGAGCAGCCAGGTGCCCCTCAGGTGGGACACGCCACAGGCACCGCACAGCCCCGACCCCACTCACAGGCAGCCGGGGGAGCTGTGTTTGGAATGGGAGCCTGGTTCCCCGAGCTGGGATCCCCAGCAGGCCTGGGGCCGGTCTGTCACCCTGCCCCTCCAGAGCCGCCGTGGCGCTGCGACAGCGGCCGCACAGACAGCGCAGCGCGGCAGCGCCGGCACCGCAGCGCGGCCGCAGCCCGCGCTCCGCTCGCAGCCTTCATCCCCCCCAGGCAGCACGGACAAAAACATCACTTACTCATAGGCATGCACAGAAATGACTTGCCAGAATTGAATGAATAAATGTAATGAAGGGGCAGCATGCTAACGAGAGCTACAAATACCACAGAGGCTCATTTGCTCTGCAGCCCTCCACTACATAATGGTATCGTTGCTTGCATTTCCTCATCAAAACCCAACAGCTACGCGAGAAGGTGAAGCTACAATCGGTAAATGATGCTGTAGTTCCTGCCCGTATCCCTCAGAACGACTGATGAGGGCCAGGCTCCATACTATGCAGCCCACATTTCCTACCTCATATTAGACAATGGAATAAATACGCAAATCCCTACTGTTTATGGAAGAGCAGGACACAAACCAGCCCCAAAATCAATCAGGACTTCAAGTTATATATTCCATAAAATTATTTATGAAGTACTAAACAAAAGCCATGTATCTTTTTATCTGAAAGCCTGAATGCAAATTGTCCAACGCATTTGGACGCTAGTCTTTAAGTACCCTTGCTTACATTTTTGCGTTTAAGCATAGAAAAACCTTTAAAAACTCAAGCAGCTTCTCTTCATTTTCTCCTTAACTTCACAGTATTTAAGTTGTCCAGTTACATATAATAAGTGAATTTTCCATCAAATTGTTATGGCAATACAAGCTTTTACTCCTTTTCCCATGTCCCCTATTTCTTTGTGGAAAAATTATATGAAGTAATGGAAAACTGAAGCAGAGGTACTAAAAATACAAACCTCTTTTTGTAGGGTGGGTGTAGAGATAGGGGAGCTGTAGGCAAGAATTATATGCAAATGTAAGGAAAGAAAAAGGCCACAATTTTCCAGTTTGGTTTTTATTTTTTTGGTATCAATTACTCATCTCCCATTTATCACAAGTTTCATTAGAATACTGTATCCATATCTGTGGAGAGATAGAGAAATTAAAGATACGCTATTTTTCTCAGAGCTGTTTTAACCTAGTAAATATTTTCAGCTTCTGTACATTTGTAGATGAGTCGTACCTGTCTTTTATCTACACTCAATCCCTTTTCCAGGATCAAAAAAGCATATTAGAGAGCAATGAAGCAACTCAACCGTGATCAAAACTTACTGGTAGGACTTCAAGTGGTATGAGCATTTTAAAGATGTGATGGTGTTTAGGGATATTTTATTGAGGAAAGGGCACATCTATAATCCAGTTTTTCTCAGCATCACGTCTGGCTCAGAGCAAGGGCAAAAAGAGATACTGACAGACTGCATGGAAATTTATCTTTAAGACATCTTTACCAATGCTGCAATATATTATAGCTGCCTTGCTATAATATATTGTTTGCCTGACTTTCCACCTGCTTGTTCAAAGGGAAAACAACTCTAAACATCAAGCTTCAGTTACTAGAAGTACATTTTAAGAGCAAGCAAAAGTTTTAGATGAGACAATCATCTGTTGCCATCTCAGGGAAAATATTTAAGCTTTGGAATTAAATGTCCCAACATTTGCCACTGTGTACTCTAAACCATGACTTACATGCCTTCAATTTATATTGAACTTAAACCTCATTTAGTTAACTACTGCATCTGTCTGAAGCAAGACATTTCACAATAAATGCAAATTCCTCTTTCTGATAAACAATGGAGACCAAAAAACTAAGATATACAGCAAACACTGCATTCTCAAACCAAAATATTGCACACCAGATCTGGGCTCCTCAGATCCAGAAGTAAATTAAGACAGTGTAATTAACACAAAACACCAGTAACACGAGAGATCAAAATCATGTCTCTGTCTCCAAAATGCCAGATACATACATAAAGATTTGGCTCTCTTTATGATTCTTAAAGAGACTCAACTCTTTGGACTCTTAAAGATGGGGTAAAGAAAAGCGTGTCTTAAAATTACCATAACTTGGTAGCCACACAGAACACCTTTTTGCTTCAGAATTTTTTCTTTAAGCTTTCTTTAAAAACTTGACACTGGGAGTGTTTTAGAATATGAAGAGCCTGCTCAAAAGGAAAAACGTTTGGTCTTTTTGTTTCCTTCCTATATAAACAGGCAAGACAGGTGTATTTCAAACTTGTGATTCCATTGTAACAGTGGGAATGCTGTTCTGTAGAGATGCTCCTATTGTTATTTAACTGCACACTGTTAATTTTATCTCGGTATGCACTTACTGTAAGTACCTAACTGCCTCATAAATTTAAATTTAAAATCCACTGCACTCGTTTTAGACGAATATAGTAATTATATGATAATTGTATGAGTGTACATTGCTATATTTTCTCCATTTCAATTAGCATAGAGTGACATGTTCAGTGTTATCTCATCCAATCTTTTGGTACATACTGCAGGTGTTACTGCGATATTACCAGGGTTCTCTGTAAAAATTAACAGCTGCACATAAGTACTGAGAAAAAGCACTTTTACATGCCCTTTCTGATCTATTGTCTAAAACATGACCAGGCCTGCGTTCTGAGATGCCAAGCTGCATCAGGATTATAATATAAAATTACCTTTTACAGGAGACCCGTTTTAAAGCAGGGACTGCACAGCACCTTCGCTTAGGTATCAGCAATATTTGCAAATGGAAAACGATGCCCTTAAAGCCAAAGCGCATTTCCGACTGCAAAAGCGCGCGGGCCGCCCCGCCCCCGCGCGCCGCCCGCAGCGGAGGCGCCCGCGGCCCCGCCCGAGCCCGAGCCCGAGCCCGAGCCCGAGCCCGAGCCCGAGCCCGAGCCCGAGCCCGAGCCCGGCCGCGCTCCCGCGGAGGGGCCGCAGCGGCCGCGGCACCGCCGCCCGGCCCGCGCCCCGCCGTACCTGCCCGCGCCCCTCCGCGCGCCGCCGCCCCGCCCCCGCATTTGCATGCCCGGCCCCGCCCCGCCGCGGGGCATGCTGGGCACGCCCCGGCCCCCCGCCCCGGGCCCGCCGGAGCCGGGCGGCAGCGCCCGCGGCCCCCGCCCCGAACCGGGCGAGCGCCGCCCGCCCGCCCGCCGCGGCGGTTTCCCGGGAGACCTGCTCCCCCCGCCCCCGGCTCTGCAGCCCGGGCTTCCTTTCCCCTTCTCCCTTTCTTTAATTGCAGAGGGCGGGCAGCGCGGGCTCCGCTGTGCGCGCAGCCCCGCACAAAGCGAGCCTGCACGGACGGACCGCGAGCGCAGCGCTCCGGGCCCTGCGCCTCCCGCACGGCCACAGAATAAACGTGCTGTTTATAAAGCACACTTCTCCCTTGAAACCATAAGCGCACATGAAAAGAGATACTGTTCTCGACATTTCGAGTTTTGTTTCTTTATTTCCCCAATCGCTCTTCAAGGGCTCCATCGCCTTCCTGCTGAAATTTTCCCCAGAAATCAGCCTATCTAATTTACGATCTTCAGCACTCAGAAAAGAAAGAAAAAATCCCCAAACCCAATACTGTAAAGAGATTCAAGGAATAAAACTTTTACATGGTTAATTTCGACATGATGTGAAATCACCGAGAATTTGCACATCTATCCTCTTTAAGAAAAACAGGCCACAGAAATCTTTGGGAACAGTTTCCAAAAAATAAAATAATTATGTATAATTAACTAAGAACTACTATGAGAAATAATTACTTGCTCGAAAAATAATAACATATTTTGCATTAACATTAGAGTGAAATGCATGCAGAGGGTTATAATGTATCACTCCCGTGTGTATACAATTGCATTAAAAATAACACAAAACACCACTTCCAAAAATTTCCAAGAATATTGTGGAGGAAAAAAACCCATATAAGTGCACTGTTAGATATGCTCTAATGTTACATTATGTTTAACCAAACACAAACACTACAGATCTCCTACTGAGAAAGAATTAGTCTCGAATACATAGCAGAGTAATAGATTGTTGTTACTAAATATTTTATGATATTGGTAAATGATCCATCTAGCATAAATTTAATTTTACTTGCTATCCCATTTTTCATGCACAATTGAAGTTTGAATTGCATAGGAATAATGGTAAAAACATTTTTACAATGAATTTGATCACAGAACTTACACAATTTATTTAGCTTGGTATCACACTGATGTGCATCCTTCCAATCCCACCTTACAAAATTTAAAAAATCTGGCTTTATTAACAATAAAGAAATAGCAAAAACTCCATTTACATTTAAAACACTGAAGTGTGTGAAGAATCTATAAAACAACTGACCTGTTCAAATTGTTGTTTTTCCAATCCATGCACTGTTTTTATTAATTAGGACCCAAACCAGATTGATCGTCATTTTATAACGTTTGACATATTCACTGTCTTCCCACTTCCAGCAGAATCTTCTTAAATTTCCCAGCACTGTGTTTTATTGCTGGTACCATATGCTTTATTGTTCAGCCACAAGAGCTTCACTCTGCACAAAGACTCATTACCTACTGCTTGCTGAGCAGCTTCGGGCTCACTGAGGCTGCCTGTGTGATCACATGGGAGTTTTGTCTGAGAAAGCCAGGCATGCCACTGATTTCACCGGCTACGGATATGGATATTTTTATCAGCTGAGGTCTACTATGAGGAAGGAATAACAAATTCTAAGGCTTCTTTAGTTCATTAAGACAGCAGTTGTTATGGAAATCCCCTGAACTTTTTTTTTTTTCCAATTATTATTATCATTCCCACTGTAACACTGGTCCAAGAAGAAATTCAAGAGATTTGTTACAATCAATTTTTTCTTGTGGGGAGTGGCACAAACCATGCATTGTCTGCATCGCTCTGCACACAGTGCACACTGAAATTAATATTCCAAAGAGGTAATATTTTGCCAACACTTAATCTGCCAGTGTTTATCCTTTATGTGGAGGACGAGCTTCCAAATGAAAAACTGTACCTAAAAAACAGCCCCTTAATTTAAATTTGTCTCATCAGTCAAAGGCATTATCATGTAATCTTTGGTCTTAAAATTAGTTTTGCTGGCTTCAGTGAGGCTACTCAGGTGAATAAGAATTGGCCATTTGAGCAGGGATTACTCTCAAATCCAAATGACAAATTATGTAATACAGTGAAGTCTAATCTCTTCTTGGTAATAGTTGGTGATGCTCTGGGGTTTGTTTTCATGTGTGTGCGTACACGCATTTGGTTGGCTAGGGTTTTCTTGTTTATTTTAAACAAAAAATTATGAATTTAAATAACATTTTATAATGCTTAAAAACTCAGTATTTACCTGAGTATTTCATATTAGAGTAAGTGAATATCTACATTCAAATTACAAAAGCCCTTACAGAAAAAAGTAAATATTAATTTTTTTTTACTGATCCATTATCAGTATCAGGGTTCCATGCTAGAATATTTAGAGATAGCTTGATTCCTACTGCAGAGTGAATTCCCTGAATATTCTAATTTAAAGCTAGCTTTCTACAAACAGCTAGTGATGATAAATGAACATCTCTCCTCCGCGCTGAAAACTCATACCGAACACGCAATTATCCATAATATTAACATTGCAAAGATATAGCTATTCTACAAAACAGTCAATTATCTCTAGAATAATTCAGAGCATTTTGATAACATGAGATAGCAAAAGAAATTGTTTTCTCATTAATATTCCACAAATGAAATACCTCCTTATTCTATTTAAGATCTCTCTCATTAGAATAAATGACAGCTTGTAGCTCATGGTTGGCATTATTCTGGTCCTATCAAAGTCAGTGGAAGTTTTGCTGCTGATTTGCATGGAAGAAGGGACAAGCATGACTAACAGATTCATTTGCCTTACCATGTCGTCAGGCAAATCAATGACAAAACTCATTTCTTTATTGTTCTTGGCATCTTGCTCAAAGGTTTGTATTATTATGGTTTTGTAACAGTTGATATGCAGTCTCTATGATTACACTGAGTTATACAAGATAGTTAGCAAAGGATTCAGAATTACCTACAAATAAATCCAGTAATGAGTACCTTCTATGCTCTTACATTCATTTCAGTTTTTAAAAATGCCATTATCAAGAATGAGTGTATTCTGAAGTGCTGCCATTTTCATCTATCCAAAGACAAGAACTGAGCAGATGTTTTGTGGCTGAGAACCTTCCATGTCTCTTAGGCAGGAAACACTCCTGTGCATACATTAATGAGAAGAAATGAAAGCAGAATAGAAAGATTGCTAACGAGCAGCTGGTTTAGCTACAGCTATGCATATTTTTTTCCCCTGGCGATACTACTGATGATGTCACAATGCTCATGTAGGAAGACATAAACAAAAGGCAGGCATTTTTGCTGCAGTAGCACTAGGAGAAAAAGGAAAACCCGAACATTTGACATATGGAAAGAACAAAAATTGGTCAGGAAAAAAGTACTATTGTCACATTTTTCTGTGGGTTGTTATATACACTATGGAACAGTCCTCAAATCCTGAAAGGTGATTACAGAAAAACATGTTCAAGGACATGATACAGTTAAACCAGTTCACAGCAAAGAGTTGTTTCTGCAGGAGACAATAGCAGCAAGCAGTCTCCATGCTGAGAGGTACTTCTTCAAGGCTGGTGGGGGGAGGGAGGGAAGCTTCAATCCTCCATAGTGGAATTTTGAATTTCCTAAGTATGACTTGACATTTTTAGGTAGATAAATTACATTCTAGCCCATCCTCTCTTCTCACAGAGTTACTAAATAGAAGGAAGTCTTTGTCAGAGCCACATTGCTGAATTTCTGCCCAAACATACTATTGAGGGAGGGCATTTCTGCCACCACAAAAGGGATTATAGATCACTCAAGAGATTCACAGGAGCCAAAACCTAGGCCTCCCTTGTCACACCACAGAAGGAAGAGGTTCAAATGAGACAATACTTCCTGATACTCCTCCTGTAACAGCCAGGATTTCTTCAGGAGAATCCAAATTCACCTCTCCTTGAAACAACAGTGAGAGAATACAAATGCTTAGCAGTCTCTTCCACCCAGGGAATCCCATGGGAGTCGAGGTAAGCAAGGGCTCTCTTGTCTCAAATAAAAAGTTCCTTGTGAATCCAAATGGAAACAAATCAAGAACCTTCTGACCATCTGTAAATATGGGTAAACTCTCAGATCCCACATCTACTTTGTAAGAAAATTAATATGAACATTCTTATGCTTTCCCATTTCACAGAAGCTACAGCAAAAGTGAAGGGGTTAAGGAAATTTGCACTCTCAGTAATCACCATCATTAATAAGTAATAATTGTATAAATCCTGGTTTATCCTACTCTATATGCATTTAGACTCAAGTACCTTTATAAAGAATACATGCATTGAAATACATATCTTGGACAGAATTAAAAAACAAATCAAAAACCCCAAACAAAAACCTAAAGAGCCACAATAACCCAAAACCAGCCTTATATCACAAACCAGACTAAGCCCATGATTTGAACTTCAAATCATTTCCACCTAATACAACTACATTATTTTGTTGAGTATCAAACTTAATCTGCTGTTCAGTATCCTGTATCATAATTGAATGAATCACATAAGAATCAAACTTATGGGAAGAGCACTGTTCAATTTCATGAAACAAAAAAGAGACAACTTGAACCACTCAATGCCTTGTTATTCTAAAGGTTGGAATCCTCTACCTTGCAATAAAATGCAAGAGGTCTGGTTTCTTCAAGTACACCAGAAATGTAATAACTTCCATACCAGTTAAGTAAACAGGGAGTTTTGCTGAAACTTTTACAGTCTTATAGTGACAAAAAAAGATTTGAAGTCCAGGATTTAGAAAAAATGTATTCAGTGGACCATGCTCTACTCCAGCTCTTACAAACAGCATGGTTTGTATGCCATGGCTTGCAATTTATGAGCTACAGCAGCAGCTCTAGATGCCTCAGCACTGGCTTTCAGGCTTGGAAATAGATGATTTATTGTCGTTTCTTTAGTAAGTTCTATAAACCTTGCTCATGCAAACTCCTCTAAATTGAATTCAGGATGAGGCATAGCTGCAAACTTCCCATGGAATTGTGCCATTATAGAAGTTCTACAGAGTTAAAAATGCTCACCTAGGAGAAAATAGTGTAATATTAATTAATCTAAAATTATAGTCAGTAACACTGGGATAGGATAATCTTAAGTATAAATTCTACATATTTCTTTCTAGACCAAATATAATTTAATCAAATAAATTTCCTCACCCTGGGCCCAAATGTCTAGCTTTCTCTAGATCGGTCACAGCTAAACAATCTTCAAGCAGTGTCACGTTAACTATTCCAAATACTAGGGCTTGATAGATTTCCATAGCCTGTCATGACAGGAGGAATGACATTCTTTGGGTTCCTGAACTGCACAAATATGAAAATATTACTCATTCATAAATGGCATTCTCAATAAAGAAATACAACCATGTTTTGAAATAAGAGTCTAGTCAGTGAAATGAATGGAAACAGACAAAATCTATTTGAAAGGTGATATCCACAGATCAACAAATGGATGGAGAAAGCAGCTTATAAGTGAGGGGCAGGCCTGTGAGCAGCTGTTCTGATTTCTGGCACTCAAGCAATCCCCTCACCAAACTTCAAACAGTGACTCCTGGCATGTCAGTGTAAGGCTGCCATTGCTGTCCTTCACTTCTACTTCTGGCACCCTTACCCTGCCAAGCCAATTTGAAGGACACCATCTATAGTTTGCTTTTTTTCTGACTCTTAATATCTTCTTGACCAGAGTTAGCTTTTTAAATCATGGGGTAAAAAACTGGCACAGATTAAGAATGAATTCTCTTTACACATACTGTGGTATATAGCACAGCATATCCCTTCCCAATGATTTTTAGCACATCTTGAAAACCTTGTTTTTAATGATACATTCTTGCTACATCTTACATAAGCTACATTTTTCCAAGATAAAATTAACCTCTTCCAGGCTGATATCCCAGAGGAGAGCACAATTCCTTTCAGAAAACAGCACTGAAAAATGCTACGCTTTAGAAGAGTTACTGTACACAATCTAAAATATTCCTCTCCAGTAAACACACAGAGTTTCTTTTTCCTTTCACAATCTTTCTCAAAAATCAAAGAAATGCTAACTTTGGCAGGCAAACTAGTGTACTGAGAGGTGTACAGCCAAGTAGCAAAAGAATCTCTTGACTGCGATTTCGTCAAGATGATATGAATAACCAAAGCAAATAATTAATAATGTAATGCTCGGTACAGCCATCGTTCAAAATGCCAGAAGAGCATGGATTCTTTAAAATAAAACAAAGTAAGTTCTATTTGAAAGAGCAAAGTGGTCAGTCTATCAGGGAAAAAAAAAAAAAAAAAAAAAAAAAGGGAGAGACTTGAAAATAAATTGCCTGTGCTGTCTGGTATGGCTTCATAGGCCAGCTTTTCTCCATCCAGTTTCCATGACACCTCAGACATTCCAACATGATCCATGTTGAGGAGTAATTCAGAACTACACAGAATATGCTCGGTGTGGTTAGAAATTGTAAGACATAAACAAAAGAAACAAAGGTGCCTTTTGGCTTATAATTGACTGAAATACTTCTTACTCCATCCCTTTTCTTTGCTTGGTCACTAAGCACACCTTTTCTCACAGTATCATTTTCCAACTTAAAAATTTCACTTTGCTGTTGACCAGAAAAAGTTTCAAATTAAATAAACTAGGAGATATTTGAAGCAAACATGATAGCTAGTATTTTCTCTCTCCAACTGTTTTGTTCTTCAAGTTCCCTTTTATGTACCATAGTGAACCAAAAAGAAGTTAACTGAGTCAATGCAGTTGGAACAGGAAAAAAATCCAGATGGAAGCAGACTGTCCTTCCTTCCTGGACTAGTCATCAACTGACCTTCCTAAAGCTCCACTGCTTCTAAGCCAGCAACATTCCCTCATTCATTGTTTTCTCAGCTTCCACAGTAAAGCAGACAAGCTCTTTAGTTTTTGTCTTCCACAGAAAGATGTATTTTTTATTGTTACAATCATCAAAT